>NW_019154093.1:45277447-45345154 GCF_002288905.1 Enhydra lutris kenyoni
ATCTTAAAAACAAAACAAAACTGTGCACAGCCTTGCAATCTGAGGTGAAGGACACCTGTGTCCTGGGCTTGGGTTGCAAGTGGACCCATTGAATTGGACATAGAGTTTCAGAGTAGGGTTTGCGTTGGATTGAGCATATTAGCCCTCTTGTTCCTCAGAGAGGAAGATAGATTTACATACAAAAAGTCAGTTTCTCACCAAGCCTTGAGTGGGGGTCTCAAAGTTTGGTTCAATCTGACATTTCTTATACCCAGAATTGTGGAGTAAAATTTTAAATCCATTTTTTCCAGAAATTTAAATTGGTGTTCAGAGGAGGGAAAGATAGGAGTAGGCTGGACTCACTGAGAAAGATTCCTAGAGAAGATTGCATTTGAACTTGGCCTTGGTAGATGGAAAGAAAAGTATAGACAAGGAGGGTTTTCTGGGGGAAGCGTTCAGGACAGTGAAGAGGTTGTAGGAATTGGAGCAAATCAGGTTGCAAAAGCAGTTTCTGGGTTCTTTTTCTTTAATTTTTAAATTTAAGTTCAATTTAATTAATATACACTGTAGTATTAGTTTCAGAGGTAGAATCTAGTGATTTGTCAGTTGCATACAACACACAGTGCTCATCACTTCAAGTGCCCTCCTGACACAGAGGGAGACAAATGATGGGAGACTTTTTTTTTTTAAGATTTTATTTATTTGACAGAGACAGAGAGAAAAAGAGAACACAAGCAGTGGGAGTGGGAGTGGGAGAGGGAGAAGCAGGCTTCCCGCTGAGCAGGGAGCCTGATGTGGGACTTGATCCCAGGACCCTGGGCTCATGATCTGAGCTGAAGGCAGACACCTAAAGACTGAGCCACCCAGGCACCTTATAGGCAGTAGGCTGAGGGTTGCTGGAAGGGAGGTGGGTGAGCAGATGGAGTGGTTGGGCTCTTTAAAGAAGAGCTCCATAAACTAGGTGGGGAATCTGAGCTTGTTTTTGAGCCCAATAGGGAGTCATTTAGGTATTAGAACTGAAGAATGATATGATGAAGTAGATTTTTAGGGAATTAAGCCTAGAAAAACAATGTGACCATACTTTATAGAGGAGAAACTGTAGCAGGCTCCTGTATCAGTGCCTGAGTGAGGGATAAGGGCTGGGATTAGAGGCAGCAGCAGGCGTTTGAAGGAGAGAAAAAAGCCTGAGCAATATTGCCAAGGCAGAAATGGCGGTTAGGGGTGGACCTATGCTGCTTAAAGGAGAAGAGTGAAGAGAAGAGCATGCTGAGAAGCAAATGTCACTCCCAAGATGTCTATCCTTGGAGGCCCTGTAATAGTGATTAGAAATGAGGTGGTTTGGATGTAGAAATTGTTTGGGGGCAAGTCAGTGAGAGATGTTCAGCTTTTGATATTTTGCATTTTATCTGACAGTGGCACTCTCTTTCATGTGTTTTTTTTTGGCAAAGGTTTAAAGTCTTCACAATGATAAATCGGGGGGATAGAACATGCCATTTAATCATCTTTTTATGTCGTAGTTTGTTCTGTCCTTCTCTCCAGCTAGATGTGGTTTGGCATTTACCACAAAGTTACTATGGGAGAAGATAAATGAGGAGCTAAGTTCTGTTTTATTGGGGGTGTGGCAGTTGTGTTAGATGAATACGGAGTGTAACTGATAAATGTGTTTTCAGCTGAATAAAGACTCAGGCTAAATATGCACTCTTTCCATTCTAGTTGTAAACTGTCATTAAAAGAAAATTTATTAAATGCTCACATTTTTAATTGAGAAAAGAGAAATTATAATCCACAATACTAAGAACTTTGTAATCTGTTTTACCAGACACTAACCCTAAACAGTGATTGGTTTCTTAGAACTATAATGTTTCAGGAGCATTTGGAGTTAACAACAACCATGAATAGAAGACATAACTGTCTTCAACTGGTCTTTTTTTTTTTTAAAGATTTTATTTATTTATTTGACAGGGAGATAGAGAGCACAAGTAGACAGAGTGGCATGCAGAAGGAGAGGGAGCAGGGAGCCCGATACAGGGCTCAATCCCAGGACCTTGGGATCATGACCTGAGCTGAAGACAGCTGCTCAACAGACTGAGCCACCCAGCAACCCCTGTTTTCAACTGGTCTTAAACTTAGTAATAACAGTGTAGGAGGAAGGGGGAAAAAATGATGCTAAAATGTAAGTGGCTTCCTTAATATGGCTGAATAATATGAATATAATGTAACTTAAAAAAATGAATATAATCTAACTTATTAGAAAAACAGCAATTATAGCAATACATATTCTGCCAGAGTATTTGTACAATGAGAGTTGTCATATAATTACAGGAAAATGGATCTAACAAATTGTGCTCAAAATTGTGGTAAGAGTATGTTTTCAGAAAAAGTTAGGGAGATTATCCCTTTTGTGTATGGAAAATGATTGATAAATGAAAAGGCAGATTATAAAAATAATGGGTGGTAATATCCCATTTCTGTAAAAATGATCTTTAAATGTAGAAGAAAAATGAATTACAGTGTATGTATATTGAAATTTAATGGTTTAGGTGGTGAGTTTGACTTCTTTCTTTAGGATTCTTGTATTTTTTTGCATATTTAGTATAAAATAAGCATACTAACTTTTAAAACCAGAAAATAATTATTTAGAAAAAGAGGATAACATTTCTGGCTAGGAAGTAGGGAAACTGAATCATTCTACTTTAATGGCTTTATAATTTTTAATTATAGGATTCTCATTTTTAAAAAAGATTTTATTTATTTGAGAGAGTGTGCACATGAGAGAGAGAGAGTGTGTGTGTGTGCGCGTGTGCATAGGCACACGCGCTCACGCAGGGACAGGGACAAGAGGCTGAGGGAGAGGGAGAAGCAGGCTCCCCCTGAGCAGGGAGAGAGAACTGGAAGTAGGGCTCTATCCCAGGGCCCTGGGATCATGATCTGAAATGAAGGCAGGTGCTTAACCCACTAAACCACCCAGGTGCCCTGATTATTCTCATTTTAAACAGTTTTCTTTAATATTATAAATGGTTCTGTGTTAGAAATGTGGTAGAATATTCCATTGTATTTTTTAAATTAAGATTTTTAAAAAAAGATTTTATTTATTTATTTGGCAGAGAGAGAGAGAGAGAGAGAGAGATCACAAGTAGGCAGAGAGGCAGGCAGAGAGAGAGGGGAAAGCAGGCTCCCCCCTGAGCAGGGAGCCCGATGTGGGGATCGATCCCAGGACCCTGAGATCATGACCTGAGCTGAAGGCAGAGGTTTAACCCACTGAACCACCCAGGTGCCCCAAGTATGTTTTTATAAGTACTTTTCATACCTTTTTTTTGAAAGCTGGTAGAAAAATATGTAGTAAACCAGTAATAAAAGTAAACAATAACTCTTGATTTTTAAAAAATTCTTATGATGAAATCATACTGTGGAATAAAATAAATTTAAAAGGGTTGACGTCTTTTAGCCAGTACTTAAGTTTTTCGCCCTCCTATTCTCCAATAGGAGGTTTGTAATTTCTTTTGTAACACATTCCTCTCTGGATTAAAGCTACAAACCTTCTTCCCAGAGGTTCACATTAATTTTTGCCTGTAATTTCAAAGAGTGTTAAAAACAAGGCTGAGTTTTTCTTAAATGACCTCCTAACTAAGGAACAAGATTTGGGTCACAGTTATTCCATTTCCCATAAATGTCATGTACTGTTCAGTCTCATCAGAGGAACAGTTAAGAGCAACTCAGTGTGTGTGTGTGTGTGTTTTGTGGGGTTGGTTCACAGGTGGCCAGCCCTTTTGACCCAGTGGACAACTGTTGCCTTGTGCATGTAGCACTTACTTCATTCTTTTCATCTGCCCCAGCATCCTACCAGATGAATTAAGAAACAAAAACTCACAGCTATTCTAAAGGAGTCTGAGAAATATTGATGAGAGGAAGGACACATGGGAAAGAGGGACGTAAGGTTAAAATTTTAGATTCTGGGACACAAGCTAGATTTTAGCCAGTTGTGCCAAGAAGTGTGCGTTTGTGCATGTGTGAGTTGGGGTTTGGAAATAGGGTAGGGAGCACTTAGGCTGTTTACAGGCAGTTCCATCTGTGTGTGTCTAAGCATTGGAAGGCCTATTTAGAAGTTGCTTTACTGCTTAGACAGAATTCTGCATTGTGAGATGGCTATTAGCTGGAGACAGTGGAAAACCTTCCAAGCTGGCTTGTGCAGAAAAGAGAATCTTATAAATCAGTTGTCCATGAGTGATGCTGACATTAGCAAAACTCTGTGGGGCCTGTATAATGTGATCGGGACTCAGTTTCCTGCTCTTTTTTTCTGCACTGCTGCCCGAGGTATCTGCTTCATTATTCATGTATCATTTTTTTTTTTTCTGTGTATCATTTTAAGGTTAGTTTGACACTGTGTCCCAAGGTGGTGGTCAGCAACTGTTGGGACTGTGTGCTTGTCTCAGAACTTCTAGCAAAAGTCCTCAGGTTCATTCTGGCTTACCTGACTTTGGTCACATGCCCACCCCTGAAATAGTGACTTGTGATGAAGGGAATCCATTAGGTTTTCCATCCCTGAAGCTGGGAGCAGTTAGCTTCCCATGAGCCACAGTGATCCTCAAATAACTGATGGATACTGAGAAAATGACCAATGGGATGGACGCTGGAGGGGCTCCATACAGAGTGCCCCCATGAGGGGCCGGGTCTAACCTCAGCCACTTTGGAGAATCTGAGTGGAGCCGTGGGATGGGCATGTGCTGTTTACACCCTCCTGTAAACTGAAGGTGGGGAGAAGGATAGTTTTATGGAAAAGATTAAATAGAATAAAAAAGAGACCTCTGTATTTGAAGTGACGTTTTTCTGAACATTCTTAGAAAACCAGTGCAAATACTTCCAGTGGGGAGGGAGATCGGGAAGAGCAGATTTCTCCTCTCCAGACTGAAATGTATCAGCAGAAGCATTCTATAATACGAACCAGGCCACCGGGCTGAGCACATTTTATACATTAGCCATGCGAATGTTTAAAACCACACCATATTTAGGTGTTTTTCTCATTTTCCGGATTAGGGCTTCTTCAAGTTCACACAGTTTGTAAACAGAAGAACTGGGTTTTAAACTCACATTTTCGGATTCTGAAGTCCATCTTGTTCCCTGAGCAAGTGTTGGATGTAGCTGAGTTTGCCTGTGCCCACCTCCTGTTGAAATCCTGGCTCTGTCCCTGCTTAGAAAAGTGATGATCCGTATTCTACCCATACCCAGCTAGGACCCTCATGGGACCAGAACAGACCTTGTTCTGTGCAGAAGTATTCCCCACTGTGTCACCCTGGGTCATTTGGGGATCTAGGCCATGTTGTATGTGCTCCTTCTGAAAACGGGGCTTTAGTTTCTGTCAGCCCCTCTTATTTCTCTAGAGGTCAGGGTAGGACTAGAGACAGATCTCTTTCTGTCTTCTCTGCTTCCCATTTTCTCCACTTTACCTTGAAAATGCCACTTAAAATGGAGTATAATAAAGAATGATACAAATGTGTATAAACATTTTATTTTAAAACTTATATATTCTTTTAGGTTCTTTTTTTTTTTAAATATAAAAGCCCCTTTCTTGGAGCGGAGGACACAAATTGGAGTTCTGTGAAGTTTTATAATTATAACCTTAATGCAAGCCTGCGGGTTCTGTTTCACTTTTAAAAACTAGTTATATGAAATGCTGAATGTTTAAGGATATTTTTCATAATCTAGTGTTGTCTTGCCCACACCTAATTTTTTTTTTTTTTTAATCTTGGCCTCATGGAATCTTTCCAAAGCAGTTAACCTACTTTTCCTAGCAATAATAACTCTTTGGTTCACATTTTTTTCATCAGGGCATGTACTTTTAAATTAAATTGCATAATTAGAGTAACAGATACAATCTCTACCAAAGGGGCTGGGGAACAAATGTGACTGCTTCTTGGTGCCATCCACTTCAGCTGTGGGAGCAGCCACGCCCCACACACTGTGTGTTTTGTGCCCTCCGTGACCAGCAGGCGGGTAGTCTGTGTGCTTCAGCCGAGTGAGGAGCCCTGGGTCTAGTGACTCTAGCCAGCTGCAGGCTGGTTTCTAGTGTCTACCTTATGAGCTTCATCCCTTCCTCACTCGGCTCCAGGAGAGGCCCCAGGTAAACTTGTTCATGGAAAGTGAAGGGACTGATTTAGGGCTTGGCCTGGTTGGTTAGACATGCTGAGGCCAGCACCCCAAAAGTAGGCCAGATGAGAGAGAAACATTCACAACCTTCAAAACACTCAGCACGGAGGTACAGAACTTTTTTTTTTTTTTTTAAGTTTTATTTATTTATTTGACAGAGAGGAAGAGATCACAAGTAGGCAGAGCAGCAGGCAGAGAGAGAGGGGGAAGCAGGCTCCCCGCTGAGCAGAGAGCCCGATGTGGGGCTCAATCCCAGGACCCTGAGATCATGACCTGAGCCGAAGGCAGAGGCTTAACCCACTGAGCCACCCAGGCGCCCCCAGAACTTGTTTTTTTTCACCTGTGGGTGAACAGGACCATCTAGCCTGTTTTCATGTATAAACTGGTTGATTTACATCCTTAAATCATAGGATCATAGAGAAGCGTGGCTTCTGTTTCCTCAGCTATGAAGGCCAGGTTTCTGGAGCCTGGGCCAAGACAGAACTTAAAATTTAACTTTTGGTGCCACCAAGTGGTTGATTTTGAGATAACTACTCTATAATGGAGAAGGATGGTTTGACAAATAATGACTGAAAAGAAAGCTGGGGTGAATCTGCAGAGCATATAGGATTTTTAGGACAATGAAACGACTCTGGATGCTACAGTCGTGGTGGATCTAGGTCATGACATTTCCCAAACCCGCAGAATGTACAGAACCAAGAGTGAAGCCTACCGTAAACCACAGACTTCCGGTAACGATGTCAGCGTAGGCCTGTTGATCGTAACAAATGTACCCCTGTGCTGGTGGACGGGGATAATGGGGGATGCTGTACATATGTGGGGGCAGAAGGTATATGGGAAATCTGTCTTTAAGTTTTGCTGTGAACCTACAATTGCCTTAAAAAAATAAAGCTTATTAAAAAAAAATCTTCCATTCTACATTTTCCCTTCTAGCTACTGGTGTTGCAAGTAAGAGCAAGGCAAGACAGAGCCGTCATCTGGGGGGTTGGCTGACTTCTCCAGCATGGATGACAATCCCCTGATAGAGTTCCCACATTCCAGAGGCTGGGTGCTTAGTTTTGTAAATCTCAAAAACCTTTTATTTTTTTACTATTTCCAGAGGTGTTCAATTTTCCAGGGTTATATCATGCTCACTAAACTTCTAAGAAACTTGTTAAGTCAGAATGCTAGAGTAATACTTGACAAGTAGAAATGTGTTTGTAGCGGGAGACCAAAACACAGGTGTTAGCTGAGCAGTTCATTTTCTACCCTGTAGGAAATTTGTATGGGAAGATGGATTACACTGAGTAGGTTGCTTGGTGAAGTCACTGCGGTGGTGTGTGTGTGTCGTAGAGGGAGTGGGGGGTGTAAGGTTGTTTATCTTGAAGGTTAGTATCGTTAAGCTGAAACTGCCTTTTTTTTCTTAAGATTTTATTTAATCGAAGGAAAGAGAGTGTGAGTGCACGCATAGGCAAGAGCAGCAGGAGGCAGGGAGCCCAGTGCAGGACTCGATCCCAGGACCGTGGGACTATGACCTGAGCAGAACGCAGACGCTTAACCCCAAGCTGAGACTGTCTTGAGCACTTTAGGTCTATGTGGGACTCAGAGCTGGGAATACGTTGCTGGGCAGTGCTGATGACAGACTGACCTCATCTTTTCCTCTGGGCACTCTTTTGGAAACTCTGTGCAGAACATCTTGCTTCCATTAACTCGTTCTTCCCTTGGGCATAGTATGACTGGCAGGGCAAATGCTGTGGACTTGCCAATAAAGCTTTAGTCTCTGGAGACTGTCTGAGCACCATAATTAGCATTAGCATCATTAGCCATCACTCACAGGTTTTTCTTTGTTGCGTTTTTGTTAAATTTTTATAGTAAAAATTTTAATATTTTTTTGTACATTTATAATGAATTGTATAGACATTCTTATAATTTTAATAATTTCATTCTCAGAATAAGACTTGTTTTATGTTTTGGTGATTGTTTCCCCAAATGCAGGTTACAATTAATATGTAAGATCCTTAATCACTTAGGAGTAGATTCCCAGTAGTAAAACAGTACTTGCTGAAGGCCAGAATTATTCTAGGTTCTAAGTCCGTTAGAACACATTTCTGTGGTCCACTTGATGTCTGTCTTGAGACGTCTGTCTCACTATCTACTTGCATGTACCAGCGCATCCTGTAGTTCCTCGTTGGTGCTCCATTATCTACAGTTCTTCGTATGGCCTCTCCCTGCCCCCATTTCTGTCCCTTGTCCCAAACTGCTACCACATAGCGTTCTCAGTACTTGGGGGATATTTGCAAAGTTATAAATTGGTAGCCTGTGGCCAGAATTGGATCCCCAGATCTTTTACTTTTGCCAATATGTTGTTTTTAAAAGTTTGACTTATTTGACAAAACTTAAAAATGAGGAGATTCGTAGAGAACTCTGAGTATCCAGTTTCTTTGCATACATGTCCCTCCAGTTATGCAGGGCCTATGTTTCCCCAGGGCAGTGCATGATAAGAGTGGCCTAGAAAGGTTGTGAACCTTGGAGTTATCCTCGGGCCCCACCTTACCTAGCCTTTCACTCATTTATGTTACTACTTGGTCTTGGGGAAGGAGGTGACTCTTGGTGCATAGGAAAAACAAAAGAAAAATAAAAGACAACAGGCCTAAGGAAAGCAGTGGTTTTGCATGGATATTTTGCTTCCTGTTCTTTCTCCTGCCTTCTGAGGGGAATTCCTTCCTAACTTGGTCCTAGCCTCTGTAGAATCCTGCTTCTCTCAGTATGACACCTCTGAATATGTCCCTGTGGTTGCAAGAGGGACAGTGTTGGAGTGTCACTGGGAAAAGCATACAGACTTTGGTGTCACAAGACCTGGATTTGAATCCCTGCTCTGCTTCTTATGGAGTTCAATTTCCTTTTCAGTAAAAGGAGGGCTATAACTTATCTCCTGGGTTGATAGAAGTATTAAATGGGATTTTGTATATAGAACGACATGCAGAAGGTAGGTACTCAGACAGTGGCACCTCCATCCCTCTCTTCTATCAAGACATGACTTTTCCTTCTTCATGACCTTAAGGAAGTCTGGCTGAACATTTGCCACTGTTCTCCTGTTCCTTTACACCCCTTTAATCTTATAATAAAGCTAACTTTCTATTCCTTATAATTTCCAGTCTTTCCCAACTGTACACTTCAAATCGTTCCCTTTTCTTTTTGTAGCTAGACTGTATGTGGAATATAAGAATGATGGCAGGAGAATTTACTTTGTTTAGGAAATTATATAAGAAGGCATACCTTCTATCAGATCTCTAATTGTATATATAGTTTTATGATAGAAACTACATTTGTTTTTATAGCAATCTGTTGAAACTGAGTATACATACCTTTCTTCCTGTTTGTAGAAGTAGAGCCAAGGTCAAAAGCTGAAAAATCATCAGCAGAAAAAATTGGTACTGGAAGAAAGACACTTCGCCTGAGATCAAAGGGTCCTGCCTCCATGGAAGACATGGTAGGTTATGTTTATTTAATTCCCATTCTGCTTGGAAATGTGTGGATGTTCATGATTATTAGAGCTGGAAATAAGGGTAAAGCCACAAAGTTAAACAAAATACCATATACCCTATTAAAGTATGGTCTTTAATTCATTGCCTACCTAAACAATGTGAAAGTTACTGAAAGCATTTAAGAAGGAAATGTAGAAAATAGATACAAGAGAAGAAATTATGATGTATAGCCATCTTCAGCTACCTGCAGAAAATGTTTGCTAGAATCTGTAAACATCTAGACTGGCTCAAAAACTTAACCAAAATGCTCTGAGGGCCAAGAGAAAGTCTCTTGGCCACCTGTAGTAGCAGTCATAGTTAATATTTTTTTTTTAAGATTTTATTTATTTATTTGACAGACAGAGATCACAATTAGGCAGAGAGGCAGGCAGAGAGAGGAGCGGATGCAGGCTCCCCGCCAAGCAGAGAGCCCGATGTGGGGCTCGATCCCAGGACCCTGGGATCATGACCTGAGCTGAAGGCAGAGGCTTTAACCCACTGAGCCACCCAGGCGCCCCTCATAGTTAAGATTTTGATAGTGAAAGATACTCACGACTCCAGTCTCCTCAGGTAAAACATTTTGTAGTCATCTCTGAATCTTCTCTTTCATGTTCCATGTCCCTTTCATTAACAAACCCTGGTGGGTCTACCTCCACAATAGACCAGAATCCAGCAACTTCTCAGTATCTCTGCCCTCATCACTCTGGCCCAAGGCACCTACATCTTGTCCTGAATATTGCAGTCACCTGTATTCAGTCTTCCTGCGTTCACCCTTCCCTCTTTCCCTCTGTGCTCAGAACAATAGCCAGAATTAAAAAACAGAAGTGGTTACTTTTTTGTCCACACTCTCCAGTGGTTTCCCATGCCACTCAAGATGAAAGCTAAAGTTCTCAGAGTGACGAACATGATCTGACTCTGCATTTCTTTTCTGATCTAATTTCCCACCACTCTCCTCTTGGCTCACGCTGCTTCAGCCACATGGATCTCCTTGCTGTCCCTAAATACTTTGGATGCGTCACAACTCAGGGTCTCTGTACTGCTGTTCCCTCTATCTGAATGCCTTGCCCATTTTGGGACATGGCTCTACTGACTTCTTCAGGTTTCTCTCCACATATCACCTTATCTAAAAGGCCTTTGAGTATCTTGCATAATTAGCAATTCCTGCCACCCTTCCCCCTGCCCAATCTTGCTTACTTTTAATTTTCTTTAAAGCATTAAGCACAATAGGACACATTGTATCTTTGTTTCTTGTCCGTTTAGTTCCTTTGCTCACATCTTGTTCACTGCTGTCACCCCAGCACCTAGAACAGTACCCAACATATCAAAGGAGTTCACACCTTTGTTGAATTAATTAATAAATGATGCATTTAAACTTGAGAATAATAGAGTTTTGTGATTGACTCAGTCAGTTTTTGAGTGAAAAATGCCAAAAGGGGAATAGAGAAATGGAGGGAGGAAAGGTAGAAGGAGAAAACAGTAGGGGTTAAGGGAGACAGGGTAAGGGCTCAAGGCGGCAAGTGGTGGTCTGCTTAGCCAGTGAAGACAGTGGTGATGATGCTGTCCTATAGGCAGAGGGGGCGTCAGGCCTGTGTCTGAGGCCAGGGAGTTCCTGCAGGCAGAGGGTACAATGCCAGACCTGGCTAGTTGTGTGTTCCTATTCTCCTGTGTTTTTGAAAAACAAAACAATGTTTTTGAAAATAAGAAAAAAAAAACCAAAAACACTGATTCCCCATGTTTTTGAAAAGCAGAAGAGTGAGACCAGTGAACAGTAAGACCATTTTCACAGAGCAGGATCCCAGAGCTTGTTGGGTGACGATATCTAGGGTCAGTCATGGGGATGGCTTGTTGGAACAGACACTCAAGGAACCATGAAGCTGAGGTTGTGCTTTTGAATGTTTGAGTCAACCAGGATGTTGTCAGCAGGGGAGATTCCAGAGGAAGACTCTGAGTTGGGTTCCTGGGTACTGGGTAGTAAGTGAAGGGATTGACATGGAGGCAAGGAAGAGACCTAGGAGGACCAGAAGCATTTTGCAAATGAAATATGAAGAGGTATGTGAAACACTTAGGGCAGGGACATTTGGCCAATCTGAGTCTCTACTTTCCTGGTGTCCTGCATACTCTGAGACATATTGCTGCGTGAATGAATAAACCTGCGTAGAAGAAAGGAATCTGGAAGAGAATGGAAGAACAGTGAGAGGGAGCTGGCAGGGGGAGCCAGGAGAATGCCCACTGCTTCCCATTCCAGGCTGGGAGGAACAAACGACAGATCTTAAAACCACTTAAAGAGGAGGCAGAGGCAGTGGGGAAAACTCCATGTTTCTTCAGAAGGAGGGTCATTGAGTAGTTAGTATAATTGATATGTGTACAGCACCTGCTATGTATAAGGTGCTGGGGTGAGAAAGAGAAGCTGAAGATCTATCTGGGGAGGTAGGAAAGATTCATTTAAAGATAAACATCTAAAACTCCATTCCTATTTGCATGGCCTGTTTCATTAAATAGGGTAATTGAAAGTAGCTTGTAGGGACGCCTGGGTGGCTCAGTTGGTTAAGCAGCTGCCTTCGGCTCAGGTCATGATCCCAGCCTCCTGGGATCGAGTCCCGCATCAGGCTCCTTGCTCAGCGGGGAGCCTGCTTCTCCCTCTGCCTCTGCCTGCCACTCTATCTGCCTGTGCTCACTCTCTCTGTCAAATAAATAAATAAAATCTTAAAAAAAAAAAAAAAAAGAAAGTAGCTTGTAATAAAAGGAAAACGCTAGTTTGGTACTCATGTTAATTTTTTTTAAATGACTTATCTAAAGAATTTATAGATTCGAAACAAGTCACCCTCTTATAACCCAGCACAAATCCTGAAAACTGTGGAAGAATTCCACCTGCATACCTCATAAATTTATTCAGTAGGTGTTACTTGAGACAGACACAGTCCAGGTGCTGGTGATACAAAGATAAGTAAAGACATTGTTTCTCCTTTAAGGGGAAAGAGGTGTTGAAAGAAACTTTTGAAAACCAGGGAATAGGTTTAATGTCACAGAGGTGGGCTGATCAGCTGCTGTCAGGGATGGGGGAAGAGAGAGAGGTGGGGGAATTTCCATCCTGAAGAAATGATTGAGTTGGTTAAAGATGGGGAGAAGAATGTTCTAGGCCTGAAACAATGATGAGCTTGGGGAACCTTGTGAGGGTCCATGGGATTGGAGTGTGGAGGGACCTGGTGGGGGGCGAGAGACCTGGGTGAGAATGGGAAAGGTCTTGGAAATGGGGGAGCCATTTAAGAATTGTGAGGAGAGCAACATGTCCAGTTTTGCATTTTAGAAAAATTCCTTGTTTCTAGCAGATGGATTGTTAAGCAGGGTAGATTTGAGGGGGGTGAAGATTGCAGGCAGGGAGAAAAATTAGAAAACTTCTGCAAATACCAAAAAATGAGAGTTGAACCCAGGCAATCAGAATGTGAGTGGAGAAGAGGTGATGAGATCAAGAGCTATTTAGGAGGTAAAATGGTAATGTATTGATGTTTGATTGTGTATACAAAGTACTAATGTTTGTTATGAAAACTTACAGTATGGATGGTTGGATACAAAGGTGGACATCCAAGTTTCTTTGCATAACCAACTTGCTTTATACAGCACATCCAAAATATACCATAAAGGAGGCAAGAGTGGTATATCGTATCTGTTACTGTTTTTAAGGCTTAGTTCATATAAATAAGAACATGAGAAAATTGTAATAAAATCCACAAGGAAATAAAAATTGACATTTATAGCAAAATGCGTATTTCTAATAAGTTTGGAGAACACAAAGCAACATATATTTTTAACAGTATTAAAAGTACTATGAATTTCTTACAAGCTAATCTTGAATTCTGCACTTGCACTGAGAGTTGATTATTTCACATCTTTGGGTAATTTCTTTTTCAGCTAGGAAGCCATTTAAAACCAAGTATTAAACTGAATGTAGAACCAGACTTTGCCAGCATTAAACTAAGATTTTCAAAGAATGATAAAATGCATCCAATCGTGCTTTTCACTGAAATCTTTAGTAATAGTTTTAGGAAGAACACAATTATTTTGGTACCATTAATACACAAAAATTACTTAAAAATTGTTGTTGGGGTGCCTGGGTGGCTCAGTTGGTTGAGTATCTGACTCTTGATTTCAGCTCTGGTCATGATCTCAGGGTCATGAGATCAAGCCCTTCGTTGGGCTCCATGCTCAGTGAGGAGTCTGCTTGTCCCTTTACCTCCCTCTCAGCCTCTCTGCTTGCTGTCTCTCTCTCTCTTTCAAATAAATAAAATCTTAACAATAACAAAATGATTGTTTCATCATTGCATCCTTATAACATTTCTATTTTTTGTCTTTTTATAATGTTTACAATATATTCATATAGTAATATGTATAGTTTATGAAAGATGCATACTGTTAAAAAACAATTTAAGAAGGCGTGCCCGGCTGGCTCAGTCCATAGAGCATGCCGCTCTTCATCTTGGGGTTGTGAGTTCGAGCCCCATGTTGGGCATAAAGCTTACTTTAGAAAGTAAACAAATACAATAGAATGTTATTAAAATTAAAAAGAATCATTAAAGAAGACAATTTATGTGATACAAACAAACTTTATTCATGATGTGAACAGTCTCATAGAATTGCAAAATGGGGTAGAAGGCAAGAGGCTTTGATAGGATAAAGATTAAAGAACAAGTGAGAGGAAAATAGAAAATATTTGACTGGTTGGGCCCACATAGTGGGTCTTGTCTGGGGTGAGAACTCCCAGAGCTTGCTTGTGTTTGTAGATTGGCCAACTGGATTATACTGTGTTTCTGATTAAGCAGAGCATTTACAGGGACAAAAAAGATAACATGACACCTTGGACAGTGCAGATCCATCTTGGGCATAAAAGTGATTTCAACAATACAATAAAATTAAATAAACAAATAATAAGAGTATGTATTCAGAAGTGTTTGAGTCACCTTGGGGTAAGCCATTGAAAGCTTTGGAGACCCTTCATCTGCAAGATGAAGGCCAAAGCCCTTTTCCTGGCACACAAGACCCCTTAAGATCTGGTCCTGTCTGGTTATACTCTCTCTCTCTGTCTCTCTTTTTTTAAAAGATTTTATTTATTTATTTGATAGACAGAGATTACAAGTAGTCAGAGAGGCAGGCAGAGAGAGAGGAGGAAGCAGGCTCCCTGCTGAGCAGAGAGCCCGATGTGGGGCTTTCTCCCAAGACCCTGAGACCATGACCTGAGCTGAAGTCAGAGGCTTTAACCCACTGAGCCACCCAGGTGCCCCCCTGGCTATACTCTTTATCAGACTCTGTGACCTCACAAAGACATTGCATATCAATTGCAATACTTTTTTTTTTTAAAGATTTTATTTTATTTAAAGATTGTATTTATTAATTTGACAGGGAGAGACACAGCGAGAGAGGGAACAGAAGAGGGGGTGTGGGAGCAGCAAGCTTCCCACTGAGCAGGGAGCCAGATGTGGGGCTCAAACCCAGGATCCTGGGATCATGACCTGAGCTGAAGGCAGACACTTAATGACTGAGCCACCCAGGCGCCCCTAAAGATTTTATTTTTAAGTAATCTCTATACCCACTGTGGGGCTTGAACTCACAAGCCTGCTATCAAGAGTCACATGCTCCACCGGCTGAGCCAGCCAGGCATGCTTGTTGTATACTTCTATTTGCAGTGTCCTCTCCTGCTTATCTTCCACCAGTGTATCTTTGAAAAGAGTTTTTAAGTCCCCTTTCTCAAGTCTTCTGTGACTCTTAAGATATTTAAATTTACTTTGCCTGAGATGGCTCTTACATCCTTGAAAAATTTTTCCTTATTATTACATAGTTATTTATTTTCACAGATTTGTCTCCCTTTCTAGACTTGGAGACTCTATTCTGGCTTTTTTTCTTTGAATCCATAACACTTAACGGTAAGAGTAAAAATAAGTATTTGCTGTATGGATTTGTATTGAGCTACAGAGCACACTGTAGATCTGTTTCCATCCAAATGAGCTGATGTATACAACCATGAACTGGCTCCTCATCAGATTTCCCTTACCCTTAGCCTTGACATTCAAGAGATTTCATGTAAAAATATCTCATTTCTCTTCTCTTTGATAAAGCCCTCCGAAACCAAGACAAAAGCAATCGAAAAGATTGATGATCTTCTTGAATTGTACATGGGAATTCAAGATATCGATTTAGGTAAGATGATACTATTTTTTAAGTCTCTACATTTCTTAATTGAATTTAGTGCTTCTTTGTTTTGCTTGCATTTACACTCAATGATACTTTTCAAGGTAAATACTGGAAAGTGATGAGAAAAATGTAATGAAAATAAGGATATAAAACATAAAAGAATAATGAATAAAGACCTGGCCCTTACCCTTTTACTAGCTGCGAGTCAAATCAACTTTTCTAAACTTCAGTTTTTAATCTGAAAACTATAAACTATGATAATAGCCTTCCTTCAAAGGCTTGTTTTATGGATTTAAAAGTTACGTATGAATAGATTTTGTAAATGACACGTATGGAATGTATTTGATACATCAGATTTACATTGATTAAATCATATGTTATGATATTGTGTGCACTTAATAGATTACTGAGAGCCTGTGAGCAATGAATCAGAAAGAGGAAGAGAAAGGACTCAGCTGGTGTGAGACTGATCAGGGCAGTTGAGAAGTTGAATTGATGGGTATTTCTTATGTCATCCTTAGGATATCAGGGTCTTGATTTATCAACTGCAGATAATAAAATAGTAACAACAAACTGAATTCCAACTGACTTATAGGATAAAAGAGGGGAAATGTTTTGGTTCTTATACCTGAAAACTTCAGAGGTAGATCCTCGCTTCCAGAATGCCTAGATCCAGAGTTCTCATGCTATCACCAGGATGTGGCTTCCCTTCTTTCCATTTAGGCTGCATTTTAGGCTCGCTAGTGTCCCTTGGCACCTTCAATGGTTCCATCCTCTATACCTTAGTGTCAAGCGTGATGGGAAAGGGGGAGGGCCTTTTCCAAGTCATTCAAACAAAATGCTGAGGATTGACCCTGACTGGTCTGATGGGCTCACTGAGGTGGTAGTGGTGGGGGTGATGCTTAGGTCTGGGTCAGATGCTCTCCTTCTGGAGCTGAGAGTGACTGAAATCCTAGGCCTGAGCTGGTGAAAAGTCCTGGCCCCTCCCAGGTAGAAGCCAGGAGAAAGTGCCCTTGAGAAGGGCAGAGGGATGCTGGGTGGTGAAACAGTAACTGTGCCCCGTGGTGGGCTTCGTGTCTGCATGCACCCCTGTGTGCATGGAGTATGTTTGTGTGGACCAGGTACTTCATCCATTTTTTTAAGCCGAACACTTGGACTGTTCTGTTTCCCTGCTACCAGGTGTGAAGAATTTTACTCTAGCTCAGGTAGAATATTTGAAACTCATTATTCCACTTCTACTTCCATTCATTCTTACTTTTTTCTTATAGAGTCTGTTCTTACATTTTTCTTGCCTTTCTGAACTTTGAAAATAAAATTTCTATGGTGGATATACAGACGCTGTCTGTAATTGAAGAAATATTGATGCTCTTTTTTCTAATTCCTTGATTCAAAGTATAAAATTTGTATATAATAGATACTTGCTCCACACAGACAAGAAGTTAAAGCTGAGATTATCCTGTAGAAAGACAGCATCTTAAAACTTTTCTATAAAACCTTTTCCTCAACCCTTTTGCGTGTGAAAGACACAGATTTGCATCAGTGAGGTGGGCCTATGAAAATTATGCAAATGAAAGCAAAGGGAATTTATCAATGGCAGTCACTTAAATGCAGAATAGGCAGTATTGGTTGGAAAAATAATATATATCTCTGTTTAGTTGAGAAGTTTTCTAACAGTATAATTGAATATTATAAGATTCAGAAGCTAACATATCAGTGCTAGATTTTGATGAACTCAGATTTAGGAGAACCACACTTTACTTTTTTCTTTTTTTAAAATTAATTAATTTATTTTTTAATTAACATACAATGTATTATTAGCCCCAGGGGTACAGGTCTGTGAATCACCAGGTTTACATACTTCACAGCACTCACCATAGCACATACCTTCGCTAATGTCCATAACCCCACTATCCTCTCCCTAACGCCCCCACCCCCGGCAACCCTCAGTTTGTTTTGTGAGATTAAGAGTCTCTTATGGTTTGTCTCCCTCTCAATCCCATCTTGCATTTATTCTTTTCCTACTCCTCAACCCCTCCACGTTGCATCTCCACTTCCTCATATCAGGGAGATCATATGATAGTTGTCTTTCTCCAATTGACTTATTTCGCTAAGCATAATACCCTCTAGTTCCATCTACATTGTCGCAAATGGCAAGATTTCATTTCTTTTGATGGCTGCCTAGTATTCCATCACACACACACACACACACACACACACACACACACCACCTCTTCTTTATCCATTCATCTGTTGATGGACATCTAGGTTCTTTCCATAGTTTGGCTATTGTGGACATTGCTGCTATAAACATTAGGGAGCATATGCCCATTCGGATCACTACATTTGTATCTTTAGGGTAAATACCCAGTAGTGCAATTGCTGGGTCATAGGGTAGCTCTATTTTCAACTTTTTGAGGAACCTCCATGCTGGGAGAACCACACTTTTCAAAGGGGAGAATTTAAAATAGTCTTTAGATCTTAATTTTGGGTATAGGCCTTATAGTTAATTAAGTATAAAATTGAAATAGTTAAATAAATTAATTTTGTTCTTTTGTTATTAAAATTATATATGTATACAACAGGGTGGCTGGGTGGCTCTGTTGTTAAGGGTCTGCCTTCGGCTCAGGTCATGACCCCAGGGTCCTGGGATATGTCCCCATCAGGCTCCCTGCTCAGCAGGAAGCCTGCTTCTCCCTCTCCCACCTCCCCTGCTTGTGTTCCTTCTTTTGCTGTCTCTCTGTCAATTAAATAAATGAATAGAATCTTAAAAAAAAAAGGATGTATAAGTATACATGGAAGAACAATGGACAGTGGAGTAATTCTAGGTGAATTAAGGAACAGTTCTTTAAGAATCCATTTATTTCACTTTGACAAATTCAGGGCACTAAACATACCTCACAAATTCCTTGTAAATTAACTTGTAATCCCATTGTAAAGTTAATTAATCATCTGTAGCAAGTTCCTCCAATGACATGGAAAGTCATTATCATTATACATGATTAGCAATGTGATCAGTCATCTAGGGAGGTAAAGTTTAAGGAAAGTAATTATTTGAAGAATGTCAATCATTGTTAAATTAGGAATTTATGTCATTATTCAGATCTGATTAGCATGAAATAGAAATCACAAATGTGATCCTGATTCAATAGAGAAATGAATATATTTGCTTGTTTTTGTTCTGTGATCTTAACTGTCAGAAATGTTAAGTCTTAAGGCAAATTGTAGCCACATCATGTTATTCCAGAGTTGTTAATATAAATTTACATTAAAAAGTGAGAAAGGTAATATGCAATAAAATGACCAAAACCAAAACACTATCTTCACAAAACTTTGGGATGTATTTACCACTTGAAAATGGAAAATAATTGAAATGAGTTTAGGAAGTAACCCTGCACATGACAGGACTTTATTTGGTTGTAGAGCTAGGCTGTGAACTGACTTTTCTACTGACCCAGTGCCAACATGTGTTGCCTTGGAATGTTATTCATGGTGGGAGAAAAATGGATTCTGGAAGATTCTGAGTCCTGTAACATATTTTAGGAGATTGAGGTAACTTAATGAAAAAGTTGTATCCTGTAAGTTTTCTTATGAATATTTAAGGCAACTGTGTTAATTATATATCAAACTATACTATGTCCTGACGATACCAGTTTAGGAGTTTGGAGCTCATCCTAGCCATGTCAGAATTTTGGGATTTCTAATTTATGAAGAGGTCAGAAATGTGTGGAAAAGAAATTTGAACGATAGATTCTAAGTAATTTTTTCTTATAAAATCTTTTTTAGCTCCTTTAAAAAATACAATGGTATTTTAATAGAGTTAATTATATTTCTTCTTAGGATGATTTCCTTTCTTCTGTGAATTCAAAACAGTGAATACTGTAGAAAGTCATCCATCTTAGGTAAAGCCAATGATTTTGGAAATAGGTTTTCACTAACAAAAAACCGTATTCAACATTGGTCATGTTTTTAATGTTTGATTCCTGTCTGAGTTCCTTGAAATGGAACACTTATTTAACACTTATTTCCCACAGACTTTTCATAAAGACCTCCCTATACAACTATAGATTTAATGGTTAACAGTGTTTAGGACTAATCTTTATTCAATCCTGCTATGTGTCATTTTACAGATTTGAAAACAGATTCAGAGACGTTTGGTTACTTGCCCAAAGTCAGCTAACAAATTAAAAGCTGAGATTCAATTCTGGAATTTTTTTATGCCAAGATTTTTCATCTGCAGTAGTATCTTATGTTTAAAAGTTCAGTTTAGGTATTTAAAAACTCAGTGGGAAATATAGATTGCCCTATATCACAAAAATAAATTTGTTGTTAATAAATGATGTGGAAGTTCAGTTGTGGGAACGTTACAAAGGTATTTTCAAAATGGCCAGTAGAGGTCAGCACTTAGTTGCTGTATGTGATAGAACAATTCTATCCTTTCAGGGGATTTTTTTTTTTTTTTTTTTTTTCCTGGATTGCATTTAGGTGTTAAATATTATTACACTTTATTGCAGATCCATTATAGGTGAAAAGTATTTTAGTAGTTGTCATATTAATGTGATATGACTTAATAAAAAGTGCTTTTTTTTTTTTGCTAAAAGCTTCATTTTGCTTTTCTCTTAAAGATACAGTTTTAATAAAAAAAAGATAAAATTATACCAGTTTACTTCTCCTTTAAGAATTTTCAAAATATGTGTTTATACTTTATTTTTTAAAAAAGATTTTATTTATTTATTTGACAGAGATCACAAGTAGTCAGAGAGGCAGGTGGGGGGCGGGGGGAGGCGGGCTCACTGCTGAGCAGAGAGCCCGATGTGGGGCTTGATCCGAGGACCCTGAGATCATGACCTGAGCCAAAGGCAGAGGCTTTAATCCACTGAACCACCCAGGCGCCCCTATACTTTATTCATTAGGAAAAATTTGTGCATGTTTTAATGCATGCTCCAGTCTTAATTTCTTTGAAAATTCATATAGCAAATTACTGTATTTTAAAAGATTTATGGGACACTTTGTTACATATGTATTTCTAACACCTTAATGAAGCTGCCTAATTGATATTTTGTTACTTTTACCAGACCTAATTGATAATTTTGTTACTGTTACTTGTTCTAACACTTCATTAAGGTGTTAGAAATACATATGTAACACAGTGTCCCAAGGAACTACTGATATTTTAGTTCCTTGAGGGCAGATACTGTATTGCTTTTAATCTCAGCTCCTACTACAGTACTTCTAGAGTAAATATTTGGTAAATGTTTATTGACGGACTGTGAAGAGGCACAAAAATAGTGAATTCACTGGGAGTATGAATCCTAACTTCATAAGTTTGAAAGTTTAGCCTTTGGGCACATTATTAAATTCAAACCTTAATTTCCACATCTTTGTAAAAGATGTGTAATAAAAACCTTAGAGGTTTTTAAAACCAACACACTAAATTAAATAATATGTATAAAGTTCCTGTTACATCATAAATAATAGGTACAGCTATTATTATTTTTAGCATTGCTCTCTAATAATTATTGCTAGTACTAATGGTAGTGGTAATAGAGGTAGGACTGTATCCCTGGAGGTCTGACCAACTCTGGGACTGTGTTTAATGTGGAAGTTTTACTTTTCTGCTGTGCCAGCATGAGCACATCAGTGAGATTACAGAGTTTGGACTGTGGTTGGAGGTTGTGGTATGGGCCTCTTAGACCATCATTTTTCTCATTTTATAACTGAGGAACTAAGGAACCCAAGCCAGAGATTGCAAGTCAGAGTAGGCAAGGTCCAGAATATATCATTCCTGGGCTCAGTGCACTAGACAATGCTGCTGAGCTTCCCGAGGTACCAAACAGCCATGTACCAAGTTATTTCTTACAGTCAAGTAGGTATGTGTATGTGTGTGAGCGAGAGATTGGCTGACTCATTGCCCATCAGTGAACATATGATTGTGGTCCTTGTGTCCCCCCAGCATTTAAGAGCGTCATTCATCTGCACTGTTAGTTTTTGCTTCTGAACGGTCTGTAGATTTTCTTACCTTCTGTGTGCATCTTATTTCTTCCTCTGCTAGACTGTATATCACCCACATGTTAGTATAATCTTTAGGTAACTGTCTCAATAAGTGCTATCTGTGGAGACTATGGGAAATATTTAAAATGGTAGACTTAGCAAGATTCTGAACTTGAGTCCTGCTTTTGCAATACTTACCTTTAAGTTTTGGTTACTCTTCTTCCACAGCCTGGCTACAGGACCAGACCTCTGGGTTTTGCTTTCTCCAATATATGTTAACTGTGTCAGAGCAAAAATTATTTAAAGATAATTACAAAGCAGCCTCCTGTGCATCTTCCAGCACGTTCAGTGCATAAGACACTGAACTTGTTCCGATGGGCATGAAAGACTGAGTAGGCTATTCAAGATCAGTCAGGAGTTTCTTCTTCTTCTTCTTCTTCTTCTTTTTTTTTTTTTTTAATTTTAAGATATTTATTTGAGAGCACACAAGCAGGGACAGAAGGAGAGGGAGAAGCAGACTTCCCACTGAGCAGGGAGCCTGATGCGGGGCTTGATCTCAGGACCCTGAGATCATGACCTAAGCTGAAGGCAGATGCTTAACTGACTGAGCCACCTAGGTGCCCCTATTTATTTATTATTTTAGAGAACAAGTACAGGGTGGGGAGGGACAGAGGGAGAGAGAGAAAGCATCTCAAGCAGACCCCCCTCTGAGCATGGAGCCTGTCTCAGGGACTTGATGCCATAACCCTGAGATCATGACCTGAGCCGAAATCAAGAGTCAGATGCTGAACCAATTGAGCCACCCAGGTGCCCCTAGGATGTGAACATTTTTGAGGATTTTAATTGTACTTGTTGTCAAATTGTTTTTCACAAGCTAAGTTTATGAATCAAGCCTGTATGTATCTGAATGTTTGCTTCACTATATCCTGGCTAGCACTGGCATGCCATATAAAACATATATAAAAGTTGCAATAAACTTGGCCAAACGTTTTGGCTGGAGCTGAACTGAAGTCTTCTTCCTCTTTGAAGTATTTGTTTTTAGACTGAGAATAAATGCAGAAGCTTTTGGGTCAGGGCTGAGGCCAGAGGCAGAGTAAGAGAGAGAGAGAGAGGGATAATGATGAAAAGGAATCAATTCGTCCTCACTCATAACTGCTTTTTTTTTTTTTTAAGATTTTTTTTTTTTTTTTGACAGAGATCACAAGTAGACGGAGAGGCAGGCAGAGAGAGAGAGAGAGAGGGAAGCAGGCTCCCCGCTGAGCAAAGAGCCCGATGCGGGACTCGATCCCAGGACCCTGAGATCATGACCTGAGCCGAAGGCAGCGGCCTAACCCACTGAGCCACCCAGGCGCCCTCATAACTGCTTTTTAAAAGTATTTTTAAGGCAGGGTGCCTGGGTGGGCTCAGTGGGTTAAGCCTCTGCCTTTGCTCAGGTCATGATCTCAGCGTCCTGAGATCGAGCCCTGCGTCGGGCTCTGTTCGGCGGGGACCCTGCTTCCCCCTCTCTCTCTGCCTGCCTCTCTGCCTACTTGTGATCTCTCTCTCTGTCAAATAAATAAATAAAATCTTTTAAAAAAAGTATTTTTAAGGCAATCTTAAACATTGAAAAAGGTTATAAATATAGCACAAAGACTTTTTCTCTTTGAACATGGGAATAAATGAACAATATTTATTGCCCCCAAATACTTTAGTGCATATTTCTCATGAACAAATATATTTTCCTAGCTAAGCACAGTATAAGCAAGAATTATGAAATTAGCATTGATATATTACTATCCCCTATTAATCGTGTTATGTTTCACTAAATACATTAACATCCCTTATAGCAGAAGAGCATGTTCAAAATCATAGGTTACTTTTATTTATATCAATTTGGAACAGTTTCCCACTCTCAATTTTAATGATCTTGTTGCTTTTGGAGGGTACAAGTTGTTATTTTATAGAATGTTCCTCAATTCTGGCTTGTCTGATTTTTTTTTTTTTTTGGAATTATGTTTATGTCATACCTCTTGCAAAAATATCGAATGTGATCCTCTATTCTTTTCAATTACATTTTGCCAGGAGGCACAGGATTTAGTTTGTTCTATTTCTGATATTGTTCATGTTGATAGCTTAAAGTGGTGTTTGCTAATTGTCTCCATTATAAAGTTATTTTCCGTAATAAGTATTTGGTGGAGAGATACTTTGAAACTATGTAAATAGCCTGTTCTTCATGATCCTACCTTCCTTCCTTCCTTCTGTCCATTTGTCAGTCATTTCTTTGGGCCACATCTCCTCCTTTCCCTTTGGCCTGTGTTAGTACAGAGCTGTTTGAGACAAGGCACAGTTTTTAAATGCTCTTAAGAGCCCTAGTGGAGGGGCGCCTGGGTGGCTCAGTGGGTTAAGCCGCTGCCTTCGGCTCAGGTCATGATCTCAGAGTCCTGGGATCGAGCCCTGCATCGGGCTCTCTGCTGTCTAGGGGAGCCCGCTTCCTCCTCTCTCTCTGCCTGCCTCTCTGCCTGCTTGTGATCTCTCTGTCAAATAAATAAATAAAATCTTAAAAAAAAAAAAAAAAAAAAAAAGAGCCCTAGTGGATTTTAGCTGAAAGACCAGACCTCTTGGTTCATTCAGAGAAATCTTACAAGTGTTGAATTGTTCAGCCTTAACCTGGGAGGAACAGAGATGCTGAGATTTGGTGGTTGTTCTTTTTTTTTAACCTAGAGTTTCTTCATCCAAGTCCTAAATCACATCCACACGGTCTCTTTTCAGTTGCTAGTGCTTATAAGGGGCTGAGAAAAAACAACTCAGCCTCATGGGCTCCCAGCCAGTTGGAGCAGGTCCCATGAGAATGTGTACTCTTGAAGATAATGGTTCCCCAGATGTAAGAACCGGGCCTAGGCAATTTACTAGAAAAACAGAACACAGATGCCACCTTCACTTTCTATCTCAAACTAGAAAGGGGCTCAGGAAAAGTTACCTTGATTCCATTAGTAGACCAATACCTTTTTCTTCACCCTTGCTTGGTTTTCCCATTGCGAACTGTTATTATCCTTCGTCTTTGTTCTTTGGAGGAACAGGGAGTACTGGGTTCCATAATAGTTGGCAGTGGGGTGCTGGAAGAGGGGGCAGAGAGCGCTAGTGACTGTGGGCTGGTGGAAGAGGGGTGACGTACCCTGACTTTCCTGGCAGGGTTAGCCACAGGGTTTCCTTTTTGGAGGAATACCAGTAGTTCTTGACTGGTGGGCTTCAAGGTGGAGGAGAGGCCAGGGGTGACCAATCTGGGTGCAGTGGACAGACTGTTTAAATGCTACCCTGACAGATGTTAGTATATTAGTATGTTACTGTTAGTATGTTGTTAATATGTTACTGTTATAACTTATGCTAGAAATAGATCTACGCATGTTACACTGAGAAAGTAATTTTTCTGGTGCCATTTTTCTCAGTTCTCTGATGTTGTCTCATGTATCATTAATTTTTAAAAATTGTTTTTGATAGCTACCACAATGTTTGAAGCTGGAAAGGACAAAGGTAATCCAGATGAATTTGCTGTGGCACTTGACGAAACTCTTGGAGACTTTGCGTTCCCAGATGAATTTGTCTTTGATGTTTGGGGAGTCATTGGTGATGCGAAACGAGAATGATGATGACGTGGATGATCCGTCTCTGGAGAAATGAACATTCTTTTTAAAAATATCCATAAGATCTGATTTTTAGACACTGTAACAGACTCTGGTTTGGTCTGATGTATATGGAATACATTCTTTGAAATACACTTTTGGTTTCTGGGTACCTTTTAATGTGGTTGCAGATGTGGTATGCTTAAAATAAATCACCTAAAATATGATCAATTTTAATATTCATTCAAGAGTCTTTTTAAAGTAAGTTTTAGGAAGTATTTCTAGAGAGGATTTTGCTCCCCATAAACGTCTGTGTTTTCTTTTCCACCCACATGCAAGTAGCTGATTGCAATAGCTCTGTAGCTCTCTTTAAAAATCTTAATGCAGGGAAATTGGGATTAGAGTATGATTTGCCTCTGAGCATCTTCATTTTTTAATACCAGCCTGATCTAGGTGTGTTCAGGAAGTGAAGTGTGAATTATGCCCACTCTGGGTCTAGAAAGCGTTTTTGTTTTTGTTTTTTTAATCCACTGAGTAAGGGGAGGAAGATTCCTACAGCCTCTTGATATCTGTGGCCTTCTTTCTTCTTAAAGCAAGGACTGATTTTACTTATTTATTTTTTTGGTTCTTTGTAATTGCTCCTTTTTAAAAACTTGTTAAAATGTATTATACTGTGTATGTGTTTGCTTGTGTGGAAGAAGGGTGAAAAAGGCAGATAGGGTAGAAAGCACTTAAATTTGATTTTTTTTAAAGCAGTTCTTAAAGCATTCTTTTTCCACTCATACCCACTTTTATGTTATGCTTCATAAGCACTCCAGGGAAGGTTTTTATAGTCTTTGTAGAACTTTTCTTTTGAAAGATATTTACTCAGAAAATAACTGTGCTTGAGAACCTTTTTTTTTTTTTTTTTTTTTTTTGGGTGAAAGAGCAACGTTTTAAGCCCCCTAAACTTTAGAGGAGATGCTATCAGAAATCGATTTCCCCCAGTGGAAAAAAAGGAGGACGGGAGGAATTGAGAAAATATATTAGTCTATTATTTTAGAGTTCTAACATACTTTCTCTAAAACCTTACATTATTGAGAAAATTGAGGGCAAATGACTGTCTTATCACTCTTATGTGACATTTTATGGCTGTCAGAGAATGGAAATGAATGGTTTCAGCATAGATCATTTAATAAGGCAGAGCGTGGTGTGACCAAGCATTTTTCTAAAGTGTTAGATGGAAAATGTTGTGTGCTGCCATGGTAATCGGAAATAATGACCCATGAGGGCTGTATTCCAAGAAATCAGAAGTAGTTCCCTTTTCATGGTGAGTTAATGCTTCGGTAACTGTTGTTTTCCTGTGCAACTTTACTTTTGCTAACATCCACTCCTCTTTCACAGAAGTTTAATGCTTTGAAGCGGATACTCTTTGTCTCATTAATCTGAGTCCTGTACAGAAGCCCTGTTTTAGTCATTAATGTGTAACTAAAGGAGTTAGAACATGGATTGTCTTAATGCACTTGCCCATCATTTGAAAATAGGACCCAACTCAGGCTGTAATTTGTTGTTATTCATTTCATGGATATCTTTGGGAGCTCTCCAAATATCTATTAATTATTTTTTTTAATTATCTTTAATTTTTGATTTTAATTTCTATTTTTAAGATATCTACTGATTCTTAATACCACATCTCTTAGGAGGACACCCAAAGAGTTGATATTTCTGAAGATGAGAAAGTTGAGACCCATAGAAGCACTTTAGTTTAACAAAAAAAAATTTCCTGGCACTAGATGTTAGATTTGAAATGAAGAGTCATTGTTTATTGTTGATGAATGTCTTCTTCCTCCTTCATTTTTGGGCATGCAGGAAGATTGACACTGATTCTCTGTGATTTATGGAATCTCATATTCACAAAGTGAGCTGTGCTCACCATGATTTTTCTAGAATCTCGATGTGTAAGGTACCAGTGTCCACGTACAGTGGTAACTCTGCTTGCCTGTTAGGGTTAAATGGTAGTTATCATCATTCAGGGCTTCAGCTGGGTACAGGTTCTTTACTCCTAATAGGTTTTTCCTTGAAATGTCTTTCTCTCTCACTTCTGTTGCTAAGCTGATAACAAGGTCAGTTTCTTTGTATTATTTTGTTCCCTTCCCTGAAAATATATCTGTTTGTGAACTTCTTGCCATTCGGTAACTCTCGGTGCACAAAAAGAGCAAGGTCTCATTTTAGTTGTCACTGTCTACAGTGTGGGCTACCCTTTTACCCTTCTGCTACAAGGATACAAGTCTATTTTTTTTTTTCATTAAACATGCTATTTCATTGAGGCCAATAAACATTTCCAGAAGGCTTCTGTTGTTTTATTTCGTTGTTATTTTTATTTGTTATTTTGTTTTTTTTCCCCCAGTAGAGAAGACTATTTTATTTTTGATTTCCCTCCATGCAAAATTGCATTTTTCAGGGGCCACTAAGAGCACACTGTGTGTTCTCTGTGGCAGAGTATGTAGGCGGGGACCAATCTTTGGGCTCAATGGGGCCTTGAACATAACTTGCTCCTGATCAAGTATACACATTCTGATGATTCCAAATAGGTATATTTTGGGTTTCTGTGATATTTCAAAAATATATAATTACATGATGTGAAGCTTGTTAAGAATTAAATTATAAAAGCACTAATCAGTTAACCTCTACTTGGGGCCGCTGTATCAAATATTGTAATGTTAACAGGTAATTAAAAATAACTTAATTTTTCCAAATGACTATTTTGCTGTATTGCCCCCATATCTTTAACAAATAGAGATTTTTTCCAAGTAAAGCACACTTTCTTTAGGTCCACGTTATTGCTAGACCTTCATCAAGTCTAGGGAGAGCCTTCCTGGCATCCTTTAGTTATCATTGCCTCTCTAGCATAGTTGCAAAATGAATGTCATCTGCAAATAGAATTTTCAAAATAATGGTTCTTCTAAATAGGGCACAGTTATCTGCCAAAGATGTAAAAGATCGATCATATAATGACCCTTTCACCCTCTGATACATCTAGCAATATATGAATACTGATAGCATTGTTATTATTTTGGTGGAAGTAATGGGTTATAAGGACCGTTCGGTGTTCTACCCAAACTATGAGTGAATAAAAAGATAGGAGATGCTGTTCAGCTCACAGTCCCAAGAACTAATGCTTTGTGTAAAATGTACATTTATTATCTTCTTGATACAGATTGAAAGGGACATCAGAGTAATTACAAGTCCTTACGCATGTCATGGTTATGTTTCTAAGATTTCGAAGTTTACAAATGGCACAGCCTGTCCCCACCTCTTACCTGAAAACCTAGTTCTAAGAAAAGACTCATGGTTATTATCTGCGGGGAGGATGAAAATTGCATATGACATCCTTATCTCAATTTGAGATGTTAAGCTTCTATAAAACAAGTATAGCCACAGATATTTTTTAAAGCCATAACAAAAAGAAAATAAATTTTCTAATAGTTTTAAATATTTTATATTTTGAAATATTTGTGTCATGCAATGGTATTGACTCTATGCAGGTAAAATATTCTATGTTTTGGGAGGAAAAAAACTTCTGTCCTTTGTAAAAATCATAGCATATACTTTAAAATGTTTTTGAGATTGAATTTTGGAAATTTATTAATTTGCAAAATTATAACATATTTTATTTAAAACTTTACTGTATTTCTACTTATAGATTGTACAGATGTTTATGTATTGATCAAAGAGTGATTATAGAGGCATAATTTATAATATTTAAAATATAACTCCTTAAAATAACCTTTTCATGAAAAAAATGATGAATGTTTTTATGAAAAAAATATTTGGGGTTTTAAATGTTTAACTTTTTAGTTTTATTTAAATAAATGATTCAGGGATAACACAAGTAAATGTCAAGGTCTTTTTTTTTCTTATTTTAAAAGATTTTTTATTAGAGAGAGGGTGCGTGCTCGCACTGGATGGGGGAGGGGCAGGAGGAGAGGGAGTAGTAGACTCCCTGCTGAGCAGGGACCCAGACATGGGGCTCAATCCCAGGACCCTGGTATCATGACCTGAGCTGAAAGCAGATGCCTACCTGACTGGGCCACCCAGGTGCCCTGGCCTTTATGTTTTTAACACATTTTGGTATTTTTTTTTCTCAATGTATTTCATATGAGGTATAATCTCTAAGGTCTCTTAGTTTTAAAATCCCAAAATTAAGTGTTTTGATTCAGTAAAAGTATATGAGCTATGCACTGCCAGAATACTCTAAGGTAAAATAGTCATAAGTTGTTTCTGTTTATAAAATAGAGGTTTACCCGGGGTGACATTTTCTTCTTTATTCAACCAATTTTATGGCAGTAGTTTCCAAACAATAGCATAAGTAGAAGAAATACCAGCCCGTAGCTCTTAGGTGGTTATGCCTTTTGGATTCATTTCTCCTTGATGCATTTTGAAGGCTCTCTTAGAGCTGTTAGAAATCCTTAAAAATATGCTAATTCCAACTGTTGGGAGGTGGGGTCCAGAAATCTGCATTTTGACCCATCCTCCAGATGATTCCAATGGAGGTGAATCCTAGACCTTTGCTTTGAGATCCCTGACAATCAGGACCAGCACTGGGTAGGAACAATAGACATGACTTCAAGAACTCAGCATCTGTCAAGATAGAGATTTCAAAGAGCTCTCCAAGAGGATTAGGTAAGTGCTAAAATGGATGTAAAATCGTATGGGAAGAAGCTATATATGACAGTAAGATTTCTTTTAATTTCACCAAGTGGGTGATTTTCTAAATGTAAATTGGTATGCTAGAGAACTTTGTTCTTGGAGAAGTAGACTAACCAATTGGTGCACTATGGATTAATCCAGGTGATAGTTTTGCCTTTGTTTACATGTAATATCTGATGCTTACCAGTGATACAAATAAATATTGGCTCTTTATCTTGCCCTTATTAGGTATTCTCTTCTAGTTTTGTAGATAGAGATCCTTTTAGACACGGTTTTTAGAGTGGGATTGACATGCATGATGACTGATCTCTCTCAATGGGAGTAACCTGTGGTTATGCTGTGGTTTTGATCATGGAGAAACTAAGCTTATAAAAATGCTGCTTGTAGCCTCCTTGTGTGGATTTTTCTCTTAGGTTCCTTCATATAGGGGGTAGAGTGAATATGATTCATGCTTCATTATCTTATGTGTCATCTAAAAATATGTTGGGAATAATATTTATGATTAAGACAATTGTAGATCCAATAAATGAATTTAGCTTTGAAAAAGTGGTTTCTCTAAGAATTTCTACCCCCCTGATTCAGATGTTATAAAAATAATTTGATATGATTTTAATTTTATTTTTATGGCTTTCCAGTGAAAAGTAAATAGAGATATAAAAAATGAAGTAAACCAAACTCTTCCCCGTAAAGCAAAAGGAATACTTTTTCTTCTGCAATGGCACTGGAGAAAAATGAGGAAGTAAAATCCTGCAAGGTTAAGGAATGGTGGAAGAACTATAGGGTGCGTTAGCTTTGGGAAAGGGAAGATGGGAACATTGTTGCCATCTACCTGTAATGTCCTTCCCTCTTCTCCATGCATCCCTTCCTGGGTCTTCTCTACCCACTTTCCATCCATGGGTCCCCAGGCCTCAGACTCTACCCTCTTTTCAGAGGACTCCTCTCTTCCTGTGGCTTTAAGCATCTTTATAGTTACAACTCCCAAACATATCTCCCATTTATATCTCTCTTCTGAGCTCTATACTCAGATGTTCAACTGATTCCTTGACATCTCAACTTGTGTGTCAGAACTTGAACATGTCCAGGATGAAACTTAAATTTTTTTAGGGAAGGGAGAGGGACAGAGGGGGAAGGAGGGGGCAAATCTTAAGCAGGCTCCCTGCCCAGTGTGGAGCCCGACATAGGGCATGATCTCACAACCCTGAGATCATGACCAAGCCAGAATTGAGTGGGACACTTAACCGACTAAGCCACCCAGGTGGGACCCAAGTTTTTTTGTCTTACTGTCTTCAATTTTCTCTGACAGAAAGTGGCGTCATAATTCACTGTTTCTTTCTTCACCTACTATGTCTAATTCTGCAGCAAGTTCTTTTTGTTGTATCTCTGGAAATATCTCCCAAATATCTACTTCTTTCTTGTTTCAGTGTTACCTGTTCAATCCATGCCTCTTTTCCATCTGGGCTGCTGCTTCAGACTCTGCGTGGCTGTGCCACCTTCCACTCCCGCCTTCCTCCACCTGGTAATGCGAGTGCTCTGAAAACATTGATTGTAGGCCATGAGTGTTCAGCTTTCTTGAAAATGAAAATATCAGGGTCTTATTGTTTTCCTCTCTGGAGGGACTTAACCTTATGCTCATTTTTGTCTTTGAGGGAAGGGGCACTAGTTTTTGGATGATTCTGCTTTTGCTAAAGGGCTCACAGAGACTAAAGGCTATGGGATGTATGGATGTGTTGGGGAAAGGGAGAGAGATGTCTTGTCTTTAAAGGTCCTAACAGAGGAAGATGGTGCCTCGTTTTCTTGCAGGCTTGTGATGGCTCGATAGAGTGTTTAGACCAACTGGAACAAGAGCCTTCCAAAGATTCCTGGTGTCTCATCATTGCAGAGGCAGTAAGACGCACAGTTAGGGGTGGTGTTTGAGTACCCAATTCCCTTGTGGAAGCTTGAGTCATTGAGCAGAGCCCATCAGCCTTCATAGAATCAGCACTTCCCATCCCCTATTTGTTTCTGTTAGTGTTTGTCCATAGTTTTGCCCATTATTGTCTAACAGGAGAGTCACCACACCAGCCCAAATTTCTGGCTTATTCCTGTGGATGCCCTGTTCTCAGATTTTTTTTTTTCCCCGTTTTGGGCAATGACCTGACCCACACATAAACTGTAGAAAAGAGAGACAGTCCCTTGCTTGTGTCTAGTGGAGTGTTGGGGGGAACCTTTGCTTTTATACTTGGAAAGATGAACTGAACCAGCACAAGAGCTTTGATGGGAACATGGGCATTTTTGCTAGATGCTAATGGAATCACACCACTTCCCTTCCAGCTTTTTTACAGTGGCCTTCAAAGCCCTACCCACGTCATTCACGATACTCATCCAAACTCGGTGCTCTGGTTACACTGAACTTGCTTTTCACTTCTAAGTTCTTCCTTCCTTAGAAGGAAGTTTCTGTTTTCTCTGTCTTGAACCCTTCCTCCTATTTGGATGGCCAGGTCCTTGTCATCCTTCCTTTATTAGTGTAAATGCCACTTCTTTGGCAAAGATGTTTTTGACCTTCTTCCTCTCCATATTCTTAATTTCAGTCCTTGTTTGTTTTCATCTTAGCTCATTATTATTTTAAATTATTAGTTTTTATTTTATATTTCCCATTTGGATATCAGTTTCTTGGGAGTGAGGTTGTTTATATCTCTCACTGTTATACCCTGGGCACTTAGCAGGGAGTCTGGTATATATTAAACACTAACAAAATAATCATTAATGAGGAACTTTAGCAAAATTGAGTGCCTACTGTGTGCTCAATTGCTGGAAGTAGACCAACTCACTTAATCTTCAGCAACCCCTTGAAGAAGGTAATGCTTATTTTCATTTTAAGATGAAGAAGCAGGTCCAGAGAAATTAAATAACTTGCTCTAAGGCACATGTTTCATTAGTGGCAAAGAAAGGATTTTAACCCAGTTTTAAGTCCTGAGTTCTCTTCCAAATTGATCCTGTTAATACTCTACCAGAGAGCAATGTTCTGAGTCACTCAACTGAAGAAAGCTGTGGAGGGGATTCAAGCTGGGAGAACAAGTTTGTAGATTCAGTTAGCTGCTGTTGTCAGCCTGAGAAAGGGAGCAGCTACTCTGAGGTTAGGCCAAGAAGTGGACTTAAATGGTTGAGTGATGGATTTTAGGTTAGAAACCATGGGCTGAAAGAGTTTGGTGGTTCTTTAGGTTAAAAAATATATAACTGGCAATAGTTAAGTCTGGATTTTTAAAAAAAACATGGTAGTCACTGGCTTAATAAGTTCTTCCTGGTGTAACTAAGGAAAAAGAAAGATTAAGAAAGTTCTTGACCATTCTTAGAGAATGAGGATCAGTCTTAGAAATCCTTCAAATATGGTTAAATGATTTTGTGGTTTAGTTGTTTTGACTTGGGTTGTGGGTATTTTGCTTCTGGAGTCATTGTTGTTTCAGAAAACTACTAAGGGATGATTACTGCGTTCTTTAGTTTTTTTTTTTAATATTGTGAAACAAATTTGAATAAAGCTGCTTGTTATCAAATGCTCTGTGTGCCATTTATTGTTTGAGAATATAATTAGCATTTGAGGTTTCATGGAGCATGGAATCTTATCATTAACCATTTTTAAGACTAAGATACTTGAGTTCTGAGAAATGAATTGGAAAGTTACATTGCTTCAAAAGTCCATTTCTGGAAAAAAATTCTAATTTGTATGCCAAAGGGATGAGTTTACAGAGATGATTATAAATACCCTGAATATATTCCCTTTCAGTTCTTTTCTATACAGAAGAGTGGTCAGTTTCAACATAATAACTTATGAGTTAGTGAGTAAGGAATATTTGTGAGGCTTCCCTCAATCTTAAACCCAAAGTAAGACTATTTGTAACTGTAGTAACTTAAAAAATGAAGTCAATCATGTACCTTTCCAGAGGATCTTTAAATAATCTTTTAAAAAAATAAATGAAGTCCAAGGTGTGCCTTTGTGACTCAGTTAAATGTCCAACTCTTGACAGTAGCTCAGGTCTTGATCTCAGGGTTGTAAGTTTAAGCCCTGTGTTGAACCTTCTTTTTTTTTTTTTTAATTTTTAAAGATTTTATTTATTCATTTGACAGAGCACAACAGGACGAACAGCAGGGGGAAAGAGAGAGAGAGAGAGGGAGAGAAAGAAAGAGAGAATGAGAATGAAGCTGTTTCCTCACCGAGGTGGGGAGCCTGATATGGGGTTTGATCCCAGGACCCCAGAATCATGACCTGAACCAAAGGCAGACGCTTAACTGACTGAGCCACCCGGGTGCCCCTTGAGCCTTCTTTAAAAAGAAAATGAGGTCCAAGGAAATTCTGAAGAAGATATACTGACTGAAATAGAGATAGGTGGTGTTTTCAGGACTGATCATTTTAAAATTCTACAGAGTATGTCTGTGACTCTCCTTTCTGACTTTTTTGATAAACATTGTTAGTCACCTTGGTGTAATATTTTAAAATACATTAATTAGCTTCCAGAAAGATTCCCCCAGGTGATATAGTGCTCAGAAAGAGACTACCCAGCTTTTCACCACCTTGTCACTTGATGGCAGAAGGGAATTCACCAGGCAGTTTAAAAAATTTACCTCCTCTGACCAGTAGGTGGCATTGCCTGCCCTCGTGGCTACCTCTTTTCCATCTGCTGCTTCTGTAACCCTCAATACCAAGTCAGGTATTTTATTTTCTTCTTGTAACTGTTCTGACTTGTCCAGCCTGATTTTTGAGCTCTTTTGTAATTTTACTAAGGGTAACTTTTTGACAGTGGAAGTGTCTTGGAAACCGAGTTTCTCCTCAGAATCTTGGAGTTTATATCATGTGGTCTGCGAGAGTGTTCAGAGCAAATGACTAATTCTACAAAACCAACCAAGGCTCTTCTAGATCTGAGAGGCAAAGAAATGACTGAGCACCGACATACCGTAGGAGGTGATTATGGTTAATATCCTGTGAAAGTTATGGACAGCTTCATACCAAGCATAAAATTAGGTACATTAAAAACTTTAAAACCTTGTTCATGACTCCAAAACTTTTAAACAAGTTTCAAGCAAACAGTTAATAGTGAATTTGTTCTTTACCTGAATGAAGAAAGCAAGCTTCTTTATATTTAGTAATTAACATTGTGTGGATGATTCACATCATGAAAAGACCTTCTTTCCACGGAGGTGGATTTCTGGTCAGATACTGATTTATGTACTACTGTTTAAACAGCTGCTATTTGAACAAACTTGTCTTCTCTCTAATGTTTTTTACATTTAGGCAATTTGCCAATACTTACAAGGTATGATACTTTGTACTTATCATAGGATATTTTCCCCTTAATAATTGTATATCCTATCTATGATCAACTATGTTATTCAGGACACTCATTAGCTACAGTTAAGTGACATTTGTTAGAAACAAGACTTTTTAAAATTGGAATTGTAAATTTTCCTGTAATTATAATAATACAGAACTGCTTCCTTATAGATCATCCTTGTCAGTTCAGTTTCAGGGTCTATATGAGTAATTTCCTGCTGGTGTATGAAGTAGAGTGGCCCATGAAAGAAGCAGCTGAATCACAATTAAAAATAATTTATCTGGGCTTTATAACTGGTCACAGTATAATAGAGGCTCACAGGGAAGAGCAGAGATATTAAACCAAAGGGGAAGTTGGAAGGAATCAGTGGCTTCTAGAAAATGTCCCTTTATTAGACCTCCTGAAAAGCCCTGTTGTAAGCATTAGTCTTATTTTAAATGCCCAAATTCTTCATGTTGCCTTGATAATAAGGATTTCATAACCTCTGGAGCTTAGTAATTGATTCCAGGAAAAACATAGACAATTAGGTGGTGAATGTCAGTCATTAATCTATTGTTAGATTCCTTAATGTAGCTAATCTGTGGCTCATCTTTGCACTTCTGTTTATTTCCTCTGTCCACAATATTTTATTAGTATGGCATGTTCCACATGGTTGAAACCAAATATACAAACCAAATGTTGGACTTGGATTTCACTAGCCTGTGAAAGACCATGTCTCTGATTGACACTCATAGAAGTCTATCCATGTGCCTCATTTTCTGCAGATCTGGGGGATTATGGTTCATCTCTTCAAGCTCTCCACTTCGAGCTTCCATCTCAATTGTCTTGGTGAGAGAGTGCCTCTCCTGATTGATGACCTGAGACATCTCATTGTCGTTGGGTCTCTCTAGGTTGAATTTTATATAAGTTATCCTGTTAGTCAGGATTCAGTTACAGAGAACATAATCTGTCGTACTGTTGTACACAGAAAGTGATGTAATATGGTTTATTGGATAGGCCCCAGAGTTGTTAGGATCAAGAGTTAAGTCTCTAGGCTGAGGAGGCAGACACAAGGATGAATTCCCAAAGCTTTCCTCCCCAACTGGGTTGCTGGTGGAGCTGCTGCCATGGTCAGGAAGCTGTTTCTGCTAAATCTGTGACAACTCTGGGCCATACCACTCCTGCTGTATCTGCCTCAGCACAAACGATGTCACGTGCCCTGCTTCTCTCACGGGTAACCTTCTGCATTCAAATCTTGAATGCATGTGATTGGCAGACCTAAGTCATATCCAGAATCTGTAGCTGCAAGGGATCCTGGGGAAAAAAGTTTTTTGGCCATTGTAGAATCAGAAGGATAACACAGTGAGATTGGAATACATGTTGAGCAAGCCAACCCATGATATTTGCTACTACCAATAGTCTCCATTTAAGTCAGACTTCTCTTTAAGCAACCCAGCTCCTCTAGTTGGTAAAAAACAAACAAAAAACCAGCCAGCCTTTTTTGGCATGATGCATAGTAAGCAGATAGCCCAAATATATTTATATAGATTGGTAAACTAGTTTTTAAAAGTCAGTGCTGTTTTTTAAACATCAGTAGTTTAATGAATAAGAAATAGCTAACATCTTTTATTGAGGCTTATGTAAAAGATGGTGAAATATTGGACATAGAATAAAACAATACCACCCAGCCGATACTATTGCCTTGCAACAACATAATCTATGTTAGAGGATTTTGTTCTTGAAGACATGAAGTAAAAGTGAGTTTTGTAGATTGTTGAGTTGCTTGGCATGAGGGAACCTGGTAGTACGCTCCTTCCTCTGCATTTCTTGTTGGTGATATGACCCATTTCATGACTGCTTATTAGTTGGGGGACTCAGTGGGCAACCATCCACTGTATTTTTGTTTCATTTGCATTTTACTTTCCCTACTGGGTGATTGGAATGTTCCAGTTTTCTTTTCCTTAAAAAAAATAATCCTTTGTTCCTCCACAAATGATGGTTTGCTTGAAAGAATTTTATTAGGCTTACTTCATTATTATAGTGTCTTGGTGCAAAAGAAATAGACAAATCATATTAAGGAACTAATAGACTGTTAATTGATCTAAATGAACAAATGGCTTTTTTTTTTTTTGCCTCCCTCTTGTGTATTTTTAAAGCATCTTTTCAATGAATTACATATTTCTTTCCAATTGGATTTTTTTTTCCAATTGGATTTTATAAGCAATGTTAAACGTATGATTTTTCCTTTATTTGTGCTAAGTACTGATCTCTGTAAATACTTACTGTTCTTTGTCACTTACTTTTTTTTTTTTTTAAGAGATTTTTATTTATTTATCTGACAGACACAGCAAGAGAGGAAACGCAGGCAGGGAGAGTTGGGGTGGGAGAAGCAGGCTTCCTGCTGAGCTGGGAGCCCAATGCAGGGCTCTATCCCTGGAGCCTGGGATCATGACCTGAGAGGAAGGCAGACACTTAATGACTGAGCCACCCAGGTGCCCCTTGTCACTGGCTTTTAGTATAATTCCATCCCTCATTGTTTGGTTGTTGAGACACTCATTCAGCCATTCTCATAATAAGTATTTTTACTTTTGTTTTAAAAACTGTAGATAGTTTGGGCACTTCGGTATCTCAGTTCGTTGGACATCTGACTCTTGATTTCGGCTTGGGTCATGGTCTCAGAGTCCTGAGATCTGAGCCCTGTGTCTGGCTCTGTGCTCAGTGCAGAGTCTGCTTGAAATTCTCTCTCCCTCTGCCCTTCCTCCTTGTTCTCTCTCTCCTTCCCTCTGTCTTTCTAGAATGAATGAATATTTGGAAAAAAATGTAGATAATTAATGTTTTAAATGTTCCATACACTGAGAAATTCATGTTATTGGAAATCTCTTGGCTCTAAGATATAAAGGTTAGTGAAAATATCTTTGTTATATCTTCTAATGCTACAGTGCTACAAACAATTCTAATGCCCTGCACTTAGAATTTCATTTTGGCTAGAACATGTTGTAGAATGTATAACATTTTCAGTTTTTTAGAAAAGTCTGGGGTTTTATTAGTCTATCCTTCTTGTAACATGATGGTAAAGTCTTTTGTATCTAATAGCGTCAGATTCTTTATCCTTCTTTTCTAGTTCAGATTCTTCTATCATCTACCACAGAGAGAAATAGTTAATACCACTAAACATATCAAATTAAGCAGTATATTAAAGAACAGTAGAGAAAAATGGCTCATAATGGGAGACAATACTACATAATGAAATAGTGCATAAGGAAATGGATTGAAGTCATATAAACTTGGATGCTAGACTAGCTCCACCATTTACAGGCTAGATAAATTACTTCTCCAACATTCCATTTCTTCATATCTTAAATGGGAATAATAATAACGTGTTGTGAGGTCATTGTAAGGGTTATATTAAATAATACACCTAAAATGCTCAGCGTATTATCTTGAACATAGTAAATATTTAATAAATTTATTTATTATTGTTGATATACGTCCAGGCAGAATTTTCACAAACTGGTAGAGAGGTTTCTGAATATGATAGGAGCTAGCTAGAAGTGCCTGATTTGCCTTCTCTGACCTTCCCATTTAAATCATCTTGAAGAATGTGGAAAACAGACTATTCAGCAACAATCTGCCCTACTTGAGAAGGAATTTCCACCGTAGGTGAAATATATAACTTTCTGGAAAAAATTACCCAAATTGATTCAATGTGAGTAGAAAACTTGAATAGTCCAATAACCATGGAGAAATTCCCTTCATCTACTAAATGACTATGTGCAGACAGAAAAGGCGAGTTGTTTATTATTATATTTGAAGATTTTATTTATTTGATGGAGAGAGACACAGTGAGAGAGGGAACACAAGCAGGGGGAATGGGAGAGGGGAAAGCAGGCTTCTCACTGAGCAAGGAGCCTGATGAAGGGATCGATCCCAGGATCCTGAGATCATGACCTGAGCCGAAGGCAGATGTTTAATGACTGAGTCACCCAGGCTCCCCAAGTTTTTTATTTTAGAAAAAGACAATTTTTATTTTATAGAAACTGTTGCAGAGCATAGACACATCATGCTAAAATTTTATCAATTACTTTACAAGTGTAGTATAATAATGGTATAAAACTTGATAAGATTTGAATATTTGAACAGAGATTTAAATACAGAGATGAGTATCATGATGGAATATCATTAAAATACTGTATTCAAAAGACAATGTCTGAGAAAATGTATACTATTTATTTATAAGGGTGGGAATATGGGGCACCTGGGTGGCTCAGTGGGTTAAAGCCTCTGCCTTTGGCTCAGATCATGGTCTCAGGGTCCTGCGATTGAGCCCCACATTGGGTCTCTGCTCAGTAGGGAGCCTGCTTCCCCCTCTCTCTCTGCCTGCCTCTCTGCCTACTTGTGATCTCTGTCTGTCAAATAATTAAATAAAATCTTTAAAAAAGATACAAGAGTGGGAATTTAACTTTGTGTTCAGTAGGATCCAATTGTTAAAAAACATATTTTTGACTTGAGTTTTCATTTTAATCCCAGTTAGTTAAAATACAGTGTTATATCAGTTTTGGGTGTACAACATAGTGAATCATAATTCCATATAACACCCGGTATTCCTCATGACAAGTGCCCTCCCTAATTCCCATCACCAACTTCTCCCAGCCCCTTGCACCCCTCCCCTATGGTAACCATCAGTTTGTTTTCTATATTTAAAAGTCTGTTTCTTGGTTTCTCTCTTTTTGCTCATTTATTTCTTAAATTCCAAATATGAATGAAACCATACAGTATTTGTCTTTCTCCTACTTTGCTTAGCATAATACTCTCTGACTCCATCCATGTTGTTGTAAATGGCAAAATTTCATTCTTTTTTATGGCTGAATAATATTCCATTGTAGAAATATACCACATCTTCTCTATCCATTCATCAGTCGATGGGCATTTGGGCTGCTTCCATATCTTGGCTGTTGTAAATAATGCTGCTTTAAACTTTGGGGGGCCTGTATCCCTTTGAATTAGTGATTTTGTATTCTTTGCCTAAATACCCAGTAGTGCAATTGCTGGATCATAGGGTAAACCGATGTTTAACTTTTTGAGGAGCCTCCATACTGTTTTCCATAGTGGCTGCAGCACTTTGCATTCCTACCAATAGTGCAAGAGCGTTCCTTTTTCTCCACATTACCACACCTGTTGCTTCTTGTGTCATTAATTGTAGCCATTCTGACAGATGTGAGGTGGTATCTCATTGCAGTTTTTGATTTGTATTTCCCTGATGATCAGTGATGTTGAGCACTTTTTCATGGGTCTGTTAGCCATCTGGGTGTCTTTGGAGAAAAGTCTGTTTATGTCTTCTGCTCATTTGTTAATTGGATTATATGTTTTATCGGTGTTGAGTTTTAGAAGTTCTTTGTACATTTTGGATACTGACCCTTTATTGGATATATCATTTGCAAATATCTTCTCTCATTCCATAGATTGTTTTTTAGTTTTCTTGATTATTTCCTTTGCTGTGCAAAAGCTTTTTATTTTGACATAGTCCCAATAATTTATTTTTGCTTTTGTTTCCCTTGGCCAAAAGGCTATCTAGAAAGAAGCTGCTACAGAGTAAAAAACAAACAAACAAACTGTGAAACAAAGGTAATAATAGAAATACAAACAACAGTAAAATCTGGGCAGTACAATTGTTCTTCCTTGTACCTTTATTTATTTTCCAAATCTCAGCAATGATTATGTATTATTTCTATGATCAGAAAAGGAACATTATTCAAAAGAAGACAGTGGCTGTATCAAAATATAGTCATGAAGGATATAATAAAACTGATAATATTTATGAATAAAGATTGGTTAGACAATTTCACTTGGTTAACTTTATCCTCAGAGAGCTTTGGGAAGTTTGTCCTTTAGTTTTTTGCTTCATTTTCTATTTAGTTCCTTAAAAAATTAAGAAAAGAATTTTTTTTAAGCAAATGAGTTTTATCTGTTAAAAGTTGTGGAGGAACTGAATTTGGAATTTAACAGTGTTCTCTAGGTGATGAGTGGGCTTTCTGTTTTAATTTTTTGGTCTGATCCCTTCTCATAATGTGACAAAAATGGAAGAAGGTTGGCTTATTGAAAATTGAAAAGCAAGTAACTTCTATCAAAAGTTCAAGGTAGGGGGATGCCTGGGTGGCTCAGTCGGTTAAGTGTCTGCCTTCGGCTCAGGTCATGATCTCAGGGTCCTGGGATCGAGTTCTGCATTGGGCTCCTTGCTCAGCGGGGAGCCTGCTTCTCCCTCTGCCTGCCTCTCCCCCTGCTTGTGCTCTCTGTCTCTCTTTCTCTGACAAATAAATAAATAAAATCTTAAAAAGAAAGTTTAAGGTAGGAACACAAATTCAGTACTTTAATTAGGAAATGTTAGACATTTAAAAAAGGATTTAACCAACTGAGCCATCCAGATACCCCAGCTAAAAAGGATTTATAATAGCAAATAGGATAATTCTACATGTAACTTAGATTTTATGTTCCTGAGTTAACAAATTGAATTTAGAGCTTTAGAGGTACCTAGTTGCACACAATAGACATTCAAATAGTATATGAAAAAAATTTGTTTGCAAGCTATGTTAATTTATACTCTACTCACTCATGCTCCAAGAGATTTAATCTGGAAGAATTCTAGAGTATTTATTGTCCTTTTTGTTCTCAGTATTAACAGATAATACTCTCTTTGCTGTATAAGATCATTGTAGCTTTCTCAGTATTCTACAACTTAAAAAAAAATGTTTGAGAGAGAGCAAGAGAAGCATGCATGCACACACAGGGGGAGTGGCAGAGGGAGAGGGAGAAGCAGACAACCCGCTGAAGGAGCTTGATGGACCCTGGGATCATGACCTGATCTGAAGGCAGAAGCTGAACTGACTGAGCCACCCAGGCTTCCCAATATTCTACAACTTTTTAAAAAGATTTTATTTATTTATTTGACAGAGAGAGACACAGCGAGAGAGGGAACACAAGCTGGGGGAGTGAGAGAGGCAGAAGCAGGCTTCCACTGAGCAGGGAGCCTGATGTGGGGCTCGATCCCAGGACTCAGGTATCATGACCTGAGCCAAAGTTAGACACTTAACGACTGAGCCTCCCAGGCGCCCAGTTTACAACTTTTAAAAGTTGAGGGGTGCCTGGGTGACTCAGTCACTTAAGCATCTGACTCTTGGGTTTGGCTCAGGTCGTGAACTCAGGGTCATGAGATTGAGCCCTGTATTGAGCTTTGTGTTCAATGCAGAGTCTGCTTGAGATTCTCTCTCTCTCTTTTCCTCTACTCCTCCCCGCCCACATGTATGGTCTCTCTTTCTAAAATAAATAGATAAATAACATTTTTTTAAGATTTTATTTATTTATTTGGCAGACAGAGATCACAAGTAGGCAGGGAGGCAGACATAGAGAGAGGGGGAAGCAGGCTCCCCGCCAAGCAGGGAGCCCGATGTGGGGCTTGATCCCAGGACCCTGAGATCATGACCTGAGCTGAAGGCAGAGGCTTAACCCACTGAGCCACCCAGGTGCCCCAAGATAAATAACATTTTAAAAGATTCTCTCCCTTTGCTCCTCCCCACCCTGCATGCTCTCTCTCTCAAAAAAATCTGTATTACTTGAATTTCAAAATTTGGTATTATAAGGATTGGCATTGTAAGGATTATTCAAAGATTCTATAGGAATTCATGGATAATATTGATCACATGTATTAAATGCTCGCAATAAACATGTTAATTTTAGGTTTTACTTTGTTGACAGGAAAGAAGAAAACACTGACTTTTAAATAATAATAAATATGATAATTTAATGAAATATTCAGATTGAAGATATTGTGAAGGGGAAAAGTTACTTGAGATTTTAATGCTCAAAAATAAACATTGTTAATATTTTATTGTGCATACTTCCAGTAATATTCCTATTTGTTTACTTATATATTTTAACAAATTGTGATCATACTCTCTATATTGCTTTAGATCTTGATTTCTTTTTTCATTTAACAATATAGAAGGTGTTTCTAATGTCACAAATGTTTTTCCACAACACAGTTTTAATTATTATGTCTTATTCCTTCTGATTACTGTATCACAATTTATATACACTGAAAATTGAGGTTTTTAAAATAGCTTGTCAGTATTACAAGTAACATGGTGATGGTTCTTCTTTTTCCCATTAAAGGAATACAAAATCCCTGAAAGACCTACACATACAAAAAATCCATCAATTTTTCATTAGAAAAATATTTTAAGATTATTTTTCTTTAAAATCCTTAAGGTATGAAACAGAAAACTTGATTTTTGTTATATCTGGTTTTATAAATTTGTAGTCTGTAAAGGAAGATATTTGAAAGAATGGATTCTAAGGTACATTAGAGAAATTACACAAAGGTTAATTAGAAAGAATAATGTGGTAGGCAGACTTCTAAGATGGTTCCCAGTGATTCTCACCTATTGGTGTTGTAGTCCTTGTTTTAATCTTCTCACCTTGATCATGGGCTGGGCTTAATGACTTGGTTTTAAAGCAATAGCTATGGCAGGATGATGGACTGTCACTTCTGTGATTCAGTTACAAAATACGGTGACTTCCATCTTGCTCGAAAATCGTTTTTGTTGTCCTCTTGGCCTGATACTTTGATGAAGTAAGCTGCTGTGTGGGAGAGGCATATGTGATGAGGAAATGAGAAACCTACGGCCAATAGCCAGTATGGAATTGAGATCTTTAGCCCAACAGCTTGGGAGGAACTGAAGGCTGCTCACAAGCACTGAATGAGCTTGGCAAGTTGATCTTTCCCAGTTGAACCTTCAGGTGAGACTGTAGATCCTGGACCAACCCTGACTGACAGACCACGAAGCACAGGATCCAGATATGCTGCGCCCAGACTCACGAACCATGGCAACTGTGAGATAATAAATGTGCATTGTTACAAGCTGCTTAACTTGGGGTAAGTTGTTATGTAACATGAGAAAGTAATACAGATTTAATCAGGAAAAAGGGGCAATTCAAAGATCATAGAAAAGATACAGATATGAAGGTCATAGGAAACACTGCAGCTTTTACTCTTTTGGGTATCTTTTGCTGAATGGATAATAGTGACTGTGTTTTCTTTTTTACAATTATTTTTGTCTATTTAATAAGCATTTCTATAGAAGTTAGCAAATATGGAAAAGCTCAAAGAAAAACTAAAAAATCACATATAATTTTATCACCCAAATAGAACTACAATTATTATTTTGGTGTACAGTCCTCTCCCTGTCTCTACAAAATCAAGATGATACTTTAATAATGTTTTATAATAACCTGGTTTCTAACCTAAACACATATCACATTTTCCATTTCATTTTCTTCCACACATCTTTTAAATGGCTATAGAGTTGCTTATTGAATGACATATTATAATTTATTTAACCAAATGTCTATTATTTGACACTTAATACTGTATTTTAATACACGAGGTTTGGACTATCCCAGAAAATCAAGGTTACATGGATAACATTTGTGTTTTGTTTCATGCTGTGCTTTATATATAAATAAATAATATGTGCTTTATATATGTGCTTTATATATAAATAAATAATATGAAATAAATATATTTATTTCATAAATGATAAATTTTCAGAGCTAAAGGAGGGCATAATTTTTAAGGCTAGTTCTCCCAGGCAAATAGCACATTATTCTCCAGAAGATCTCATCAGGGCCATTTCTGTCCAGTATTAAACAAAAAGGCTTAAATAATTGAACCAAGTGACTGACCAGTGGAAGTCAGGTTAAGATGCATTAAGCATCTATGACCTCCTCATTTAAACAAAGTCTTAGTTGGATTGCAGGGGAAAAGCAAATCATCGTTTGAAATATAGCTGTTGTAAAGAAAAGGAGAAATATTATAATAAAATACTGCATCTGTTGGCCTTAGCAGAGCTTGAAGGATCAAGTAGCTGACCTTTATCAGTGGGGGAGAGATCTCACTGTGGGCATTAGAAGCAGCAGGGACGCACGTCATGATCATGTTTCACATTTAATATAGTAGTAGTACACATAGCTTTTCCAGCCTTCTTCCTTACGATTTTTAATCTTGCCTCTTTCTCTGTTGCCTAAAATCAGTCTAAAAATAGTTGGAAAATTTAAGGGGCGCCTGGGTGGCTCAGTGGGTTAAAGCCTCTGCCTTCGGCTTAGGTCATGATACCAGGGTCCTGGAATCGAGCCCCGCATCGGGCTCTCTGCTCAGCGGGGAGCCTGCTTCCTCCTCTCTCTCTACCTGCCTCTCTGCCTACTTGTGATCTCTGTCTGTCAAATAAATAAATAAAATATTTTAAAAAAAAGTTGGAAAATTAAAAAAAATTTTAAATAACTATCTTCCTTAATGTTTCATACTTCGTTGGTTTTTGGCAGGTCATTCTTTTAAAATTCAAACTTCAAGTACGAATGTCAATAACTTAAAAAATGCTAAATTCAGGGCACCTGGGTGGCTCAGTGGGTTAAGCTGCTGACTTCGGCTCAGGTCATGATCTTAGGGTCCTGGGATTGAGTCCCGAGTTGGGCTCTCTGCTCGACGGGGGGTCTGCTTCCTCTTCTCTCTCTCTCTGCCTGTCTCTCTGTCTACTTGTGATCTCTTTCTGTCAAATAAATGAATAAAATCTTAAAAAAATGCTAAATTCAGGTTTTTTTTTTTTTTTTTGCTTGTTTCCAAATACATTTCACTAAGCATAAGAATTGAATTAGCAAAATGTGGGTAGTCATACATCTGATGCAGTGTTTTGTCTAGAATCTAGATTATATATTAACACCTTCTCCAATCCTAGAGATTCTGTGATTTCATTTGTAAGAGTGATTAGAAAAATGACTAATCTCCACACCCAATGTGGGGCTCGAACTCATGAACCCCGACTTGCATGCCCTACCATCTGAGCCAGCTAGATGCTCCTGTATTTGCTGACTCTGAGTCCACACGATTGGCTGTGTGTATTCTCTCAGATGGAATATTGGAATTTGAAGGATCTCAAGGCACTTTTCTCAGATATAAAGATCTGGACCTTGTGTTTTAGGCAGGAAGTTCTACTCTTTCTCTGAAAGCTTTGAGACAATAACTTTGTTTAATGGCTGCTTTACCAATTTCTGTGGTTTATGGAACTTTTGGGTTTCTTCCCAGGAAATGTACTATACAAAGTGAAAAGGTTCTTAGATTGCTATATGTATGTCTACGTGAGAATTCTTTTGGCTTTGAAGGAATGTCTGACCTCTGATTGCATTGGGATTCCCATAATGCTGCACATAAAGAGAAGCTGAGTTTGCTTTTCTTTTTCTTTTTTTTTTTGAATTGTTAAGTTTTTTTTTTTTTATTAATTTCTTTTCAGCGTACCAGAATTCATTGTTTATGCACCACACCCAGTGCTCCATGCCATATGTGCCCTCCATAATACTCACCACCTGGGGGGAGTTTGCTTTTCTAATCAGAACTGAGACTGACATAAATCCTAGTGTGTATGTTTCAAAAAAGATTTTTTTTTAAAGCCAAAAAAGCAAAACCCAAATATTTGAAGGTAGTAGAAATATTAGAAAAGGAGAATTGCAAATGAAGATTCTTTTTTCCTAAGTAACCTAGAGAGTTGCTAGTAAAGTAAAAAGCAAAGTAAAAAGCTAGTATAGAGTTACTCTTTAGTAGAGTTACTAGGTTTTTAAGGAAAAAAAAAAAAGGCCTATTGGGTGGGGGATGTAGTGGGGATTTTTAAATGACTAATTTTTGATATGTTTTATTGCCATAGGGAAGAATGTAAGTATTTCTTGAACTAAGTAAGCATTTCAAATCTTGGAAATGTGCCTTCATGTAAATCCTGCTTTGATAACCCAAAGAGGTCTTGGGATCTCAGCCTTTTTACCTAATAAGCCTATAACAAGCCATATCACATGCCTAGAGAGCATATGCCTTTCTTTTTTCTTTTATTCCCTTTTCTAAATTACTTTCCTCCAAATATCTATTCTTTTTTTTTTTTTTTACTTCAAAAGATTATTGAGCATCTATTATGCATGGCCCGTATTACATCTCATGTTGGGTGGAAGGGGAGACATAAAGATGTGATTCTTGCCTTAGGGAAGACCTAGCCCTAACTCTAGCACTAACACTTAGCTCTTGACAGCAAGGTGTAGGATTCACTGTTGGTTCTAGGTATCATTCTCATAGCTCTGAAGTTCTTCTTCTTCTTTTTTTTTTTTTTAAACCAGGAATTCTGTTACTTGTTGTTTGTAATTTTGTCACTTCCTGATTTAAATAGCCCTTTCTGCTTCCTCAGTACTCATTTCCCTGACTGAGACATTTTTGCTCCTTATCTTTATCTCTATAGTAAATGCACAAAATAATAAAATTTACTTAAGTAAGTAAATTTTACTGCCTTCAGACTTCATCTTTATCAGAAAGGAGCTTAATTCTGAAAGCATTAATTTCAAATTTATGTCTTATTAAGTCTAAGAGTTCCCTGAGGACATAGCAATTGAAAGTCTACATTTAAAATCTAATTTAAAGTTTAAAAATAAGAGATACAAATGTAAATTATATCCCTAATTGCTATAAAGGGAATTGTGGGTTCTTAAGTATTTGAGACTAAAAAGTACTTCTATTAAATTCCAGACTAGTAAAGTATGTAAATCATAAAGGTACTGTAAGGATAAGAAAGGGTTGACAGAAAGTTCATTTTGAAAGTAATTGTGATGGTTAATTTATGTATCAATGTGACTGTGCCACAGGGTGCCCAGAATTTCATCAAATATTATCTTGGGTATTTCTGCAAGGATATTTTTGGATGAGATTAATATTTAAAGGGGTTAAGTCTTTTGCCTTCTATAATGTGGGTGGGTATTATCCAATCAATTGAAGGTCTAAATAGCATAACAAGATTGACTTTCCCTGGAGTAATAGGAACAAGTCTCCAGGCAGACTGCCTTCAGACTTCATCTGTACCATCTGTTTTCCTGGGCTTGCACCTGCTTCAGCCTGGAACCACATTGCAGGTTTGGACTTCTCAGCATCCATACTCATGTGAAAAAATTCTTATAATCTGTGTGTGTGTGTACACACATCTTACTGGTTCTCTTTCTCTGGAGAACCCTAATACAGTAATATAACATTTGCTAGTCATATGCTTATTTTAACACTTAGCACACTGCAGATGCCCAATAAGTAATTAACTAATTGATTTATTAATTATTATGCTTACAGGCTTCATAGTCAAAAAGTTTTGGACTCTGACTCTGCTACTTATAGCTGTGTGACCTTGGTCAATTCTGTGCCTCAGTTTCTTCATCTTTAGTAATAGGATAATAATGTTAACTTCCATATAAGGTGGTTGTGAGGATTAAATAAGATGGAGAAAGGAAAGGAGAGCAGACGATTTCCTGTGACCAGCATTCCTATTTATTCGATGTGGTCTGCAGATACTCTCAGAAAAGACAATGGCCTACGTGGCATTTCATGGTTCTCTGGTGGGCCCAGTTCAGCCTTCCCTCTCTGGTGAAGCTAAGTCATAACAGGACAGTACTCTGAAAATAGTGGTTCTGAACTCCTGTAGTATAAACGTTTTTTTAATATAACACTTTTTTCCCCCTTTTTTTGCATTATTCCATTAATCAAGGAAACCCATAATGACAAACAGCTTCTAAGAATTCAGGAACACTTTTTTTTTTTTTTAAAAAGATTTTATTTATTTATTTGACAGACAGAGATCACAAGTACACAGAGAGGCAGTCAGAGAGAGAGAGAGAGGAAAGCAGGCTCCCCGCTGAGCAGAGAGCCTGATGCGGGGCTTGACCCAGGACCCCAAGATCATGACCTGAACCGAAGGCAGAGGCTTAACCCCCTGAGCCATCCAGGGGCCACCAGGAGCACTTTTAAGTGAATTTATGGAAGAGACTCAGATACTGCCCAAGGCCTCCATGCCAGACTACATGAGGCTTGAGCTCTCTTGTAGAGCCTATAACAGCACAGTGCTCCTCTTGTTTCCTTGAATTTCCCCTTCTTTAATTCCTCATGCTTACCTTTACTTCCACTTTTATGCCATTTGTGATGAGCCCTGGGTCAAGTCCAGAAGCTCAGCCCCTTGGCCATTTGCTCCCAAAAAATCAACCATAAAGAGTTTTGTGAATGTGGTAATCTTCCGGAAGAGCTGAGAGTTTCCTTTACTCCATAGCCTGCTTGCTGTGCTCTGCCCTCTGGTTTCTGCTCAGGGCCTTTCAAAGCCCATGCTTTTGCCAGGATCCTTCCCAAAGATCATGTGCCCCCCATCTTCCCACAACTAGAGTTTTCCCTCCCTCTGACAGCTCTTCTCACAAGAGTGTGTCCCTACTAGGTCAGACTGCCTAGCTTCCCCAACCTGTCTGACATTCTGTTATTCATCAGTAAAAACATTTTTGTGTTTGCATCAAATGATAGGAGTTATGTGTTATGCATATTGTTTATACAAAGCCACAGACAGGGCTCGCTTTCTGTATGTATTTAAGGTCTCCGGGTACTAATTACAGTGACCAGGGGGCCCCAGGACTTAACAGACTGGGGACCACTCACAAAAATCTCTCTACTATCGATATTTTATGAAGACATTGTCCATGGATTTTTTTATATTCTCGTTCTTATCTGCTGTTGTGTCTTAATAAAAACCTAAAGTTCATCCCACTTAAGAAAAATTGTGCATATTTCCATTTACCCTAAATTTGTCCCCACTTTAATTTTTTAAAAAAATATTTTACTTATTTATTTGACAGAGAGAGAGAGATCACAAGTAGGCAGAAAGGCAGGCAGAGAGAGAGGGTAAAGCAGGCTCCCCGCCGAGCAGAGAGCCTGACGCGGGGCTCAATCCCAGGACCCTGAGCTCATGACCTGAGCCAAAGGCAGAGGCTTACCCACTAAGCCACCCAGGCACCCCTGTCTCCACTTAAATTTTAAGCATGTATTTCCTTTATTACATTCCAGGCCCTAGTGAACACATTCAGTATACTTCAATATTTTATAGGCATTGATCTTTTCTACCTTTGGCTTTAGCTGTTCCATCTTGAATAATGCTGATTTGTCCCCATGTTTTAGCTTCCAGCTCTTATGGTACCAGCGTGGGAATATTACAGACAGTTAATGTTTTCAGTTGCTCTCATGTCAATACATTTTGCTAATTGCATTGATATTAGAAAGGAAGGCATCTGTCCGTTTTCTCCTCTCGGGATTGTTTAGGAGAAAATGCTGACATGACATTAATAGAAATTCTTCTGTGAAAGATTTGTTTTGCAGTAAAGAAAACTTGGAGATTTCAATCTCTTCTAATCGGTAAGCAAAAATTTTGGCCCACTGGACAATCTTAATTTTTGTGGTATAAACTAGGCACTAGTTAAAACCAGGGGTGTAAGCACTATTTTTATTTCCTCTGTTTGTCATTACTGAACCCTCTTACGGTCTTCCCATGAGAAAAGACCAGGTACCCAACAGTTTAGTTCTGGACCAAAAAATGCAGTGATTACTGGTGAGTGCAGAGTCAGCAGCTGCAGGGAGTAGGTTTTGGGTTTAAAATCTAACATTCAGAAAATACTTATTAAACTTCAACTATGTACGTACCAGGTGCTATTCTGGCAACATTCCTGATCCTCAGGGGCTTATAGTTTAGGATGGAAATCAGACGAGACCAGCGATCGGAAAACAACTTTGATGCCGAGTGGTAACCTCTTGAGAGAGGGCGCAGATGGGACCCCTGCGAAGGGGGAGAACCCACCCTGCTGGAACCAGGGAAGATTTCACTTGTGGAGCCTTAGGGGTGGCCGGTGGTGGGTCAGGGAGAGCATTTGATGCAGAAGGCAAGGCGTGGAGGTGGGAAGGTGGAGGACAGGTATGAGAGCAAGTGATTGTATGAAGAAAGGTAATGAAATTTCAGTCTGCCATGGTAGGTTGTGTCTGAGGAGGGAGGATCTTCAGGATGAGGCTAAGAAAGTTCTGTGATCCATGATTCTTCCCCAAGCCCTGTAGATCTGTAGGGTCCCATTTTTTTTTTTTTTAATAGTATGTGTACTAATGTATACTGGTTATTCTGTTTATATGCCCGCTAATTATATTACTTTGTGAGTAATTTGAAGTCCTGGTAAGTCATTTATTTATCTTTATATCGTAGATACCTAGCAGGACACCCACCACATGGAAGGTGCTTAGTCCATGTGGAATTGATTGAAGCCCATCTTAAGTTTTGCTTTGTTGCAGGAATAACATTCATTACCTGAAAAGACATCTTCCTCTCACCTTCCTTATCCCTCCCCATCACACACACACACACACACACACACACACACACACACACACACACTTTCCAAAGGAAACACGTTTTGAAAGCTGACTTTTTCCTCTGAAGGTTACTGATTCCCAGTTTTCTTACTGAATTTGGCAGGATCTATTTTGTATGAGTTGCAGATTTGAAGACTGCAAAAGCTGTTGTCAGCTTGGTGATTATATTTTATATTCTCAATTTTGTGGGGCAACAGTGTGTGAAAGATTTGGACTCAGTTGTCTCAGAAATTGCAGATTACTGGCAGCATTCACTCTACTAGTTTTAAATAGAAGATATATTTATATCTTTCTATCTATCTATCTATCTATTTATCTATCTATCTATATATCTATCTATTTATCTATAACTTTTGATGGTCCCCATTTCTACAGAATAAAGTCCAAAATTTTGCATGGGATTTAAGACCCATAGCAATATGCCCAAAGAACCTCTTTTTTCTCGCTGTTTTCCCTCTTGTGCTTACATTTTAGCTAAAGAGAACCCCTCACCCTCCACAGGTTCCATCATCTCTTTCAGTCCTCCTATCTTTGTGGTGTTCCCTCTGCTGTATATACGTTAGTGACTGTAACAAACTTCCCAAACTCAGGGGCTTAATATGTTTAAAATATCCTTATTTTTGCCAAGATAAGAGTGGAATGCAATCACTCTTAGAGGGTGTCCTTTCTCCACATGTTTTCAGGGATCCTGGTTTCTTCTATCCTGTGGCTCCCCCATGTTCACACCATGACTCCCAAGGTTGTCCTCATCATCTCCAGGCTAGCCAGCTGGAAGGGAAAATGCATGAGAGTCATGAGTCAGGGGGCCAAACAGGCCAAGCCTGGAAACAACAGATGTTACTTCTCACATTTTATTGGTCAGAACTGACACGTGCCATGTCTAGCCACAAGGGAGACTGGTCAGCATAATCTGGCAATGCTCCAGGAAAAAAAGGAAATGGTTTTTGGTGACTTGCTAACCAGTATCCTCCACAGTCTTTCCTTCTGGTCACAAATTATTCCATTCCTCCTTTCTTTCATTGAGCATACACATTTCTCTTGATAACCCAAAGACCTATGAAGTCAGTAAAGTGGCACAAATTTCAGATCTTCAGATGATGAACATGGTGTCTGGATGTGGCCTCTTGTGGCAATCTGTCAATAAAAAGGTGATTCATCCCTTCTCCTTCTCAATGTACAGTGGTAAGTCAGGTACAGGATGATGCTAAAAAAATCCAAACAACCCCCTTCCCCCAACCTCTTTTGGAAAACAGAAGAATGCAAGACACTTAGCAATCTCTCATTGCTAGTATATATGAAATCCTGAACAGGCATTATGAAGGATAGTATCCTGTCCTCACAAGATGGGGTGGGAATTTCCTTCCCAGATTAGATTCTGATTTTGCTCTCCTGGTAGAACTCCCTTGTCCATGGTCCTTGGTCCATCCTCTGGGAGGGTCTTCCATGTCCTATTTTCCATGGCTACAATTAAAGGAGGACATTTGGGAGTGTATTCTTCTTGAAGGCTATATAACTTTCATAGCCTGTGTCCTGTTTGTGCAAGTGTGAGGTCCAGAGGATTGTTCTGATGCTCAAGTAGTCCAAGGCTTTTTCAGGTTGGGATTATGTTTATTTGGCAGTACAATTCACTCAGAAACATAGAAGGCTTTCAATTTGCTAGTGTCTAGTGAGTTCCATGTGCCAGTTAATATATCCAAAATTTTGCCTAGATGTCATTCTCAAGTCTTATTTGCTTTTTTCCCCCAAGACCTTTCTTCTCAATTTAATGGTGGCTACCTTGAGGTCAGTAGATTTGGGTGGAGGCCATACCATTAATGTAATCTTTGTAATAATATTGAAAATTTCAAACAATTTATATTATTGTTTGCTAATATTTCAAAGAGTAGTATATTAAAATATATCATCCTTGATAAATTAATATTCACTTAGAAAATCTTTTTACAGGTAATATATACAGGACTTAAATTTAAAAATATAAATTTTATGAACATTTTAAGAATTTTTGAGATTTTGGCTATAAATTTTATTATAAAAAATTAGTTTGAAACATTATCAGAAAAGAATACCTGAATTCCTCTGAAACCACTAATTCTATTTAGTTATCCAGTTGCTCTTTTCAATAACATTAGTAAGAAAATACATTTACAGTTTTATACTGCAATCATATGTCAAATAATTAGAATAGAATAAATGTTGACATAGAATAAATGTTGACAATAGATTAGGTGGAATATTGTTTACATATGTTAAAACAATTTTTTTTCACTCATTTGAATTAAAAAAATGAAATATTTGGGATTCCTGGATGGCTCAGTCAGTTAGGCGTCTGCATCCACTTAGTAGGGAAGCTGCTTATCCCTCTGCCTGCTACTCCCCCTGCTTGTGCCCTCTTTCTGACAAATAAAATCTTTTTTTAAAATGAGATACTAAAATCTTATTCTAATGCTCCAAAAATGTTTGCCAACTTTTTTTTTTAAAGATTTATTTATCTTAGAGAGTGTGGTGGGGAGGGGCAGAGGGAGAGGAAGAGAGAATCTCAAGCAGACTCCCCACTGGATGTGGAACCTGATTTAGGGCTCCATCTCATGACCCTGAGATCATGACCTGAGCCAAAATCAAGAATCAGATACTTACCTGACCGAGCCACCCAGGCACCACTGGAAACATTTTTCTTAATTTTTAACAAAGAAATCTATCCCAGTGACTTTAGTAATAGTCATTATAACCAGATACAATTACTATTTTGTGGTCTTAATAGTTTATGGAACTTAATTATGTTTGAAGGTGTGATGAAGTAGCTCCATCTTTCCTTTTGGTTATGTGGTTTGAAATCATAGTTCTGACTAGTGGACATTCTCTTGATGAAACCATGAGGTAATGCATTCTTTGGGAAATATATACTGACAGATGGGAAAAATAATCTTATGAAATTCTGCTTGACATATTGGTCAGATATCATCTGAACAAATCACTTTGTAGCTTGGTCATGTAAAGAATATTCACAAAACCTGTCTGAAAATCCTTATCTTAAAAAAAAATCCAAAAACATTAAAATGAGGTAGAATAAAGCTAGTAACATCTGAAGATTCTAGTTATATTACCAAACTCCTTGTGGTTAATAAGGTAATGGAACAAAACAGATATGGGAACAAAATTCATTTATACTGATACAATTCTTCTAAGAACGCATACCAGTAATTCTTGGATTTAAAAGGCATCATGAAAGAAGGTACCAATAAAATAAGGCATTTCAAGCCTATGAAAAAGACTTTCAGAATGAAGACTGTAGTTCCGGTAATCCAAAGTACTTTCCAGAAGCTTGAATGACCCAAAGTAGGATTTATAAAGATTAAGTTGTAATAAAGTGACTGAAAATGAAAGAGAAGAGGAAAAAGGGGAGCCCTCTTACACTGTTGATGGGAATGCAAGTTGGTGCAGCCACTTTGGAAAACAGCGTGAAAATTCCTTAAGATATTAAAAATAGAGCTACCCTATGACCCTGCAATTGCACTACTGGGTATTTACCCCAAAGATACAGATGTAGTGAAAAGAAGGGCCGTCTGTACCCCAATGTTCATAGCAGCAATGGCCACAATCTCCAAACTGTGGAAAGAGCCAGGATGCCCTTCAACAGACAAATGGATAAAGAAGATATGGTCTATACATACAATGGAGTATTATGCCTCCATCAGTAAGGATGAATACCCAGCTTTTGTATCAACATGGATGGGACTGGAGGAGATTATGCTGAGTGAAATAAGTCAAGCAGAGACAGTCAATTATCATACAGTTTCACTTACTTGTGGAGCATAAGGAATAGCATGGAGGACATTAGGAGAAGGAAAGGAAAAGCGAATTGGGGGAAATCGGAGGGGGAGACAAACCTTGAGAGACTGCGGACTCTGAGAAACAAACTGAGGGTTTTGGAAGGGTGAGGCCTGGTAGTGGGTATTAAGGAGGATGCTGCGTGTGGTGCGTAAACAATGAATCTTGGAACACTGAAAAAATAAGATCCTGCCAAGAATACAAGTAAACAAGTGTACTGAATCTTTGGGCACTTTTTCTTAGAAAAAGCCCAAATTACAGTGCTTTTGTTGGCATACATTGAAGTTGTTAGAAGCCCATGTTTCTGAAGCTTGGATTTTCCACACATCCTTTAGGCATGGGGATCATCTAAATAAGAACATCTCAGAAATGAAGGCAAGGCCCTTCTCCTGTCTATCTTGTTGATGAGCACTTTGGGAGGTTGATGCTGCTGCGTTATCCACAGTTCCTAGAGGGTGGCATGACCCTTGAATACATTTTCTCTGATCCACATTCCTTTGCATCAGGACTGTGTTTCTCTAATGATGAGAGGATGGAAGTTTCACTGTGGTGTCAGGGACAGTGGGAGATAGTCCTACATCTTCAGTCAGGGTCCTTACCTCCAAACCCCACTACAACTAACTTTGTTAGCCTCAATAGCAGCAGCAAATGGGATTTTGTGTTCAAATATTTTTTTCAAAAATTGTCTTAAAATTTGGGTTCTAATAGTTTTCATATAGCCTTCCTAGTCAGACCCCCCAATTTCTGGACCCTCAATTGCTTCTTACAAACTGGCCAATTATTTCCTGAGCTCCTTTCTTACAATACTTTGCTTGACATACAAAATAAACGTATGCCCAGAGTTATTCTCTTGCCAACCGCTTCCCCCAGAGTTACAGTCTCAGTGGGCATGTGGTCTACTTTCCAAGTTATCCTAGGCAAGTTTAACACAGGTTTTGTCCCTGTGTAATTTGGGTGTCCATTTTTACAACTCTGTGATAGAGTCCTTTATAATAGTCCTGACATCTTCCATTTTTTTTAAATTTCCAAAGCTTTTTTGACTATTATATGTTCTCTGCAGCTCCATATAAATTTCAGACTAATCTTCTCAACTGCTACAAAAAAAAAAACAAAACAAAAAAAACTCTGCTGAGATCAGGAACTGAAGCTGGAGAAGTAGGTGAAGAGGGAGGAGAGGAGAGTAGGTGGAGCAGGAAGTCACCAAGAAGTCCTCCCAAAGCACTGGCAGGGTGGACAAATCAGAGCTTAAGAGGTATCTGCTGAAATGGTCCACAAAGAGGACTTTGGAGGTCTGTGCTGGGCTGTGATCTGGTTCTTATAGTTGCCTTTCTGAGTTTTCCATTGGGTATCGTGGTGGGTTGCTGCTGGTCAGCAGGGCAGGCAGATGGACATGGACATCTGACCTGAACAGCTGGACCTGGAAGCAGAGGAGAGTGCAGAGTGGGGAACAGCAAGTACAAACTGGACCTGCTTGCTTCTCTGCATCTCTTTCTTCTCACCTCTAACCTTGATGACCCTCAGAGCATAAAGGCTGTTGCTTCATTTCACTTCCCAAATCATGTGCAAGTTTGTAACCCAGAACCAAATAGGGAAGAAGATGAAAAAATATAGTCCCAACTTAGACTGAGACAAAATAAAACCATTTTCTTTTTCTCTGTGTCACCACCTTCATCCAACCAGCCACCAACTCCTGGTGATTCTACATCATTATTTCTGCATTATAAACCATTCCCTTCTCTGCCATTGTTCTTTCTTAGTTTAATTGCTCATACATTTTATGACTGGAATACGGTAGTAGCCCCTAACTTGTGATTACATCAAAATGGTCATGTAGGTTGTGCACTGTAGGGACCACATGTTTAATGGCTCTCCCTAGAGTTTGAGGTACAACATGCAGAACTGTACATAGTTCCATCTCCAGTCTAGCTCTGCTTCCTTCAGTAACTTGGGTCATCCTTTTAAAAGGTAAAATGGACCCTGTCATTTTCCTGCCAAAAATTGTTGGCCTCTCATGCCCTTCAGGATAAAATTAAAATTCCTTAGCATAGCATACAATCCATTAATGATTAGCAGATGCGCCTGAGCTCTGAAATCAGAATTTCTCTCTTTTTCTTTTTCTTTTCTTCTTCTTCTTCTTTTTTTTGAAGATTTTATGTATTTATTTGACAGAAAGAAAGACAGTGAGAGAGGGAACACAAGCAGGAGTGTGGGAGAGGGTGAAGCAGGTTTTCCACTGAGCAGGGAGCCCAACATGGGGCTCCATTCCAGGACCCTGGGATCATGACCTGAGCTGAAGGCAGATGCTTAATGACTCAGCTACCCAGGTGCCCCTGGAATCAGAATTTCTTTTTTTTTTTTTAAAGATATTTTTTATTTATTTGACAGAGAGGTCACAAGTAAAGAGGCAGGCAGAGAGAGAGGAGGAAGCAGGCTCCCTGCTGAGCGGAGAGCCCGATGCGGGGCTCGATCCCAGGACCCTGGGATCATGACCTGAGCCGAAGGCAGAGGCTTTAACCCACTGAGCCACCCAGGGGCCCCAGGAATCAGAATTTCTAAGTTAGAATTTTATCTTATCCACTTCTACAATGTATGACCTTGGGCAAGTCACTGACTCTTACTGGGTTTCTGTTTCTTTAACTATGAAATGGGGGAGGAGGCTGAGAATAGTACTTTCCTCATTAACTTTTGTCAGCATTCATTGAGATGTAAAAATATAATATTCCTTCCTTAGTGCCCACCTCAACTCTATGCTTCGTCTGAACTGAACTCCTCTACTACTAGTTCTCCTTGTTACACCCCATCCTGCCTCTGTACCTTTACACATACCTGAATCACTCTTTTTCTCTTTTCCTGGCTAGATCCTGCTCGTTCTCCAGGACTCAGTGACTCATCACTTTCCTTCTGGCAGCCTCCTCTAATTCCTTCAGCCTCAGTTAATGACGGTTAGTGATGGTTCCCTTGGGCTGTCTCAGTGTCAGTGCTTGATTATACCACAGTGAATTCTCTTTTTCTGTCTTCCCCACTGTAAACTATAGACTCGTGTTCCTGCTAGACTATCTAAACTCTGGTCTAAACTCTAGACCACGTTTTGCTTGACTGTGTTTTACCTGTCTTTTTAGCCTTAGTTCCTAATGTAGCACTGACTAGTTTTTAAGAATGTTTGTTAGCAGGTTCTCAAAAATGTTTATTGAATTAATGTTGAATGATGAGGGCTCTAAGAGGTATTGTTATGCTTTATGGGAAAATATAAAAATGATGGAATATTTTGGGACAATGCATAATAGCAAGAATTTTAGAATTCTGAAGTTTAGTGATTTGGTAGATTTCAAAGTATGTATGTTGCTGTTAAGAATGGAAATTTAAAAAAATGAAAAATTTCTTTTTTTTAACTTAAATTCAATGAACATACAATGTATTATTTATTTTAGGGGTACAGGTCTGCGATTTGTCAGTCTTATATAATACTCAGTGGTCATTACAGCACATACAGTCCCCAATGTCCATCACCCAGTTACTCCATTCCCCACCCTCCCTCCCCTCCAGCAACTCTCTCAATTTGTTTCCTATGATTAAGAGTCTCTTATGGTTTGTTGCCCTCTCTGTTTTCATCTTGTTTCATTTTTAAGAATGGAAATTTTTAAAAATTTCTTTTCAGCGTAACAGTATTCATTGTTTTTGCACTATACCCAGTGCTCCATGCAATACGTGCTCTCCCTAATACCCACCACCTGGTTCCCCCAACCTCCCACCCCCTGCCCCTTCAAAACCCTCAGGTTGTTTTTCAGAGTCTATAGTCTTTCATGGTTCACCTCCCCTTCGAATTTCCCCCAACTCCCTTTTCCTCCTCATCTCCCCTTGTCCTCCATGTTATTTGTTATGCTCCACAAATAAGTGAAACCATATGATAATTGACTCTCTCTGCTTGACTTATTTCACTCAGCATAATCTCTTCCAGTCCCGTCCATGTTGCTACAAAAGCTGGGTATTCATCCTTTCTGATGGAGGCATAATACTCCATAGTGTATATGGACCACATCTTCCTTATCCATTCGTCCGTTGAAGGGCATCTTGGTTCTTTCCACAGTTTGGCGACCATGGCCATTGCTATAGACATTGGGGTACAGATGGCCCTTCTTTTCACTATATCTGTATCTTTGGGGTAAATACCCAGTAGTGCAATTGCAGAGTCATAGGGAAGCTCTATTTTTAATTTCTTGAGGAATCTCCACACTGTTCTCCAAAGTGGCTGCACCAACTTGCATTCCCACCAACAGTGAAGAGGGTTCTCCTTTCTCCACATCCTCTCCAACACATGTTGTTTCCTGTCTTGCTAATTTTGGCCATTCTACTGGTGTAAGGTGGTATCTCAATGTGGATTTAATTTGAATCTCCCTGATGGCTAGTGATGATGAACATTTTTTCATGTGTCTGATAGCCATTTGTATGTCTTCATTAGAGAAGAGTCTGTTCATATCTTCTGCCCATTTTTTTTATATGATTATCTGTTTTGTGTGTGTTGAGTTTGAGGAGTTCTTTATAGATCCTGGATATCAACCTTTTGTCTGTACTGTCATTTGCAAATATCTTCTCCCATTCCGTGGGTTGCCTTTTTGTTTTGTTGACTGCTTCCTTTGCTTTGCAGAAGCTTTTGATCTTGATGAAGTCCCAAAAGTTCATTTTCGCTTTTGTTTCCTTTGCCTTTGGAGACATATCTTGAAAGAAGTTGCTGTGGCTGATATCAAAGAGGTTACTGCCTACGTTCTCCTCTAGGATTCTGATGGATTCCTGTCTCATGTTGAGGTCTTTTATCCATTTCAAGTTTATCTTTGTGTACGGTGTGAGAGAATGGTCGAGTTTCATTCTTCTACATATAGCTGTCCAGTTTTCCCAGCACCATTTATTGAAGAGACTGTATTTTTTCCACTGTATATTTTTTCCCTGTTTTGTTGAAGATTATTTGACCATAGAGTTGAGGGTCCATATCTGGGCTCTCTACTCTGTTCCACTGGTCTATGTATCTGTTTTTATGCCAGTACCATGCTGTCTTGGTGATCACAGCTTTGTGGTAAAGCTTGAAATCAGGTAACGTGTTGCTGCCAGTTTTATTTTTGTTTTTCAGCATTTCCTTAGCAATTTGGGGTCTCTTCTGATTCCATACAAATTTTAGGATTATTTGCCCCAGCTTTTTGAAAAATACCGGTGGAATTTTGATCGGAATGGCATTAAAAGTATAGATTGCTCTAGGCAGTATAGACATTTTAACAATGTTTATTCTTCCAATACAAGAGCATGGAATGGTCTTCCATCTTTTTGTGTCTTCTTCAATTTCTTTCATGAGTGTTCTCTAGTTTCTCGAGTACAGATTCTTTACCTCTTTGGTTAGGTTTATTCCCAGATATCTTATGATTCTTGGTCCTATAGTAAATTGACAACCTGAATAGACCGATATCTAGTAATGAGATTGAAGCAGTGATCAAAAACCTCCCCAAAAAAAGGGCCCAGGACCTGACGGATTCCCTGGGGAATTCTACCAAACTTTCAAAGAAGAAATAACACCTATTCTCCTGAAGCTGTTTCAAAAAATTGAAGCAGGAGGAAAACTTCCAGACTCTTTTTATGAAGCCAGCATTACCCTGATCCCCAAACCAGGCAAAGACCCTACCAAAAAGGAGAATTTCAGACCAATATCACTGATGAATATGGATGCTAAGATTTTCAACAAGATCCTAGCAGACAGGATCCAACAGCACATTAAAAATATTATCCACCATGACCAGGTGGGATTCATCCCTGGGTTACAAGGATGGTTCAACATTCACCAACCAATGTGATAGAACAAATCAATAAGAGAAGAGAGAAGAACCACATGGTCCTCTCAATTAATGCAGAAAAAGCATTTGACAAAATCCAGCATCCGTTCCTGATTAAAACGCTTCAAAGTATAGGGATAGAGGGAACATTCCTGAACTTCATAAAATCTATCTATGAAAGACCCACAGCAAATATCATCCTCAATGGGAAAAAGCTTGCAGCCTTCCCATTGAGATTAGGAACACGACAAGGATGCCCACTCTCACCACTCTTGTTCAACATAGTATTAGAAGTCCTAGCAACAGCAATCAGACAACAAAGAGAAATAAAACGTATTCAAATTGGCAATGAAGAAGTTAAACTCTCTCTCTTCACAGATGACATGATTCTTTATATGGAAAACCCAAAAGACTCCACCCCCAAATTACTACAGCAATTCAGTAACGTGGCAGGATACAAAATCAATGTACAGAAATCAGTGGCTTTCTTATACACTATCAATGAAAATACAGAAAGGGAAATTAGAGAATCGATTCCATTTACTATAGCACCAAGAATGGAAATTTTCTTAATGGAAAGAATGACTAAAGACATTTTTTGGTTAAGGCGTTGTTTACTACCATTAGCTTCATATCCATTACTTTAAGACCTCTTACAAAGATATTGAAACCCACAATATATGGTCAATTAATCTTCAACAAAGCAGGAAAGAGTATCAAATGGGAAAAAGATAGCCTCTTCAACAAATGGTGTTGGGAAAACTGGACATCAACATGCAAAAGAATGAAACTGGACCACTTTCTTATACATAAAAATAATTTCAAATAAATTTGAAATGGATTAATGACCTAAATATGAGACCTGAAACCATAAAAATCCTAGAGGAGGACACAGGCAGTAATCTCTTTGATATCAGCTCTGACAACTTCTTTCTAGGATGTCTCCTGAGGCAAGGGGAAAAAAAGGGAAAAATAAGGTATTGGGACTTCATCAAAATAAAAAGCTTTTGCACAGTGAAGGAAACAGCCAACAAAACCAAAGGCAACCTATGAGTTGGGAGAAGATACTTGCAAATGACATATCAGATAGAGGGTTAGTATCTAGAATCTGTAAAGAACTTATAAAACTCAACACCCAAAAATGAATAATCCAATTGAAAAATGGGCAGAAGACATGAGCAGATATTTTCCCAAAGAGGACATACAAATGTCCAACAGACACACGAAAAGATGTTCAACATCACTGATCATCAGGGAAATATGAATCAAAACTACAATGAAATATCACCTCATACCTGTCAGAATGGTTAAAATCAACAACACAAGAAACAGCAGGTGTTGGCAAGGATGTGGAGAAAGGGGAACCCTCTTGCACTGTTGATGAGAATGAAATTGGTGCAGTCACCTTTGGAAAATAGTATGAAGTTTCCTCAAAAAGTTAAAAATACAACTACCTTATGATCCAACAATCACACTACTGGTTATTTACTCAAAGAATACAAAAATACTATTTCAAAGAGATACATGCACCCCAATTTTTATGCACCCCGATGTTTTTAGCAGCATTGTCTACAATAACCAAGTTATGGGAATAGCCCAAGTGTCCATTGACTGATGAAAGGATAAAGAAGATGTGGTGTATATATACAAAGGAATATTGTTCAACCTTTAAAAGAAAGAAATCTTGCCATTTGGAACAACATGGATGGAGCTAGAGAGCACTATGTTAAATGATATGTCAGCCAGAGAGAGACAAATACCACATGATTTCACTTATATATGGAAGCTAAGATACAAAACAAATGAGCAACGGGGGAAAAAGAGTCAAACAAACAAAAAAAAGACTCTTAACTATAGAGAACAAACTGATGATTACTGGGGGTGCCTGGGGTGGGTGGGTGGGGGATGGGTGGAATAGGTGATGGGGATTAAGGAGTGCACTTGTAATGAGAACAGAGTGATGTATGGACGTGTTGAATCACTATATTGCACACCTAAAACTAACATACACTGTTAACTAAGTGGAATTAAAAATATTTATTTTAGAGAGAGGAAGAGTGTGAGTGGGTGGTTGGTGGGGGGAGGATCAGATGGAGAAACAGAGGGAGAGGGATAAGCGGACTCCACACTGAATGGCTGAGTGCAGAGCCCTAGTTGAGGCTTGATCCCATGACCATGAGATCATGACCTGAGTTAAATCAAGAGTTCAATGTTTAACCTTAACTGACTAAGCCACCCAGGTGCCCCCTAACTGGAATTTAAATAACAAAAATATTATTGAATAATGCATTAAAAGTTCTTTAAAGAGTATTCTGTTTGTTAGTGGCTAATTGTATTACCAAAAATCATAAAGTAGCTATCCTTGGGAAATTATGGACCAAAATCCAGGGAACTACCTGTTAACTCTAAAAAGGTCTGTATGAGTTCAATCATTTTTTAAAAAAGATTTGTTTATTTGAGAGAGAGAGAGAGAGAGATCATGAGCAGGAGGTAGGGGTAGAGGGAGGAGCAGATTTTTTCCTGGGCAAGGGATCTGATGCGGGACTTGATCCCAGAACCTGGGGATCACAACGTGAGCTAAAGGAAGATGCTGACCCTACTGAGCCACTCAGGCACCCCTCAATCATTAAAAAAAAAATATTTTATTTATTTGAGAGGGCACAAGAGCACAAGCAGAGGGAGGGGGAGAAGGAGAAGGAGAGAGACAGACAGGTGGTTCGCTGAGCACAGAGCCCGAGGCAGGGGCTTGATTCTAGGACCCTGAGATCGTGACCTGAGCAGAAGTCAGATGCCTAACAAACTGAGCCACCCAGCTGCCCCAAGTTTAATCATTTTAACAGTGGACCTTACCTTAGTAATTTATACCTGATGTTTCTGATGGCAATCTTTTAATAAAGAGAACAAGTAACACTGAGGTTTTTTTCCTTTAAAATGTCAAATTTTAAACTTAATATGTTTGAAATAAAGTATATCTGTTAAGAATTTTTTTAATTTTTAAATTTCTGGATCAATAATTATTAGGTTTCTTAAAGTTTGAAATAAAAATGTCAGTGCATGACTGGGTATTTACCCCAAAGATACAGATGTAGTGAAAAGAAGGGCCATCTGTACCCCAATGTTCATAAAAGCAATGGCCACAGTTGCCAAACAGTGGAAAGAGCCAGGATGCCCTTCAACAGACAAATGAATAAAGAAGATATGGTCCATATATACAATGGGGTATTATGCCTCCATCAGAAAGGATGAATACCCAACTTTTATATCAACATGGATGGGACTGGAAGAGATTATGCTGAGTGAAATAAGTCAAGCAGAGAGAGTCAGTTATCATACAGTTTCACTTGTGGAGCATAAGGAATAACACGGAGGACATTGGGAGGAGAGAAGTGAGTTGGGGGAAATTGGAGGGGGAGACAAACCTTGAGAGACTGTGGACTTTGAGAAACAAACTGAGGGTTTTGGAGGGGTGGGGGGTATGGGGTTGGTTAAGCCTGGTGGTGGGTATTATGAAGGGCATGTATTGCATGGAGCACTGGGTGTGGTGCATAAATGATGGATTTTGGAACACTGAAAAAAATTTAAAAATGTAAAAAAGAAAAAAAAAATGTCAGTGTGTGGACTAAATATCAGAGGATATTAAATCTAAGCACTTCTGTGGGCTGTAGATGTTGACCTTTTCCAAAAACCTGTCCCTTCTTCAAATAGGTTCTTGCTTTGATATAAGGAAAAGTTTTAATAAAGATGGAAATGATCAGTCTCAATTTCAGTATCCTGCTTTGTTAGGCTTATGACTCTAACTGCTATCCAGTACATCATAATTGTAAGATTAAGAAGAGTGACTTGCTTAAATATTTTTGCATCTTACAAATGAATAAGAATATGAAAATATCCCTAAAGAAATGGGCAAAGGGCATTATTAAAGGAGTCAGAAAAAAATAAAAATGGCCAATAAATATATGGAAAAATTTTAGCAGTACTAGCAACAAAATGTAAACCAGCACAATATTGAGATACCATTTTAATCTAGTTCAACAGCAAAGGGTGTGAAGAAGTGGGCATTTTCATCCATTGCTGTTGGGACTGTAATTTGTAGTCTTCTCTGCAATTTGATAGTTATGTGTGAAAGGCTTTAAAAGTGCTTTTAACATTGACTTGGGAATCCCACTTGTAGGAATTTGTTCTAGGAAAATAATAGGAGAAATGCAAAATGGCATACCTTTAAGCATATTTATTGCAGCCTTGTTTTTGAAATGGCATTGGGTGAGTAACCTGCTTATGCCTTTCTGTGTGGAGGGACAGCCACTTCTGGAATCCTCCTAGGCCCTTATCCACCGTGCACTCTACCCCAGGGGAAAGGAGCAACTTGCTTGGTTGTACTCAGGGTTCTGCTGTCTCTGTTCTGGCACTTCTGATCGCTCTGCCTGCAGAGCACCTGCCCTCACTGGCTCTTTGCCAAGAGCAGCTTTTATGGGGAAGTCTTCCCCCCATTGGGGAAGTTTTCCGACTCTACCTGTGCCTGTCTAGGAAACTCCTGAACTCCACATACTGTGCAAGGAATCTCATTGGGCTGCACACCTGATCCATGTCCTCCATCCAACTTTTATAAAAAATAAGGCTGATATTTTGATTTCTATCTGTCTGACTCCTCTCACCTAATCATTTAGTATTGAACCAGGGCTTCCTGACACCCCTAAGGAGTATGAACAACAGCAAAATAGAATTTGGACATCTAAAAGTGTGGGATTGATTAGAAGGGTAAGGCTGTAAAATTGGAAATAATGCAGCAATCCAAAATAATTCTGTTGATGTATATATCGATAAATGATGAAGATTCTAATATAGCATTTTGCAAATGAATGCCTTATTATATATGTATGTAGACCGCTCTTTCCTCTCTCTCTTTCCTCCCCTCTGTTTTCTAAAGCTTCTGTAACCACATACAAATAGGCCAATTGCATGTTTTGCCACTGTATAGCCTGTACTTATGGCTGTATTTGTTGCGTTGATGGTGGCTGGTGTGTGCTTTCCCTTATTCTTTTGTCCCACAGGGAGTTTCCCTGATGGAGTGAACAGGAAATCTGGAATTGGGTCAACTTTTCCCAGTCAGACACCTTTGTTACATAGACACCCTTCACAGGATGTCTGGCCGCTGGTGATCTGTGGTTACTGGCTTCACTTCCTATCTTCTTGGCAGAGACTCATCTGGTCAGAAAGGAGCTCATCTGTAGGCCCAAATGAGGCAGTGGTGTCATCTTATTCCTCTAGTGCCCTATTCTATCTTCTGCTCAGGAAGCTGGAGCTGTTGTCTGAGGAGAACCAGTGCCTCTGTCATCTTTGTGCTGTTGAGGGTTGGGAGAATTCTCCTACTCAAGAGGATAAAACTGTAGATAACACCAAGTCCAGAGAGAGATGATGTACAGAATTACCTCCAATTCATGGAGGTGCCAAAATCATCATCATTTGCAAAGGCTCCTGGGAACTGGAATTTTCCAAATAAGTGAAGTATCTAGATAGCTAGCATTTACCACTTTAAGAGCCTATACTATTTTTCCTAATCATTTTTAATGGAAATCTTGCTAAAGGGCTTTCACTTTATTTTCATAAACATTCAACATTTTCTTAATGACTCAGTCTCATTCTTATAAAAAACATGTGTTCTTGTTCTGTAGAATGGGGATGCTCTCTGACTACATTAAACCATGTAGTCCTGAAGAGCAGCTCCTGGTTATAATTTCATGGTCCTGCCTGTGTTTTTTAGATGGTCAGCCTACTTCCCCTGCTGAAAATTGTTCCACTGATCCTCTGTGTGCTCTGGTTGAGAACCTGCTATGGTGAATTAGCTTTTGGTTGATAAGGGCTCTGATTAGCATTAAGATGTAGTATCTTGTAATGGACACAATTCTGTTGCTGTGAGGCCATTTTCGTTTGGTTTTGGGTTTGCTGTTGGGTCTCAGCCACTGTGGTAAAAGTGGTCGATAATCAGAACTGTGGATGAATGGGCCATTCTTGTATTTTACAAGATGTCCAGTCACCTTTTTGATAAACCAATTAAAATCACATTTTCATTACAAACAGGCTTCCTTATAGATTAATGATCACTTACATTATAACTGTAGAAACTGTGGTTCAAACAAGTGAACTCAATTTTCTAGTTTTGTTTATAATAAAATCGAAATGTTTATGAATTTCAGGTTCTGCTCCTGAGGCTGTAAAACTGGAAATCACAAGCTATTTGTAAGAGAATTCTGAGGAGGCAACTGAATGATCATGTTCATTCATTTTAACTCTGTTCAACTTAATTTTTTTTTTAATTTTATTTTTCATAAACATATAATATCTTTTTATCCCCAGGGGTACAGGTCTGTGAATCGCCAGGTTTACACACTTCACAGCACTCACCATAGCACATACCCTCCCCAATGTCCATAATCCCACCCG
>NW_019154093.1:45965096-46401755 GCF_002288905.1 Enhydra lutris kenyoni
TTTTTTTCTTTTTTTTTTTTCTTTTCTCTCTCTCTCTCTCTTTTTTTTTTCCTTCTTTCTGAACCTCTTTTTATCCCCTTTCTCCCCCTCACGATTTGGGATCTCTTCTGATTTGGCTAAAGCATATTTTCCTGGGGTTGTTGCCACCCTTTTAGTATTTTACTTGCTCCTTCATCTGCTCTTATCTAGACAAAATGACAAGGCGGAAAAATTCACCACAAAAAAAAGAACAAGAGGCAGTACCAAAGGCTAGGGACCTAATCAATACAGACATTGGTAATATGTCAGATCTAGAGTTTAGAATGATGATTCTCAAGGTTCTAGCCGGGCTTGAAAAAGGAATGGAAGATATTAGAGAAACACTCTCGGGAGATATAAAAGCCCTTTCTGGAGAAATAAAAGAACTAAAATCTAACCAAGTTGAAATCAAAAAAGCTATTAATGAGGTGCAATCAAAAATGGAGGCTCTCACTGCTAGGATAAATGAGGCAGAAGAAAGAATTAGCGATATAGAAGACCAAATGACAGAGAATAAAGAAGCTGAGCAAAAGAGGGACAAACAGCTACTGGACCATGAGGGGAGAATTCGAGAGATAAGTGACACCATAAGACGAAACAACATTAGAATAATTGGGATTCCAGAAGAAGAGGAAACAGAGAGGGGAGCAGAAGGTATATTGGAGAGAATTATTGGAGAGAATTTCCCCAATATGGCAAAGGGAACAAGCATCAAAATCCAGGAGATTCAGAGAACCCCCCTCAAAATCAATAAGAATAGGTCCACACCCCGTCACCTAATAGTAAAATTTACAAGTCTTAGTGACAAAGAGAAGATCCTGAAAGCAGCCCGGGAAAAGAAGTCTGTAACATACAATGGTAAAAATATTAGATTGGCATCAGACTTATCCACAGAGACCTGGCAGGCCAGAAAGAGCTGGCATGATATATTCAGAGCACTAAACGAGAAAAACATGCAGCCAAGAATACTATATCCAGCTAGGCTATCATTGAAAATAGAAGGAGAGATTAAAAGCTTCCAGGACAAACAAAAACTGAAAGAATTTGCAAACACCAAACCAGCTCTACAGGAAATATTGAAAGGGGTCCTCTAAGCAAAGAGAGACCCTAAAAGTAGTAGATCAGAAAGAAACAGAGACAATATACAATAACAGTCACCTTACAGGCAATACAATGGCACTAAATTCATATCTCTCAATACTTACCCTGAATGTTAATGGGCTAAATGCCCCAATCAAAAGACACAGGGTATCAGAATGGATAAAAAAACAAAACCCATCTATATGTTGCCTACAAGAAACTCATCTTAAACATGAAGACACCTCCAGATTTAAAGTGAGGGGGTGGAAAAGAATTTACCATGCTAATGGACATCAGAAGAAAGCAGGAGTGGCAATCCTTATATCAGATCAATTAGATTTTAAGCCAAAGACTATAATAAGAGATGAGGAAGGACACTATATCATACTCAAAGGAACTGTCCAACAAGAAGATCTAACAATTTTAAATATCTATGCCCCTAACATGGGAGCAGCCAACTATATAAACCAATTAATAACAAAATCAAAGAAACACATCGACAATAATACAATAATCGTAGGGGACTTTAACACTCCCCTCACTGAAATGGACAGATCATCCAAGCAAAAGATCAACAAGGAAATCAAGGCCTTAAATGACACACTGGACCAGATGGACATCACAGATATATTCAGAACATTTCATCCCAAAGCAACAGAATACACATTCTTCTCTAGTGCACATGGAACATTCTCCAGAATAGATCATATTCTCGGTCCTAAATCAGGTCTCAACCGTTATCAAAAGATTGGAATCATTCCCTGCATATTTTCAGACCACAATGCTCTAAAGCTAGAACTCAATCACAAGAGGAAATTTGGAAAGAACCCAATTACATGGAGACTAAACAGCATCCTTCTAAAGAATGAATGGGTCAACCAGGAAATTAAAGAAGAGTTGAAAAAATTCATGGAAACAAATGATAATGAAAACACAACGGTTCAAAATCTGTGGGACACAACAAAGGCAGTCCTGAGAGGAAAATATATAGCGGTACAAGCCTTTCTCAAGAAACAAGAAAGGTCTCAGGTACACAACCTAACCCTACACCTAAAAGAGCTAGAGAAAGAACAAGAAAGAAACCCTAAACCCAGCAGGAGAAGAGAAATCATAAAGATCAGAGCAGAAATCAATGAAATAGAAACCAAAAAAACAATAGAACAAATTAACGAAACTAGGAGCTGGTTCTTTGAAAGAATTAATAAGATCGATAAACCCCTGGCCAGACTTATCAAAAAGAAAAGAGAAAGGACCCAAATAAATAAAATCATGAATGAAAGAGGAGAGATCACAACGAACACCAAAGAAATACAGACAATTATAAGAACATACTATGAGCAACTCTACGCCAACAAATTTGACAATCTGGAAGAAATGGATGCATTCCTAGAGACATATAAACTACCACAACTGAACCAGGAAGAAATCGAAAGCCTGAACAGACCCATAACCAGTAAGGAGATTGAAACAGTCATCAAAAATCTCCAAACAAACAAAAGCCCAGGGCCAGATGGCTTCCCGGGGGAATTCTACCAAACATTTAAAGAAGAACTAATTCCTATTCTCCTGAAACTGTTCCAAAAAATAGAAATGGAAGGAAAACTTCCAAACTCATTTTATGAGGCCAGCATCACCTTGATCCCAAAACCAGACAAGGATCCCATCAAAAGAGAGAACTACAGACCAATATCCTTGATGAACACAGATGCAAAAATTCTCGCCAAAATACTAGCCAATAGGATTCAACAGTACATTAAAAGGATTATTCACCACGACCAAGTGGGATTTATTCCAGGGCTGCAAGGTTGGTTCAACATCCGCAAATCAATCAATGTGATACAACACATTAATAAAAGAAAGAACAAGAACCATATGATACTCTCCATAGATGCTGAAAAAGCATTTGACAAAGTACAGCATCCCTTCCTGATCAAAACTCTTCAAAGTGTAGGGATAGAGGGCACATACCTCAATATTATCAAAGCCATCTATGAAAAACCCACCGCAAATATCATTCTCAATGGAGAAAAACTGAAAGCTTTTCCGCTAAGGTCAGGAACACGGCAGGGATGTCCGTTATCACCACTGCTATTCAACATAGTACTAGAAGTCCTAGCCTCAGCAATCAGACAACAAAAGGAAATTAAAGGCATCCAAATTGGCAAAGAAGAAGTCAAACTATCACTCTTCGCAGATGATATGATACTATATGTGGAAAACCCAAAAGACTCCACTCCAAAACTGCTAGAACTTGTACAGGAATTCAGTAAAGTGTCAGGATATAAAATCAATGCCCAGAAATCAGTTGCATTTCTCTACACCAACAACAAGACAGAAGAAAGAGAAATTAAGGAGTCAATCCCATTTACAATTGCACCCAAAACTATAAGATACCTAGGAATAAACCTAACCAAAGAGACTAAGAATCTATACACAGAAAACTATAAAGTACTCATGAAAGAAATTGAGGAAGACACAAAGAAATGGAAAAATGTTCCATGCTCCTGGATTGGAAGAATAAATATTGTGAAAATGTCTATGCTACCTAAAGCAATCTACACATTTAATGCAATTCCTATCAAAGTACCATCCATTTTTTTCAAAGAAATGGAACAAATAATCCTAAAATTTATATGGAACCAGAAAAGACCTCGAATAGCCAAAGCAATATTGAAAAAGAAAGCCAAAGTTGGTGGCATCACAATTCCGGACTTCAAGCTCTATTACAAAGCTGTCATCATCAAGACAGCATGGTACTGGCACAAAAACAGACACATAGATCAATGGAACAGAATAGAGAGCCCAGAAATAGACCCTCAACTCTATGGTCAACTAATCTTCGACAAAGCAGGAAAGAATATCCAATGGAAAAAAGACAGCCTCTTCAACAAATGGTGTTGGGAAAATTGGACAGCCACATGCAGAAAAATGAAATTGGATCATTTCCTTACACCACACACGAAAATAGACTCAAAATGGATGAAGGATCTCAATGTGAGAAAGGAATCCATCAAAATCCTTGAGGAGAACACAGGCAGCAACCTCTTCGACCTCAGCCGCAGCAACATCTTCCTAGGAACATCGCCAAAGGCAAGGGAAGCAAGGGCAAAAATGAACTATTGGGATTTCATCAAGATCAAAAGCTTTTGCACAGCAAAGGAAACAGTTAACAAAACCAAAAGACAACTGACAGAATGGGAGAAGATATTTGCAAATGACATATCGGATAAAGGGCTAGTGTCCAGAATCTATAAAGAACTTAGCAAACTCAACACCCAAAGAACAAATAATCCAATCAAGAAATGGGCAGAAGACATGAACAGACATTTCTGCAAGGAAGACATCCAGATGGCCAACAGACACATGAAAAAGTGCTCCACATCACTCGGCATCAGGGAAATACAAATCAAAACCACAATGAGATACCACCTCACACCAGTCAGAATGGCTAAAATTAACAAGTCAGGAGATGACAGATGCTGGCGAGGATGCGGAGAAAGGGGAACCCTCCTACACTGTTGGTGGGAATGCAGGCTGGTGCAGCCACTCTGGAAAACAGCATGGAGGTTCCTCAAAATGTTGAAAATAGAGCTACCCTATGACCCAGCAATTGCACTGCTGGGTATTTACCCTAAAGATACAAACGTAGTGATCCAAAGGGGCACGTGCACCCGAATGTTTATAGCAGCAATGTCTACAATAGCCAAACTATGGAAAGAACCTAGATGTCCATCAACAGACGAATGGATAAAGAAGAAGTGGTATATATACACAATGGAATACTATGCAGCCATCAAAAGAAATGAAATCTTGCCTTTTGCGACGACATGGATGGAACTAGAGGGTATCATGCTTAGCGAAATAAGTCAATCGGAGAAAGACAACTATCATATGATCTCCCTGATATGAGGGAGAGGAGATGCAACATGGTGGGTTAAGGGGGTAGGGGAAGAGTAAATGAAACAAGATGGGATTGGGAAGGAGACAAACCATAAGTGACTCTTAATCTCACAAAACAAACTGAGGGTTAATGGGGGGGTGTGGGGGGTTGGGATTATGGACATTGGGGAGGGTATGTGCTATGGTGAGTGCTGTGAAGTGTGTAAACCTGGCGATTCACAGACCTGTACCCCTGGGGATAAAAAGATATTATATGTTTATGAAAAATAAAATTTAAAAAAAAAAAACAAAAAAAAAAAACAATAGATGCTTCTTTAAAATAAATAGAGTGAATGGACTCAGAGCCACACTTCATGGATTCGAATTTTAGCTCTGATAATTATTGACTGGTCAATTTATTTAACTCTTTGTGTTTTGCTTTCCTTCTATGTAAAATATGGATAAAATATTAATGTTTATCATCTGGGATTGTATGCATTAAGTAATTAATATAAAGTATGTAGACTAGTGCTCAATATAAGTTCTCAACAAACATCAGTTATTATCAATAATGGCTATTATGTTTATATGGAAATATGTTCTTCCAAATTGTCTAAATATTTGACATGCCCAATGGTAAACATAATATATTCACTTCACAGTTGGATAGGAATGTGATGTAATCTCATTGGACCTATAAATAGCACCTTATATCAGAACTTAGATCTTTCGGTCTTTATTTTGGGCAATAAGATCTCAATAGAAAACAGATGATCTCTTTCTACTTTCAGGACTTTCCTTAAAGATAATGTCAGCAAAGTAAATACTTCAACAATAAATTAATAATGTAATATCATTCAACAATAACTCAAACATTTCTTGTTCATATAAACAATTTCTCATTTTTTGTTGAAAAGCCTCCAGGGTAGAACAGGAATTTCTAGGTCAAAAATCTGGATATCTTCAAGAAGTTTATAGAGAAAGTAGGAGTATTTCAAAGGCCAATCCATAGATAAAGTTACCAGATATCTTAAATATAAGAAATACAAATCTTCATGAATCCAATATGATATTCTAGGATATTTTATGGAAGAGGATAGTTATCTTTTCTTAAATCACTCTAGTGTAGAACAGAGGTCAGGACATTTTTTCTGTAAAGAGACAGATTGTAAATAGCTTAGGTTTTGAGGGCCATATGGTCTCTATTACAACCACTGAACCTTGCCATACCATTAAAGAAGCCTTAGACAATACACAAACAAGTGAATGTGACTGTTTCTTAGTAAAAAATTATTTATAAAAATAGACTGTGGTGATTGCTGACTCTTGTTCAAGAATTCAAGATCCATAAGGGTAAGGGCTTTTTTCTATTTTATTCAATGACATATCCCCAAGGTCTAGAACAATGTCTGATACATAGAAAATGCCCAATAAACATTTGCTGAATGAATAAAAGGATGAAGAATGTTATACCTAATGGCCTATGTAGAAGAGCATTTAGCCATTAATTTGATTAGACATTTAAAAATTGTATTTTTTGTTTTGTCTCACATCTTGCAGATTTTGACAGAACAATATCTTATTAGAAATACATTATCCAGGGATGCCTGGGTGGCTCAGTTGGTTAAGCAGCTGCCTTCGGCTCAGGTCATGATCCCAGCATCCTGGGATCGAGTCCCACATCGGGCTCCTTGCTCATCAGGGAGCCTGCTTCTCCCTCTGCCTGCCATTCTGTCTGCCTGTGCTTGCTCTCTCTCCCTCTCTCTCTCTGACAAATAAATAAATAAAATCTTCAAAAAAAAAAAGAAATACATTATCCATAGATATAGCTGTTGTAACTGAGGGATATATTATACATTATCAAATTGTAATGATCCTCTAGGAATAATTTTGCATAAGGGAAAATTGCATTTTATTGGTGGGTACCTTGGGTATATGCAGTATTTTGCATCTAACAGAATCTACAGATCTGTGGATTTTTTAATGTGTATTTGTTAAACATAATCTTGAGCACACAGGTAGGTCACAACAAATGTCTTAATCACAAGTAGGCAGAATACTGCCTCATTAGGAAAATACCTTGCCACATCCCTTCAAGTTATAGCTAAATAATTGCTCTGTTTTATTATGGCTAAAAATCCCATCCCAATATATAAATCACCTTAGGCATTAAAAAATTCACACTTCATATTTTTAACATGTTTCCATTAGGAATACTTCAATAGCTGAATTTTTTTTTCAGTGTTTGAAAGAGTAATTTACTGTCTCTAAAATAGAACTAAAAGGTGAAGAGAACTAGAAATGTATAAACATGAAGGATAAAGTGATTCCATGGGTGTAAGGGAATTCCATGAGCTTATTTTTTAGCTGGTTTTAACTGTAGATGGTCATAAGCCATAGTGAGATATTCAGAAAAGGAACAAAGGTGAATGAGAAAAACTGTACGTGAAGAACATTTACAATAGTTGTTCCATTTAATGTGACAATGAAAATCCAGCAATGAAATCTGCTTTGTGAAGGTATAAGCAAGGAAACATGTTCCTTGTGTATACTTACTGTAGAGAGAGAGAAATTTGTAAAAAATGTACATTATATATATGCATATATATGTATACACATATATATACACATGTAGGCCATTGACTGTTACTTTGCATTTAAAATAGAACTCGCACAATTAAATTCAAAGAGGTATCTAAAGTTATTGCCAGGGGCGCCTGAGTGGCTCAGTTGGTTGGGTGTCTGCCTTGGGCTTCCTTTCCGATCCCAGGGAAGCCCTGCATTGAGCTCCCTGCTCAGTGGGGAGTCTGCTTATCCCTTTGCTCATGCATGCACGCTGTTTCTCAAAAATAAATAAATAAATAAAATCTTAATAAAAAAGGTTACTGCCGATTTTAAAGGTAAAGCTAGAAGAGACGTAAGATTATCCGCCAATTATTAAAAAGTTTCCTTTTTTCACTTTTGAAGGATGCTTTTATTCTTTTAATTTCATTTCTTTTTTAATAGTAGCACTGTATATAGGGTTGGCATCATTATCTTTGTGCACATGGTAGAAATCCAGGGCACAGAAAGAACCAATGGTTCTTGTTCCCAGTCAGACTGCTTTTGAAAACCTCTCACATTATTTGGCCAGGACCTAATTTTATTCAGTTCAACGTAAAATGCCAATGTTAAAATTCTGAGTGAAAGCATGCCATAAATAGATAGATCAATGTAGACAGACACATATAGCAATCATTTCTAAGGAGAAAAGAAATGAAGGAAAAGTGATGTGCTATAATGAACACTTTACATATTATCTCTTCTGAGAAGACTTCTCAAAATAATCCCATTTCCATGATGGTGATGATTTCTTTAAATTTCTTTGGGGGAAAGGAATGAATATTTTTGACTAAATACTGCGCTTGGTGCATCATTTATTTTATTTACCCGGCAGAATTACCTGAGTAATTATTACCTGGTAAACCTCAGGGATAATATAGTGAGAGAAAATCCATAAAGATTTCCTCTCAAAGAGTGTATAGTCTCCTGGAGGAGACAGATATGAATCAGTTATTAATCAGTTACTTACATCAATACATGTGTAATTATAAATTGAAGAAAGTATTTTTTTTTAAAGTGAATTTCTCTGAAGGCATCTAACAATAACAAAAGACATTATAGATCAGTGAGTCTGGAAGGACTTTCCTCAGAAAGTGTTGCTCGAATTGATAACTGAAAAACAAACAGGAATTATCTAGACGAAGGGATGGCAGAGGGCAGTGATAAGGAGTGTTTTAGTGCAGAGGCGCTGCAATGGGAAGGTACATAGAAACTCTCAGAAGCCGTAAAGCAATGTGATTACAACACAAAAGCCTGTGGGAGGGTCCTGTGAGATGAGGCTGATCAGTAGGCAGGGGCCAGAACATGCACTGCCTCCTAAGTAGAGTGTCCATTTTATCTTTTTTTGCTGCCCACAGTATTTTTAATGTTGATTGCCCAGTGTTCATTTCAGTTTAGCATTTATCTGAGTTTTTGGTTTTTACATCTTAGTAAGATAAGCCAGGGGAAGTCTGGTAAGCTCCACTTCTACCATGACATGTCTCTTGGGGTGCTGTGTGAGTCACATGTGCTATGTGAGTCACATGTGCAGTGACTTCAGAGGGGCTCAAATATGGAAAATGACCAGCAATATCCCACCTCTCTTTCCAGACCCTATCCAGATATGATGTAAGCATCACCTTCCACTCAGATACATGAGTGGTTAAGGACAGCTACCTTCTTCATCATCAGGGGGTGGCGGCAGAAAGATTCAAAATGGCCGCATTGTCAGGTACATGGTGCTCTATTCCAAAATCACCAGTGTTGTGTAGAAAAAAAATTACCTTTGAAAATAGATTTTGGAATAGAGCTGTTTTACAGGTTCATCAATAAGATGAAACCAATTTGAGTGATTTTTATTGCCTACTTTCATTCTTTTTTTTTTAAAAGATTTTATTTATTTATTTGACAGAGATCACAAGCAGGCAGAGAGGCAGGCAGAGAGAGTGGAGGAAACAGGCCCCCCACTGAGCAGAGAGCCTGATGCTGGGCTACATCCCAGGACCCAGGGACCACGACCCGAGGCAGAGGCTTTAACCCACTGAGCCACCCAGACGCCCCTGCCTACTTTCATTCTTAAAAAGGTCCAGATTTTGGTGACTGATAAATGAATATGGTCACCTTTCTGGTAAGCTTTGTTAAAAGTTTTAGATTTGACTCCAAGAGCAATAAAGCCAAGAAAGTTGTAAATAAGGGGTAAAGAGATGTTCAGGTTTGCTTTTCCAAAATATTGCCTCAAGCAGACTAATGTGTTGTCTTAGAGTTGTTTGTTTACACATGTCAACCTGCTACACTTTTTGTGAGCAAAGTCTCTCCTTTTATATCCCCTCTGTTACTGGCACAGCCTCATTTAGGTCTTTAATACTTGATAAAGTTTTGACCTATTCTGAAATATTCAAAGTGTTGTTCCTATTTTTTCCCAGGGTTTTTTTTTTTCTTTTCATACTACCTGTACTTTTATTTTCACTTAATACTTAATACACTTATATTGGTAAATATTAGTAAAATAAAATCATGAAGATTTTTAAAAGAACCCCAAAGACTTTTTTTTCTAGAAAAATTAATCTTCTAATTAGAAATATGAAGTTAAGGACAATTAAAAATGAGTGAAGCATTAAACTCACCCTTCAGCTTTTTCTTGATGCAAGAAAATGAAAAACAGGAATTTGAACAATTAGATATCAAACAGAGCATTGGGAATTACTTGTTGATGAATATCAATTAATAGAAGAGTAAAACCTCCAGACTCTGTATTCCACATATTGAGCTATATAGTCTGATATAGTCATGATTTTAGGTAGGGCATTTTGGTTAGTTGTTGGATATTCCTGGCAAGATTTAAATATAACAAAATAAAATGAGGGGAGAGATATTTATAGTGAACAAGATTTCCCTCATTTTCAACAAGATGGAAAGTAATTTATTTTGACAACTTCACTAAGTAAAATAAATAATTGAAATTTTATAAATAACTTTTAGAAAGTCTGTAGTTGCTGTGTCTTTCACAATTTAGTCTAAAACCATTTGTGGAATCTGGAAGTTGGGGACATGTTCTTCATGGGCCTAACAAAATATGCTCCATTCAAAGGAAAGGATATATACTAGTGAAACTGCTGAATGTGACTCTGGAAAGCGTGACCTTGCCTCCACCACTCAGGAGCTGGGTGATCCTGAGTAAATTGCTTCACTAAGGCTTTACTAAGACTTAGTTTTCACTTATTTAAAATACAGACAAAATGGTGGCTGTTAAACAAGTGTGAGATAAGCTCTAATGACTAAAGGCTGTGCCCGAACAGTGAACAACCTGGGCTCTCTTTTTGATCAGATATTATCAGGAACCACACTTTTTTGTTTTTTGTTTTTTTGTTTTTTTTCATCAGAAGGAATTTTAAATATTCCTTTCTTGGGAAGCTCCAAAACTAGACGTGAGAACATTTTCCTATGAGAAACAGAAATCAAGTCAGAGCCACACAGATAGCCTATTCTCTCAGAATAAGTCATTTGTATTTTGCAGAGAATACTGAAGGCAACCAAGGGATATAATAAATCCTTAGAGGGAAGATTAAATATTTCTCATATGTGGAATAAGATCTCTGCAAATGCTAAGAAAGACTGATTCAAATGGCTCACTTTTGTTGTAGACCAGCTTCAGGAAGGACATTGTTTACTCTTGGAGGAAGATCAGAGGTATAACAGCGATCAGAACATGTACTGAGCTTTTAGCCATATTCAAGGATTTTTACGAATTCTTAGTGAGTAGAAGCTTAAAGTTTTATCTGTTGCTTACATAAGAATGTACATAATTTGCTTTAGTGTAACAAGTTCTTCTCAAGGAATTGGTGTACTTCTTTAAAAAGTTATAAGTAGCAGAACCCCCACAGGTATCAATAAATATGTAAGTCAAGTATATAGTTACTAGACCTACCAAAAATCTAGTAAAACATTATGTCTTACTGCTACTAGTATTTTTATTTTGTTGTACTACCAAAGCTTTTTGTGAGGGTTAACTGAGATGTTAAAAGGATTTTGTAAAGATTAAAAGATTATACAAATGTGAAGTGAATAATAATTCTAATGATATCTTGTGCTACCAACTCACTTTCACCATATCATGACATAACATCCTTCACTGTAAAGCTATAGTTATTAAAAAATACCAGTGATAAAATTCACTTTGGCCAGTTTTTTCTAATTGGGCTTGAGAGACCCAAGGGATTTTTTTCAATATATATTTTTTGGATCTCTAATTTCTATAAACTATTCAATTTTTATAAAATTTTTTTAGTACAAATCCCATGGAGATTTTCTGTGAAGGTATTTCCAGTTAAGAATATAAATCTTATATATGAGAATACACTGGAAACTACAAATGTATTATTTATGTTAAGTTTTTTTTAACTTGTTCTTTTTGAAATTCTAGCTACCTATTGTTTCAAGAAGGTTGGAATAATACAAAAAAGTAACAAAATGTTACAGGCACTGAAATGCTTATTAATATATAATATGAAGAAACAGTCAGAATTTTAAAATGCCTTGAACTGCAGAGGTCACTAAAAGATGCATCTACCAAATATGGTGCCATTAAATTAAAAGATGTAATTAAAATGTTGATGGTGTTACCCACAACATGTAAAATTTACAATGGTTAGCGTTTCTAATATAGTTTCAATGGGGTTATCCAAAGGACAGTGCCCAAACTAAGATTTTAATTCTTTTTCTTATATTTTTGCTGTTTAAAGGAAGCTGCAAAATGCACTCATATATAAGCTGCTTAATGTCCAAGTCTAGACAAGTGTTTTCTAGTGGAAAGAACATGGAATATCATCCCACATGGGATATGTGGTTGTACTGCAGACTTCTTTGGTTGCCTGGTCTAGGCAGTGCTGGTAGTGGTGGTGTATTGGCAAGGGTGAGTAGAAGCCAGAGATGCTGCTAGGCTCCCTATAGAGCACAGGATGCGTCCTCCAACAAAGATTTGGCCCAAAGTGTCAATGGGGCCATTGTTTTAGAACCCTGGCCTATCATAATCCTTCTCCTGGGTTTATGTATTCCAGTTCAGCTCTTTAGACATTTTAGTGGACGATAATACCTAGTGTTGGCAAAAATGTCAGAAAAGGGACATTCTCAAATGTTGTTGGTATGAGTATTTATTAAAGTAAATGTTTCCGAGGCAGTTTGCAAGTTTAAAAATCTGTCTCTACTTGCATTTCTACTTTCAAGAAGCATTTCTCAACAACTTTACATAATGGCTATATGTAACTACATCGCAACAAGAACTCTCTGGGCATGCAGTATTATTTATAATACGGAAATATTAGAAACCAATTAGATGTTCATCAATAGGGAAGTGCTCAAATAAATTAGAGCACAATATGGATAATATGCAATGATAAAAATGGTAGGATCGTATATTATAATGAAGAAGGATGAATATGATATATTTCAGGTTACAAATGATTCAGATTTTTTGAATTTGGTTAAATTTATATAAGTGTGTGTGTGCGTGCGCACACACATACGAAAGGTCTGGAAGGATGCAGAGCAAATATTAAGAAAAAGAGTAGTTTGTCGTGAAAAATATGAGTGTGGGATAAAAAATCCACTTGTTACTTTATGTAGTCTTGTGATACTTGCATTTCTTTCAAGCTTGGGCAATTTGTGAAATTAAAAAATGTAATAAGAATAGGTCGCATAATAATAAATATACATAGACATTGTCCATTGTGTAAGGGTTATGTGAGGAATTCACTTTTGAGGAGGTTTTAATAGGCATTTCTTGGTGAAAGGGAATTAAGAGATTGCAGACATAGGAAGAACAATTAGAGGAAGCCACTACAAAGAACTGAGTGGAATTCTGGGCAAACAGAAAAAGAATGGGGGTAGGTATAATATAGAAACACTCAATTATAAGGGTTGCGATTTAAATTCAAATGAAAGCTCACATTTCTAAAAGAAAATGCCTTATTTGGACATAGCGTAATTAGTATTTGCCTCAATCAAGCAAATTCTATTCTTCAATACCAACTTGTCTATGGGAAACTTCAATTTGTACTTAAAAGTTAAATTATTTTCACCAACTCTTTTTTTATATTTGTGTACTTGAATCTAATCGCTTGTGCAATTTTAGTTGAAAGAATTCAGCATTAAAGATTAAAAATATTGAAGAAAGAAATGATTTATGGAAATTATCTTCAGTTTGCAGCTTGCTTTACACAAAGATTTAGAAGCCTCTTTTTTGTGGAGCTCAATTTTTCAAAAGCATGGCTAGGGCTTTTTATGTGTAGTTACAATCTTAACGTTCTAAGTGTAGTGATTCGTAGATAGAATCCACAGGGTTATTGGTTCATACTTCAGAATTCTCAGAGCTCCTTAATATTAATGAGTCAACACCTGAGGAAATATTTTCATTTGATCAATGCAGGGAGTGTTGCTGCTCAAATACCTAAATCACTAACACTTATCAGAGTATATTAAAAGCGTGAATATTCCTTTGAAACAACATATCTAGGGGTAGAAAAAGCCGCCAGTGCTGATCTCATTCAGTTCTTACTCATTTACATATTGTCTTAAAGGCATTTTACATTATAATCTCAAACCAGACGTGCTCTAGGGTTCCATTCATAAAAACAAGCAAATACCATTTGCAGGACCTAGACCCTCCTCTGTGGAAGAAATGCAAGGATTTCATGTATGAATGAAAGGTATTGCCATTGTTCTATAAGAGACATCTATTCTGGACTGCAGGTCTTCCCAGATTTGTTTAGAGAAAGTCACGAAGCCAGTCCTATCTCTCACTGAAGCCTAAGCATAACAAAACCACCACTGATAATCTATTTATATTTGAACGTTCACTTGAACATTTTGTCTTTATCCCGTCTTTTTCTTCTATTACGTTTTTATTGCTTTTCTTAAGATATTTTACACTTTGTTTAATTTTGGTTAAACTTTCTCTAGCAGAGTGAGCTAGAGACTTTTAACAAATGCCAAGAAGTAACAAACACTCATATTATGATCATATCTTGTTATAGTTAAACAAATGTTATCAGTATCTTCACCAATATTTAAAAAATTAGTATCTATGCTTAAACACACACACACACACACACACACACACACACACACACACTATATTGGTCAAACATACATTCCCTTGCATACAATTTTTTTGCTGTGCAAACCATGGTTTTAAAATTAGTCGTTATTTTTTTAATACAAAAAGCATAGATCAGAGAGCCAAAAATTGTCCTCCAAATGATTGTGCATTTTCCCATTTTAAGTTTAAAGAATGGATGTTTTTTCTAAAACATTTTGCTTTGCTTTTACCATAGCCTTGTTGTGTAGGGCTCCCACTGGTATCTTCATTTTATGTATTAGAAACCCAGGACACAGAGCAGTCACATTGCTTAAAAAGGATCTCATGGTGTTTCTCTTTGCCACATTTATTACAATGGTCTTTATTAACAGATTAATTAAAACACAGAGATAATTATTAAAGACATTAAATACTTCTATATTCTGGGGTAACCAAAAGGAGTCAGTTTTATAGTCTAGGGTTCATAGACAATGCAATGTGAATATTGCTCTGTAAAGAATAAATGCAATTTACTGAGTAGAGGGAGGCCAGGAAGTTTGTGCACCACAATGACACTGATTATTGAGCAAGATATGGTCAGTAAATGAAGAAACTCATAGTTCTGTTTGGATGTTCGGATGTAGGGGATGGGTAGCATAATGCACACAGAAAATTACCATGTGCAACAAAACAGGGCATTGAAAGCACTATGGAGGGTTTGAATAAAAAAATGGGCAGAAGATATGAACAGACACTTCTCCAATGAAGACATACAAATGGCTATCAGACACATGAAAAAATGTTCATCATCACTAGCCATCAGGGAGATTCAAATTAAAACCACATAGAGATACCACCTTACACCAGTTAGAATGGCCAAAATTAGCAAGACAGGAAACAACATGTGTTGGAGAGGATGTGGAAAAAGGAGAACCCTCTTACACTGTTGGTGGGAATGCAACTTGGTGCAGCCACTTTGGAGAACAGTATGGAGATTCCTCAAGAAATTAAAAATAGAGCTTCCCTATGACCCTGCAATTGCACTACTGGGTATTTACCCCAAAGATACAGATGGAGTGAAAAGAAGGGCCATCTGTACCCCAATGTTTATAGCAGCAATGGCCACGGTCGCCAAACTGTGGAAAGAACCAAGATGCCCTTCAACGGACGAATGGATAAGGAAGATGTGGTCCATATACACTATGGAGTATTATGCCTCCATCAGAAAGGATGAATACCCAACTTTTGTAGCAACATGGACGGGACTGGAAGAGATTATGCTGAGTGAAATAAGTCAAGCAGAGAGAGTCAATTATCATATAGTTTCACTTATTTGTGGAGCATAACAAATAGCATAGAGGACAAGGGGAGACGGAGAGGAGAAGGGAGTTGAGGGAAATTGGAAGGGGAGGTGAACCATGAGAGACTATGGACTCTGAAAAACAATCTGAGGGTTTTGAAGGGGTGGGGGGTGGGAGGTTGGGGGAACCAGGTGGTGGGTATTAGAGAGGGCACGGATTGCGTGGAGCACTGGGTGTGGTGCAAAGACAATGAATACTGTTACGCTGAAAAGAAATAAAAAAATTAAAAAAAAACCAAAAAACAAAAAAACAAAACAAAACAGAAGTCTATGGGAGTACGTTGGAGAAGGGGATTAGTTACAAAGCTGGAAAATTTTCATCAAGTCCAGTATTAATCAATGATAAGATTTCAGGCAGGTTCACAAGGTGATAGGATTATTGAGTGCAAAGGACCAAGAAAATATTCAAGAACAGCAAATATTGTAAGAAGGATGAAGTTTTTGGAGGAACTGTTTTGTGGGGTTATTCAGTATTTAAAAAAAAAAAAAAAGGCTGAAAATAGGCTGGGTTCAACTACATCACTGAAAACTTGACATTCCAGCCTATAGAATTTGACCTATAGGCGAAGGGGAATGTCAGCCATGGAATTAAGAAAGCAGGCCATGGATTCAACTTCATGAATATGAGTTTCAGCTCAGATACTTACTAGCTGTTAATCAAGCTGTGTAATCACTTTATGCCTCAATTTTTCCGACTTCAAAATGAAATAATTATGCACGTGTGCACACACACACGTGCAACCATTTTTGAATTGTTTGAAGGGTTAGATTAAATGTGCTAAGACATGGAGAAGAGAATGTTTATATTAGCGTCAGGAAAATAACACGGTTTAACATAATGTTGTTTTTTTTTAATTAATAGTTGCCATTGTTTGAGCTGAGTTTGAGGCAGTTTTATGGACAGGTTAAAACAAAATTGGAGAGGATGGCAGCAGAAAGATTGGTCAATAAGGCAACTGCAAAAGAGGCAAGGCAAAATGAAAAGGTAGCTCGTTTCAAGTTCTAGCATCAGTATTTATCTGCAGACCTAGAGCCTTGAGCCAATCACTTAACACTTTGAATCAAATCCCATTTTTTGTTAACTATAAGATGGAATAGATAATAACAATGGGGATGATTTAAGGGGACTGAGTATTAGCTATGAGTAGTAGCTGCTTAATAAATTGTAAATTTAAAAAATTCCTGTTATTAATACTAGAATGTGTGTAAAGGATAGCAATACTTTGATTCTGAAAGTAGAGAAGAAATGAATGAGTTTATGGAGGAAAAACTTGTTAAATAATTAGTGGCAACTAGACTAGGATGTGATAAATTCATGAAATGATGATTCCTGACTATTCTTTCTTTCTTTTTTTTTTTTTTAAGATTATTTATTTATTTATTTATTTGAGAGAGCGCTCACACACATGAGTGGAGGGAGGGGAAGAGGGAGATAGAGAAGGAGAGAAGCAGACTCCCCACTGAACATAAGCCCAGCCCACAGGGCTGGATCCCAGGACCTGAGATCATGAACTGAAGCTGACATCCGACATCAAGAGTCAGATGTTCAACCGACTGAGGCGTGCAGGTGCCCCAGATTCTTGACTATTCTTAATAACAGACAGAAGATGATAGTTCTGTTATTTCTGGCATTGTCTTATGAACAATAGTGACCATTTTGTCTGTGCCCTTTGTTTACCTTCAAAGGAAATTGGATAAATTTTGGGGGCTCCTTGCTAGACACCTAAATTCACATTAAGCATCTGCTATAAAGGGGCACGTGGGTGGCTCAGTGTGTTAAGCCTCTGCCTTCAGCTCAGGTCATGATTGGGCTTTCTGCTCAGCGGGGAGCCTGCTTCCTCCTCTCTCCCTGCCTGCCTCTCTGCCTACTTGTGATCTCTGTCTGTCAAATAAATAAATAAAATCTTAAAAAAAAAAAAAAGAATCTGCTGTAAAGCCAAATTTACTTCTTGCCCCATCTACAAATTCCTCTATCTCAGTGAAGACTTGTAGAATGATTATCATGCTCAAATTGATCTCTCCCACATCATATCAATATCACTTATATTTTATTATATGTTGTTTTTTGTTATTTGTTTTGTCTGGCTTTTCCTCACTGATACTATAGTAGGCAGGGGATAATTCTGATATTTCCTTTGTTCTCCCATCATGCCCATTCCACCCAATTAACCTGGCAAACTTACTTATATGGCTTGGCATCCTTACCTACCAAAATATATTCAAACATAGGATAGTGGTTTTTTTTTTTTTTTTTTTTTTTTTTTTAGAGAGAGAGAGGCAGAGGGGGAGAGGGAGAGTGAGAATCTTAAGTAGGCTCCACGTCGGGTGCAGAGCCCAACACCATGTTCAGTCTCACAACCCTGAGATCCTGACCTGAGCTGAAATCAAGAGTTGGACGCTGAAATCAAGAGTTGACTAAACCACCTAGGTGCTCCAGGATAATGATTTTCAATTCAGTAAATCTATGTAGATGAGTGTGGGGCAGCATAGTTGTTTCTCAAATGCTGTCCCTTCATTAATAAATCTCAACTCTTCTGTTGTTGGAAGGCATAAGGGCCTGATGAGCTTCATGACATCACTTTAGTTTAGTTTGGCTCTTACTATTGCTGGTAATCTTGGTTTATGTGATGGCCTCCACTTAGACAGTATATGTGATTTTCTTGGTTTTTACAGAATTTCCTTTCCATCTTCTATTCTTCAGAGAAGTACAGTCATACCACCATTTCACTTCATCTTTATTCAACCTGTTCTTTTGGTTGTGTATAATTTTGCTTTGACCTGGCAGCCTTCTAGGCAACCCTACAACTTCTGTCCACTATGCTATCTAATAATCCTTTCCTTCTCTGTTGTCCAAAAATACTCCAGTAAGCATGCAGTTTGCAGGAAACTCCAAATTCAATTAGATCTAGTCTCTATATTCAGATCTGGCCCAAAGTCAGGGGACATATGTCAAATTCTTATAAAAACTGGCTCATTATACTATGCTCTTATATATCAATGAGACACAAAAATCAACCACACTGGCATTTGATCTAAGATCGGAATGATAATTTTACTCTTACTATATTTCTGATCACATTCTCTACAAACCTTTCAGAGTACTTGTCCACAACTTGTCTTCCAAAAGATAGGGGAGCCCCTGCCTTTTTTTCACTGGCAGTGAAAAGTAAAGCTTTTCATAAAGAACACTGCACTCCTCCAAAGGTCAAGGACTCTTTTTTTTTTTTTTTTAAGATTGTTTATTTATTTACTTGAGAGAGAGCAAGAGAGAGAACACAGAGGAAGATAGAAAGGCAGATTCCCCACTGAGCAGAGAACTTGACACAGGGCTTGATCCCAGGACCCTGAGATCATGATCTGAGCCAAAGTTAGATGTATAACTGATGGAATCAGCCAGGTGCCTCTAGGACTCCTAATTCTAGACCACCATCCCTGGCCAGGGGCCTCCATCCTCAGCCCTCTTACAGGGCTACAGCTGGTCCTACTGTCTCTTTATCAGAACCATGGAAGTGTCAAACCCAAACTCTTAGTGGCCCTTTTTCAAATATTTGGTGCCCACTATTTCTTTTACTTCACTTCTGAAATAAAGATGTATACTATTCTGGGACAATAGGATATATCTCACTTAACACTGTCATGCAGCTGAATAATAACATTCACAACATATAGCTGAATAATAACAACAACGACAAACAGTAATAACAGTGACAATAATAATATTGATCACTATTAGCACAGAAAACAAGGAATAATTAGAATAAATGAATTCACTTCAATTCAGCAATTAAGGAATTTCTTCTGCTTCTAAAGATACTAAAAAAGATAAACATTGTTCAGTTTTAGAGTAAAACTGAGGTGCCCCATCCATTTCTTAAGTAGCCTGGCCCTCAGGTTAAACATAATGATTATCATACTGAAACTATGGAAGATAAATGGGTTCATTAATTCCAGACAAGGATAGTGTGATGTTATTCATTTAGGCTTCTAGGAAAGTTAGCTGGACTCATTTTTAGATAAGCCCATCTAAAGTCTGTGGACTTCACTATAAGATAATCCAAAGTTATCTTTTCCCTTATATAAGCAAAAGTGGAAAACGATTTCAGGGAACACTTTTCATTTCTTACTTGAGAGAAAAACACTCTTATTTTTCTTGTCTCACTATATTGTCTAGCCCACTCCTTTTCAGCTTAATTACAAGAATTACTGATCCAAAGAACTTTCACTTGTATAGAACAATATAAGAGATGATCCATTCTATAGAGATGGAACCAGGAAAATCAGAATATATAGAAAGTGTGTTTACACAAAATACTCCTATCTGGGCAACAAATGAAAGTATGTGGAAGGGACAACATTCATTCAGTCTATAGTCTCATGTGGTTTGAAAATTTTGGAATTACAATAAACTAACTCTGAAATTGTTTTAGCTGAAATCTAGCCAATGGTTCCTTTTTATATTACTGGATTCATTGGGAGAATTATAAGCAATTTTCTGTCATGGTTAGGAAATACAGCCTCTGAATGCACATTATTTCACCCATACCATTAAAAACTAAGCCTTGGTGAAAATTCTCTGCTTTACCTTTCAAGTCTTTCTCCATTTAGCAGCTTCCTTACAACCATAAAAACACCAGGGAAAAGAGTGAGGGAAAAAAAAAAAAAACAATTCAAAAAAAGATAGCTAGTTTATGGTCAAAACATCTGGGACAAAGTTGTCCAAAATATTGTCACAGCCCCTCTGTTGACAATTCATTCCATTCTAGAGCCTTGTCAGACCTCCCAGATTCATTGACAGACGATTATATTCAGAATGGCTTTGAAAACTTAACAGCACTTAGAAATGCTCTTGAGACATCTAAAAATGTCTTTATTTAGGAAGGAACATATAACACCTGCCAAATTTGTAGGTTTGAAACCACTTCCAATAAGAATTAAAAGGCCCTCTTCCTCACTGAAATGGAACTATCAATATATGACTTGTCTGCTCATGAGAAATAGTGGGTTCTTGTCTCTGACGTCGCAATTTAGTTTAAAATCACTTTCATGATGACAGGGTACATGATGATGATAAAACGATAAAAATGACAGTCTAATCTTTAAAGATCACTGATCATTGATAAAAGATTAAATAATGTAAACATCTGAAATGCCAGATTATCAGCTGCTTGGCAAACTCTCAGTATTGAAGTATGCTCAGACACTACTGATAAGTGAGAAATGATTTTCCTGTGTGTTAACGCAGAAACATCTCCTCCTCCAGGAGGGGCAGGTGAACTGTAATACCTCTGAATTTAAGATGTATATATAAATATATTTTTTCCCTCGGTTGTAGTAAATATGTGTAAAATATTATTTCAACGACATACTGTAAAGTGCTCAAAATCATCGTTTTCCCTCAGAGTAATGCCCGATTGTTGTGAATTTTAATCATCCCTTTTTGGAATTCCAACTGATGTTAAATATACGTACAAGAATGATTAGACAGGCTGGTCCTATAAAACTCCAAATAAAGTTGTTTTCTGTGCTAAGCCAACATCTGAAAAGTAAATAACAAATCTATAAATATGTTTGTATGTACTTCACAGAGCAACATTTTCAATGATATATGAAGCATATTCAGAATCGTATTTCAAATAGTTATGAGATCATCTTCACTTACACTTTGGTGGTGCCATAATATCTATATCCCAATGAGGCTGAAAAGCCAACTACCACAGCGGGGCTGAGATAGCCAAAGATGTAGAAATTCTTGTGCAGAAAGCCCTTGTTGTAGATGACGCCCACAACGATGAGATAGAGGTGGATGCCTTCAATGCACATCCAGGCAAAGGCAGCTAAAAAGAAATAATGCAGCAGCCCGGCGATGATTGAACAGAAGAGCTAGAAATTGAGGAAAGAAAGAAACCATAAGCAATGTTTGCTTTCACATTAGCATAACACAAGATCTTGACTTTCTCCTTAAATTATGCCACTTGCTATAATGCCTGATCACGTTAAAATATCCTCTCATCAAGTGCCCGTTTTTTAAGATGTACCACTTCCAGCTGAGTTTCATCAGTGTGAAGCATCAGTTGCGAAGAAGTCCCGCGATAGAGCTAAGTGACTGTTCTTGTCCAGAGAGTTGTGCTTTTATGCATTTATGTCATGGGAGGAGTTGTGGATTGGTCACATGTACACCATGATATCTTAGCGAATATGTTGTGATTTAAGTTAATTTCTGTTTTGGAGATGCCTTTACTCTCCTTAATTCTGTTCATGCTCAAAGAATGAAAGTTATTGCTTAAACTGTGCTAAATGAACTCTAATAAGTATCTTGATTATTGTGGCAAACGTTAAGTTTATAAAAGAGATGAACAATGATAGATAGTTTACAAAAATATCCATTATGGAGTCACTTTAAGTTATAAGATCATCAGGTAAATTTGAGATGGATTTCAGTTAAATGTTATTTCTTAGTACTTACTTTACACACAGAATTGGAGTTAGGCTTATAAGAAATAACAGAGAAAGAAATACAGTTACCCACTTCTGTAATAATAGAAGTAATAGTACATAAAGCTGGAAAGAGAACATAATATGCCCTTACACACCTACTGCACTAATAAAAAAGAGTATAATCCAAGCATAATGAGATTATATACTAAAATATATTGGGGAGTACCATATAATGTTGGGACCAGAGAGAGTGCTAGTGATCAAAATTGGGGAACTACTTTAGTGAGGAACTGAGATTGAAATATGACTTGAAAATGCGAAGAACTTGATAAGTGATAGATCTGAAAATAAACACTCTAAGGAATAGTTTTGGGATAAGGGTAAAAGGGAGATGAAACTGAGGGAAGAAACTGGCATTGGAGGATAGTGGGTGGTATATAAAATGGGCAGGTGTTAGGCATGCCCCTGCAAAATAAAAAAAAATATATGAAGTTTATAGTCTAGGGTATACTATTTAAAATAAATGTTTGGTGGCATCTACTTCAGAAAAAGACCTTGGTAACTAGGCATTAGTGTCGTTGTTTGACAGATTTCTAACAGGGATGGAAATATGGAGGAAATATAATGTCTTGTGGCCCTGAGGATACACTTCTCCAGTCTCTATCTGCATGGAAGGCAACTGACCTAGAGCTTTAGCTGCTGTGTTCATCTTTCCCACAGGCTGCTGCTACACAGAGGAGTCCTCTGCCACGTGACTCTGGCTCAAGGTCTTCTCAAAGGACTCCTTGCAACACGCTGAGCTTTCCTGAGAACTGTACTGTTGCGTCAAATGCTTCCACCTACACTTGTCTTTTCCTCCTTCCCTCCTTTACTCGGGGTCAGGCCTGCATCTCAGTGAGATGGCTCTCCAAGTCCCTCTCTTCCCATGATCTCTCAGCCGTTTTGCCTGATTAATTTATTGCACGTTGAATCCCACTTGAATGTCTGCTTCTGGGAGGACCCAGACTAACAAATATAGGAATTGTTTGGTAAGGTCCTCCATCAGTAACAGGGAGGAGAAATAGGTAGTTAGGAAAGTGCAGTGACTAGGTGGAGCCAACTCGTTACATTTCAACCTGTGAACCCACTGCTTTTATAGTCAGTCCTGTGTTAAGACAAACTTTTTATTTCTCATTCTCTTTGTCCCATCTGCCTCTGTTTAATGCCCGCATAAAAAAAAACAACCAAAAAAAGGCTATTTCTTCAGTTTGTTGCTAAGTTTTCATTTGTCCCAATGATTCATCGTAACAAGGGACATCGTGCTTCATGGAATTGTGACAGGTTTTAGATATGGCAGCATTAGCAAACTTGGAAAAGACTTAGGAACAAAGTAGATGGTACGTTTGCCCATTAAGCTCTTAATTATAATTCATGATTCTATGACATATATATTTAGGAAAGTACAAATTTAGAAAACAAAATAGAGAGTAAGAGAGATCTACATACCTTATTAGTATTTGTATTGATCCCAACAAGAAAAACGAGTTCAGCAAGGAACAGGTTACAGCAGAGATTTTTGTGAATTGTTGTTCTGGTGCTTTGAATTTCACTGAAGAACCAGAAGGTAAAAATGCATATGGAAAGGCAAATCAGTGAAATAATTATTCCTAGTTGAGTGATCCTTGTAAGAATATTATAATCTTTAATACCCTAAGGGAAAATAATAATAAAGCTGTTAAGAGAATAACTCAGTAACTTGTCAAAGGAACTACAACATATAATGAACTTCTTTTTTTGGTGAAACATTAATCAAAATGTTCATAAAATGTAAAAATACAAGTGTGCATTTAGATGAGAAAAATTCTGTGCCTTTGAAAATGCTCAATATTCAGAGAAATCTGATATAACTCATGTAGCACTTTAAAAGTTCTGTAATTAGTGCTTTTTTTCCTGGGCATAGTATATATTAGTATATGGTTTAACAATGTTATCGTCATCAGTTTCCTGATATTAGAAAGGCAATTCATTATTGTAATGTGAAAATGGTTAATTAAAACAGATTTATCAGTGGTAATAACAAGTCTTATTTCTATGCAGCAATTCATCTAAAACACATTAAACAAAGGTATCAGAAATGTGAATATATAGAATATCAAAATAGTCAAGTTGAGAGACTTTGAAATGGAAAAAGTTGGTTTTATTCTAACCAGATGAATATTTATATCTTATATAGAGAGCAGAGGCTTCTTTGCTTACTTAACATTCAGGAAAAAATCTTTATGACTGACATTATGGTTAGGCAGATTTATTTGGTCACTTTATATATTTGATAGATTCTCAGTAGACATGGAAATGAACTTATAATTTAACGAAGATTATGATACAGTGATATCAGATAAGAAACTCTGTAGTGTAAAAGAAAGATATTACTGATACGAAATCCATAGCATGGACCTATTCGCTGTAGAAGAGATCTGTGTTTAAAAACCTTGTACAATTCTACGTTATTAAAACATTGTAATAGTTATAAATATGCTAATACTTATTGACCAGGTTTCAAATATTTTTTTAACTAATTTGTAATTGGTAAAAATAAACTTTCAATACAAAGGCAATGGCCTTAGAGACCATGATACATTAAAATGTATAAGTGGTTTTTAAAAACAACATTAAAAGTTAAGAGTCAGTGGATAGGTATTTAATGAACAACCCACCAGCTATCATAGACTAGATAAGTCCCAGGCAAAAAATTACCTAAAATCCAGTCTAAATATGTCAAATAAGACAGGTAAGAAAACAAAGACTAAAAAAAGATAGTTTGGAGGTTTTATCAGCTAAATATATTTGCACCCAAAGAAACATAAAAAATTAATTCTCTTGACTGATATAAACACACACAAAAAGAAAACAAGCAGGTTTATAAATATGAAATGATGGAAAACTGTCTTACGATGGAAGAACCAGAAGACATCAGAATTGCAAAATGTGTCAGGTGGTTACAGCGGCACGAGGTGTGGGTCTCATTTGAGGACATGAGCTCGCAGCCCTCCAAAGACCAGTTGCCATTCATGGTATCAGGCGAGTAGCTCCAAAATGCACATTGACTCCTATACTTATCTGTGGTCTGAAAAAGAGACATTTTACTGATGGAAAAAAGAGAAAGAATTATACATATAGTATCACATTTCTCATATTTGAAATACCATTTTGCGTATCAATATAATTACAACCATGCCTAAAACATACAACACAAAATCAATGCTAATAAATGAGTGCTGGTGTTCTGTGGAAGAACTGAAGTTATTGCAACAATGCTATACTTTATCAATTCCTGTGCCACAAAGTTGTGAGAATTATGTATTATCAAATGAGATCATTTAGCATAGTGCAAGACACCTAATTACCATACGATCTGTATTTGATAAATGTTTGCAGAGAATACACTGGATATTAGTCATTGACCCAAGTACTAAAACAAAACAGAAAAAGTATGTGTGCCGCTGATTTTAGATTCTCATGAGATGAGAAATTATTAAAAAAGAAAAATAAACCAGGGGAGGGAGAAAGTAGTCAGAGGACGCCTTTCGTAGGAGATGATATTAAAGGAAATATTTCAATGAAGTTAGAGAGAGAGAGAGTAAACCCTAAGACTTGGGAACAGAAGGTTCTGTATGGAATGGGAAATAGAAAAGCTCTGAGACTGGATAGGAATCTTCCAGAAACCCTGGAAACCAGTATAGTTTGGGAATGAGATAATGAGCAGTTGAAGACAAGATCAGAGATAGGGTCTGCTTGCATAGACTGCAGGACAGTTGTTTTATAGATAGACTTCTCTTTACCACATATTTATATTAAGTGATCATAGCATAATATTATGAAAATTACTTTTAATATTCCTTTGAGGTAATGGAGAACTATATACTAATTGGTGAAACTGCAAATAGCTTCAGGAAACGGAAGGTGTTAGCTTCTATGTTTTTTAGGAAAACAATGGGATCCAGAATTTATTCTCAGAAAGAGGGAAACCATGAATTATGTAGGTCTGTTGTCAAAAGAAAATGATAAAATTTCATAGTGGTTGTTAATTTGAATGGGAAAAAGATTTGAACAGAGAGGAAGATTAAGGATAATCAAGTTTTCACATGAATTTTGGTGAAGAATTTTTATCTAAATGTGTGTTGTATCTTGTTTCGTGATTGTATCAGAGACTGGTGAAGTAGGTTGTTATATTTTTTCTAAGTGCAACCTATATTTAGGAGAAAAACAGTCCTAGGTATATGTATATCCAACTCATGACTAAGAACCAAGGTGTGAAATGTATTCACTTAAAAGATGTAAATTTGGAGTTACTACTTTGCTAGGCAAAGATAGGAATTAGAAATATATTGGAAGAAAATTATCACTGACTTGGAATCAGTGACTTGGTGTCGTGACTTGGCATCTCTTTAGCTGCCACTAGCAAAAAATGCAGAAAACGCATCAGAGCATGTGAAAGAACAATGTTTCGATTCTAGTGTCAGAAGGTCAGTTCTCACCTAAAAATATCTAAGTTTCCTTTCCATTCTTAAAACATTTCACACCCTCTTCTGAACCTAATGCCTACTAATGTTTAGGTTTGAGCTAATATTTTCTTGGATCTTCTATGCCTTTTGCTTCTCTCTACGTTAGATGTCTTTATAGTGACACATTTGTATTGTGTGTCAGCATATCTGTTCTTTTAGTCCTCTTCTTCCCCCATAAATGTGCAAATACAATTGTCCAGCTTCAAGGCTCTCCAAATGGAGCATCCAAAGTACTCTTTCATCGTGTACTCGGACTGAAATTCTGTTGAAAATCCAAGAAACCATCAACCGTAAAAGAGCAGTAAATGATCTACGATCTTTAGTTTTCACATTCATTTTTAGGTATATAAAAAAACCAAATACTTAGTACTTTCTAATGTTTATTATGATGGAGTTTTAATTACATATGAGCTTGAAAAAGATTTTGAATAACAGTAAAGGAATAAAAAGGTCTCCGCTAATTTCTTCATGAAATACTGTAAACTTCTCTGTGATTATATTTTAATCAGCATTTAATTCCCTGCAAATATTATTTTAAATGGCAATTAGTAATCAAACAACTCTGTCATTACACAAATGACATTTATCTCTTTGGCTCTGATACATTTTTACAACTCATTACTAAAAGGTATGGAGACTTCCAAAGTGAACAATGTAATGAAAAATAAAATTGAAATATAGATTAATTTCAGAAAATCAAATGTGCAGAGTTCCTTGATATTTACTAGAAAGGTAACAGAGCACGAAAAGTGCAAAAATATTTTATAGAAAAATTAGTTGAAACTACTTTACTCTTTTAATTTTTAAACTCAAGAATTCACATACAATTAAAGTGACACAATGAAAAAAATTTCACTTTTCTGAATGGTTCACACTCATAACCAACAGTTACTAGAAAAACAGCTTACCTTCATGTGACTTAATGTAAATGTTATTTTTTCAAGTTCATACAGCGTGGGTGGGTTTGAGCTAATTGAGACTGAAATCACTGAAGAAATGACTCTTTCCTCCTCTTCAGAATTATCAGAACTTTGAGGTTCCAATATGAAGTTGTCAGATGATGAAAACAAGGGACCGATACTCTTATAATACAAAAATGCAACTGCAACATTGCCTATCAATCAAATAAGTGTATTTAGTGAAATTCTTATAAAACAAAAATATATTTAGGCTCTCAAAATAAACATAAAAATTGAACAAAGTTTTTTACTCTAAGGAAGTCATACGACTAACTAGAAACTAAAATGTGGATCATAGTAAGTGCATGTCTATATAATCAAATCATACAAGACATAGTCCCTCACCTCCATGACTCTGAAACTAATCATGGACAGTAGCATCCCCTTTGAACAACCTATATTTAGGAGAAAAACAGTCCTAGATAAATGTATATCCAACTCATGACTAAGAACCAAGGTGTGAAATGTATTCATTTAAAAGATTAAAATTTGGAGTTACTGCTTTGCTAGGCAAAGATGGGAATTAGAAATATATTGGAAGAAAATTATCACTGACTTGGGGTATTAAGCAAGTTGAGAATTAAACAAGTTTTAGATGCCACTGAGTTCCACTTCATGCCGACTGAAATGTTTCCTATTTAACATTGATGACATGTAGTTACATAGTTACGCAGTCTCAAGGTAGGAAATTTACTGCCTTGGCAGACAGCTATTTATCTGTGCCCCCTGACCCTCCTCAAATGCAGTAAATCAGCATATAACCCAGGACTAGAAATGCAATCTGATCAGTACAGATGATCATGTGACTATTTTTCCCTTAGCCTGGACATTACACCTATATCAATGGATCTCAAATTGTCTTGGTTTTTGAAGCAGCTCATTATTACTGATATTAAGTATGTGAACAACTCAAAATCTAGATCTATTGTCTTTTTAAAATTCCTGTCACCATTTAGGTCATACACCTTCTCTATCTGTTGTACAGAATTACGGACGCAGAATGTACAACTTCATGTTCAGAATTTACTCTTGGAATCAAAAATTCCGATTTCAATCATTATTCCTACTTGTGTGGCTATGGATAAACTGCTTGGATCTTCAGCTTCTTCACTTGTAAAATGATAATAGTAATATTTACTCTAGCTACTTAATGGGCTAAGGTGGAAACCAAATTAAATAATACATGAGTCTTTTGTAAAATTTAAGGTGCTATATTAATAGGACTATTGTTAAGTTTTAAACTAGAAACATTATAAATTTACTTTAGATTACTGACAACTTATAAAGAACTCTTTTATATTTGGTCCCTCAAATTTGGGAGACCAGAATAATGTGAAAGGCATAAATTCATCAAAACCATAAATACAAATGTGGTTGTATCATAAGAGACAAAGAACTGTGCCCTCTAGCAGCCATCTTGCATCACTGTGAGTGTGCCCCTAATCTCAACAGGTCTGCCCAGAACCTGGGAGCGCGAACTCTAGTTCTGGGCCTGGTCTCATTTCCGCTGCAGCAAGGTGAAAGAAACTACCACGAACCAAGAGAAACTTGTCAAACTGCTCAAGTGCACATTGCTCGCCCAAAGAGGAGGGTGGTCCATTGAATAGCGCCAGGAGATGATAAAAAAAAAAAGTCAGTTCTTAAAGAAGTTAGGGGTAAGCAATATCTGTGATACTGAAGACGTATGTTCACACACTAAGGAACAGTGATCCACTTTAACAAGCCTCAAGTGCAGGCATTCTTGGCAGCGAACACTTTCACCATCACAGGCCAGGCTGAGACAAAGCTGCTGACAGAAATGCTACCCGGTATGTTAAAACATCTTGGTGCAGACAGTCTGAGCAGCTTAAGAAGATCCGTTAAAACTCTGCCCACACAATCTGTGGATGGAGGAGAACCACTTGCTACTGGAGAGGAGGAGGAAGGTAAAGTTCCAGATCTTGTGGAGAATTTTGAGGAAGCTTCCAAGAATGAAGCAAATTTAACTGAGTCAACTTCTGAAGATGGTAAAACTCAAAGAAGTTACTGGGAGCTGCTACTCCCAGTAGCAGGACTGGTTTTTAAAATTCTGTTCATGTCTCTGAGAAAATCCAGATTTCTAATATTTCTGAGCCCAAGCCCCTTGGACACTGCAACTCTTTTCAGTGTTTGCTTAGACACAATTTGTTCTTTGAAGCTAATTAAGCTGAAGAAGCCTGGGAATAACGTTTGAAACAAGGTTAATGAAAAAGAAAAAACAAACAAACAAAACAAAACCAACCCAAAATAAAGAACTGTGATACAAATCTGAGTCCTTCCACATGACACACATCATACTAATAAATAATATTTTTTGATACTGCTGTGGTTATATGAACTAGAAATTGCCTAAATGCAGCATGATTCATATTTTCCATTGTCTTTAAAAAAGGTATCACAAAAAACATCGCTAAGAGATTGCTGAAATTTATGTATATTAGATAAGAGCATTTTCCTCAACCACCAGTTTAAGAAAACTTATATCAAAGAAAGAAATGAGTGCTATGGTGAGTGCTGTGAAGTGTGTAAACCTGGTGATTCACAGACCTGTACCCCTGGGGATAAAAATATATTATATGTTTATAAAAAATAAAATTAAAAAAAAAAAGAAAGAAATGAAGTTATTATAACATGGTTGGGCTAGTGACATTATGAAGACTCCCTGTGATGAGAACAAGCCCAGTCTTTGCCATGGACAGGCCAGGGCCTGAAGCAGGATCTGAAAACCTTTCAGGTCAACTTGACTCAGTCCAGTGTATGAACCAGTTCATATCACGGCGCCTTCTCAGAAGGAGATGCAGTAGGAGATGGTCCAAAATCAAATGAAACCCCCAAAAGATAAGATAGATCTCAAGTCTACTAATCACTCCTATCTTTTCTCAAGGAAAATATTTAACATCAAATTTTTGACTTTGGGTAAAATGTGATTCTTGCTGCATAGAATACTACAAAATCCCTTCTTAGTTCGGTTCTGAGTATTGTTTCAGTATTTGTCCATTCTCATCATTTGAACCTCTTCTAATTCCCATGACTTCTCACTAATTCTTGGCCTGATTTAGCTTTTAACTCTCTTATCAAATATGTATCTTCATTCAGTAAATGAGGGATTTATTTGCTAATGACCGGAAATAAAATTCAATCTATAAAAAAAGATTAAAAATCCACCTGTTCTTCCATGGACCTCCCTTATTTTCCTAATAATGACACTATACACATTTTTAACTTGAAGCCTGTGTTTTATTAATGATTTTTTTTTTTTTTGTAAATGAATAATCACATGTAGACACCATAAAGCAGATTTTATCAGTTTGTTAGACTTGTCCTTATTTGTAAGATACAACCTTAAGGGGGCGCCTGAGTGGCTCAGTGGGTTACAGCCTCTGCCTTCAGTTTAGATCATGATCTCAGGGTCCTGGGATCGAGCCCCTCATGGAGCCCCTCATCAAGCCCCTCATCGAGCCCCTCATCGAGCCCCGCATCGGGCTCTCTACTTAAAGGAGACCCTGCTTCCTCCTCTCTCTCTCTCTCTCTCTGCCTGCCTCTCTCCCTACTTGTGATCTCTGTCTGACAAATAAATAAATAAATAGAATCTTTAAAAGAATAAAAAAGACACAACCTTAAGGAAATCAAATTTTCTATGTTTTCTTAACAGCTGACATTATGGTCACTTTCAAGTGTCAGAGTTTGCACACGTGATCTTCAAATATAACAAGGCTATCATACATTCAGACGGGATCTCTTTGAGAAATTAATTCTGTCAGTGTAATGAGTATTTTCAGTGGTTTTATTCTCAACTTCTAAACACTACTCAAATTGTCTTAGAAATTTCAACAGTTTAACACAGTCTTTGGATTTGCTCCTAAATAGTTATATGTATGCATGGTTAATCAGAATATGATGTAATAGAGTAAAAGCCTTGGATTCAATGGTAGTATGGTTTAGTTATTTTTTCTTTGTTTTGTGGCCATCTGTTTCTTACTATTGTATAAAAATGACAAGAAAGAATGAAGGGGATAATATCAATTGGTTAGGGAAAAAAATCCCACATTAATGTTGTGCAAAAATTTTTTTAAAGAATGTTCTTCTGAGAATGATGTGCAGAATATTAAAAAAATAAAGACAATATAGCCATTTATGCAATGATTTCTACACTAGAGATCATACTGTGTTATTATATATACTTTTCACTTACATTTACGACAACCCACATATTCTTTGAGAATCTATTATAATTAATGTTTCACTTAGGTAGTATATTTTGACCTATTTGAAAATGATAACAATTCTGTTGGCAGAGATTTTTTTTTCCTAAGTGCATTGCATTAAAAGACCACATAAATGGCTAAAATAGCTGCTTCCTTGTCCTTGATTAGGTGACAAAGAAAAGCTGGTCAGGGTTGATTTCTTTGTTAACTTCCTCCCTTCTAGTACTGGCTCTGTATTATTTGTTGATGTGCATGGAGAAAAATCCATTAACTTCATTGTGCCTTCGTTCCATTATCCATAAAGTGAGGAAATTAGGGTAGGTAATCATCAAGTTGCCTGCTAGTATTAGCATTCCATTTCCCAAGAAATCCTGCCTTTAGATGAGAAGTTTAAAGTAAAAAGATAAGAAATGGCAAGTGGAAAAGAAATTGAGGCCGAAAACACTAACTTTCTGTCTTTGGGGACATTGTCTTCCTCACACAATTATAAATTCAGCCTCCCAATGAGTAATATGAAGGGTTACTGAAGAAGAAATAGTAAAAGAATCCTATGCAAATTATAGCACCTATAATTTCTATAAAAGATGGAATAAAATCACAACTCCTTTATATATTCCAGTAGAATCTCAACAATATCAGACAGCTTCAGAAATTGGGTACAAGACAAGAAGGCTATAGGTATCGTCAGCTAAAATTCTTACCATGTATTGACATCAGACTGAAAATCTCGAGCACAAAGACAGAAATCCTGTGTATAAACATCAAATGTGTTCCCTAGGAAACCACACGTTATATGTACAACAGATACAATCAAAGACATGATAAGTATTTATTGCAAATTACAGACATATTGAATATAAGACTATTGGAGTCTTACCATTGGAATCATATGCAGCTTTCCTCTTTGGAAATACCTTTATATAATTTCCATCCACATTCATATAGGGATGAGTATGTTTGATGTGATATGAATCAAAAAAGAAAGTTTTGAGAGCTGAAATAAAACCATGAAAATCATAAATTTTCTGAAGTTACTTTAATCAGGTTATTTGTTTAATGAGGGACAATTTTATCCATCATTGTTGTGTTTTATCCATCATTATTGTATTTCACCTTTTTTGGCAAGTAGAATGAGCATATTCTGAACATGCTTAGACGTTGGATCTTAAAAATCTGATTCAGGTTTTAACTTTTTTTATTTCACTATATCACTCATGGTTTAATTTAATTTTTGTTGGATTAAGTAAAAGACAAAATACATATGTACCCAAGGGAGCTATAAATTATAATTACTAAATCAAAGACAAGTGACCACCATGTCTTAGAGGATGGTATCTATAATAAAATTGACCATATGGGGAATGATTGAATTAAATTCTTGGATGATAATTTCCTTATCTGGGGTAGCTCACCTTTTTTATTCAAGAGCATCTCAGAAATGCAGGGATCCTATATATTAGTCATAATGCTTGCTATTTTAATTTTGAGCAAGTGGTGAATTCTTGCATACTTACCGCTGCATAGTCAGATGTTACCCACACAATATCATATAGATGTATGCAATGATTAGCAGAAAATGTTCTTTGTTTCCCCAGAGCAAATTTATAGGCATCTTCAGTTTGATTCAAGATTCTGAATGTTCTAAATATGAGATTGTATGAAGCAGGAAACATTCTAGTTTGCTAAGTTGATTGCTTCATGTCAGAAAATCCATCTAGAACTATCTTTGGCCAAGGTAGATCCAAACAAGTCATGAGATGACTAACTTAAAATGACAAGGGAGTAATGTACCCTAAGCATTTGAATGCTAGACAGCTTAGCAATCAGACAAGGTGAAGATGGTAGGGAGAAGACCTTGCTTATGTATGAATACATTTTTACTCATACTGCTTCATTTTACTCGTACTCATTTTTACTCATACTTCATTCACATTACTCTTATAATGTGCATTGCCATTCATTTCTGCATTGATGAAACAGGTGCCAATTTAATTAACAGTATTTTAAATACTTTTTTTCCCTTTTGAAGATGGCCTGTTCAGCAAACACCATTGTTTTGAAATTGACCTTGGCTTCTCACCTATATCACTTGAATTAGTATTGAACTGAGTGGTCTTTTGGAAGTTTTGAGATATCCTCAAGGTAGCCTGTTCAGCAGCATGCATCAATTTTGTGAGATGAGTTCTTCTGAGATTCATAGATAACTTGTCCCAAACTATAAATGTGTCCTTTTGAACAAAATTATTCACAGTTTTTATAAATTCCTGTTAAAAAAAAAAAGTATGTCTTTTAAAAATGTTGGAATCCATGAATCACAGGTGTAAGGAAAAATTTAAAGCTCAGTTATATTGAGTTAAAGCTCAGCATACTTACAGTAAGAGTTGAATTAGAAAGGGTGTCCTTGGCTGAATTCGTGCTATTCATGTCACCCAGTAATGGGGATGATTTAGCTAATATTTCTATATATGTAATTATATCCATTGGTGAAAGATCTTTCACAGAATTTCTATAGACTTCTTGTAGTAAAGCCACAGGTTTCTGTATGTGTCTAAACTGTACAAAAATGAGTCCAGAAAAAAGAAACCGATTTAGAGCTCTATTGGATCTTTTTAAGAATAAAGGCTGTATGATAAATTTATTCTAAGTTTGGTTTTCTTGTGCTCTATGTTAATAAGTTATCAGACTACACCTAAACCATGACACGCAGCACTGAAACTTGAAATTATTTGCAAAAAGTTAGCAAGTAAAAAGCATAGAAATTACTTTAGAAAAGAAACAGCATGTTTGAATTAACAACTTTTAAAAATGAGCTTTTAAAAGTTATAATATATGATAATGTATTTTGATTTAGATTTCAATCAACCAGAGAAAAATTCTTTATAATGTGATAGATTGGAAATTTGCTCTTAGCTGACTGCTCGTCGTGTTGAGAATCACACTTTCAATCACATGACAATTTTGTGAATGTCCTACTTTATTTACTCTTTGAAATATTTCCTTTGAAGTACAAAATTTCCTGGCATTCGTTATGTTTTCTTAGAATGTGGGAACCGGCCTGGGGTCAAAGTGTGTTTTTACTATTTTGTTCATCAACTTTATAAGTTGAAAGCAAAATTTCCAGTATACTAAACAGTGAAAAAATAATATACACTAAGTATCTCAAACTCTTCCTCAGGACCTTGGGGATTTTCAAATTGATCCTTTCTGTGACTCAAACAAACTAACTAAATCTGTATATGTAAATAGTTTCAACTCTACGTGAAGATAGGCTGGCTGCTCTTCTATTTAAAATGTGATGTAGGAAGGATTTTAATGGAAACTAAAACATCAAAATACAATAAATTCTTAATCTAACTAGTTTACTTACTTTTGTTAACATTCTATCAATATTTGCAGCAATACAGGCATTATCTAGATGGCAGTTCTCACTCACATTTTCTGTAAAAAAAGAAAATGGATCATATAGTAAGTTTTTTAAAATATTTTTTTCCTGGGGCACCTGGGTGACTCAGCCAGTTAAGCATCTGCCTTTCTGCTCAGGTCATGATCCCAGTGTGGATCTAGCCCCCGCATCGGACTCCCTGGTTCTCCTCCTACCTGTCACTCCACTCATGCTCACTCTCACTCTCTCTCAAATAAATAAATGAAATATTTTTTCCTAAGATGATTATATTGATTCTAATAATTTTGCTCCTTTATTTAAATATTTAAAACACATTCTTAACACTTGAGTTTTATTTTCTGTTTTACTCGTTAATATTTATTAGCTTCTCATTATTTTAAAAAATGATTCATAATAAAATACACAATGTTTATTTTTATTCATTTATTTGTCCTTATTTATTTTCATTTGTTATTATTTTTATTCATTAAGATGCACAATATTTTATGGGAAGTGGAAGACTGTAGTTACCCTCCATGTTAACTACCTGTGTTAACCGCATAAAACATACAGTCTTACCTCCTCCATTAAATGAAACAATAACTTTTCTTATTTTATTTTATAGATAATAAAAGAATACTGGAAGTTTTTAGAAGATGTAGTTCTTTGTATGCTTTACTATTGTATAGCATTATATTTTATATAGCTCTTCAATATTACATAAAATGTAATCATGTAACTTACTTTGGCAGTGCGTGCCATCATTAGGTGTGAACTGTGATTTCCCTGTGGATGTCTGATAACCTTCCTTGCAGGAACAATTATACCCACCACCCACGTTTTCACACACTGCATGATCTCCACAGGGAGCTGATTCGCTGCACTCATCTATATCTGGAAATATTTGGAAAATTAAATTTTTTATTTAGTATTTATACAATTGCTACCTTGCTGATACAGTTATATATGGTTAGTGATTTCATATTAAATTTTATAAGAAAGTAAAGAAAATCCCATGATTTGGAAAATGACAGAGCAAACTCAGCTGCATATATTTATTTTAAACCCCGATTTGGCCAATCCATTTTGAAAGTGAATTTAAAAATGTCATTCATGGACCAAACTCTTGAATTATTTTCTGAGTATAATTATTCATCCACAAAGTCATTAAAATAATTTCCATCATTGACAATTTAACATTTAATCCTAATTTAATAAAGACCCATTTTTTTAAAGATTTTATTTATTTATTTGAGAGAGAGAGAACACAGAGGGAGAGTAAGAGGGAGAAGCAGGCTCCCCATTGAGCAGGAAGCCCAATGTGGGGCTCAATCCCATGACCCTGAAATCAGGACCTGAACTGAAGGCAAACACTTAACCGACTGAGCCACCCAGGTGCCCTTAAAGACCCAATTTTAAAAATACATCTACAATTCTTTGTTTTCTACTACTAAACTAAATGGATTGTAACAATCCAGTTTAATCTGGATGATAAAAAAAAGTAGCTAATTTTTTCCCCAAAGCTTCATTTTTGCATGTAAGTTATCCTAAAAATTAGCAAAATGTGTGATTCAACTCCCTTAAAATTTTACCACAACTTAGTACTTTTTGTCCAGGTTATATTTTACTATGATTCTGAATATACAGTCATCAGAGATAAAGTAACAAATTGTACAGAATTAAGTCTTAGATTTTCAGTAGCCATATATCAAAGTCACAGCAAAAATGTTAGGTTTTAAGCTCACATAATTTATATTCTTAATTTAAAATTTTACATACTGCAGTGAAATATGTCTTAAAGTTAAAAATATAGTATAAATACTCTGCCAGTAGGCAGAGTTCCAATAGGGAATGATTCCAAGGAACTGAAGAGTCCAGATCATTACCTTAAGCTAATGCAAAGATTTTTGTGTTCCCAGCCTGGCTCTGACATCTTAGAGATACTCTAGGTCAGATTAATGACTAAACCTGTAATTATAAGTATAAAATTTGATTTTTTAAAAAACTAATCGAGTGCCACAATACTGTTTGCCATAAAAAAGGGGGAGTAATCAAAGTCCAACTTAAAAGGTCATTTAGCTAGTTATCTTAGAAGTAGTTGATCCTAATTTTTCCCTTCAAAAATGCAATGAAGGCACAGAGTAACATTAAAATTCAAACCACCAAAACCTGAAACTGACAGTAAGTCTCTTGGTAGTTCTTGAAGACCTGACCATTAGCTGAAAGGGAATGGTACTAGATTTAAGAAGACAATTCATAGGCTGAAAAAAGGGTAGAAAACTCTTTGTTCTTCTGCCAAGCCTACATATTCATAATCTGTACTCTTCAGAGATCCATCCTCTTCCTTTCTTTTCTGTATATGTGTGTTTAGAGACTGCCACTCCACACACACACACACACACACATACACACACACGGAAAATAAAGTAGTATATAGTAGTATATAGCATGTACTATAACCAGTGGTATACTGTATCCAAATGGGGATAACACTCCAGTGAAGATGTTAACAGACCCATGTGATATCATAAACGGAACATTTTATTTCATGGATATGAAGCTTATATTTTCTGAATGCCCATGTTTCCTATTTTTAGATGCCTTATTGCTAACAGGAAATGAGGTGTTGATTTCTCTCAATTTTAAAATTATTTGAAGGTGCAGACATTGTCCCAAACCCATCTCTAAGCAACATAAATAGCTTTCTTTTTTAAAGATTTTTATTTATTTATTTGACAGAGAGAGAGCACAAGCAGGAGGAGTGGGAGAGGGAGAAACAGGCTCCCTGCTGAGCGGGGAGCCCCATGTGGGGTTCAATCCCAGGACCCTGGGATCATGACCTGAGCCGAAGGCAGACACTTAACAGTGAAGCCACCCAGGAACCCCAGGAACATACAAATCTGGGCAAACTTAATGTCCATCCTCTCTCTCTCTTGTGTTTTGGACACAGGGTATATAGTCTTGGTGCTCGTAACCGACTGTGTTTCAGTTTTTCTCTGTGTGTCCTCCACACCCGTGGTGCTTGTTGGGTTTCTGCTCTAGTTCAAGCCTTCCTACCACCAGTCACTTAGCCAGTTACTATCCCAGAATGTCAGCGTTGGACCAAGTAGGGTATTTCAACCTCTGAATTCACCAAGTGAGGAAATGGTAATCTGTAAAAAGAAAATAAGGAGGTAGTCTCCTGGGAGACCAGCATTCAAAATGAGGATTATGTAAATTTTTATATTCTGACTCCAAATGTTATATGAGAATATTAATTAACCTACCAAAGTAATGCTTTTCAAATCTTAATCATCCCATCAAAGTCATGTTTTCCAAATTGTTTGGACTTTTCTGGCTTATACTTTTTGATTTTATAACTTTTTATTCAAATGTGGAAGTAAGGTTTGCTGAATTTGATGTTCTTCTCACTCTGTGCCTCAGTAGTAGGGTTCACTGAATCTAACCTAGTAAGGGAGTGTCTAACTACCACACTGGCTATGTGCCTCTACTATGGTTAGCATATCACTCTATGCCCCTTGCTACCTAGTAATACAGAGAGAATCATAAAATATTGAAAGAGTATGCTATGTCCAAATGAGATGTGACCGGCTTACCAAAATGAACATGACCACTGTTTTGCAGCAAGATCTATACCCACTTCTCTGGCCACCTCTTGCAGGGCCTCATTAGCTGGGATCTAATAAAAACACTGTGTAGCCTTCTTCTTACATGTAAAAGACCCGTAGAAGATTTTAATTCAAATTCTAGTTATAATACTCATTAGCCTTGTGACTTTAGGTAATACTATACAAATACCTTTTATCTCAAAAGAATGCTATTTTATAACAAAGAGGAAATGTGTGTGAAGGTGTTTTGAAGTTGTGCCCAAGATATAATAGGTACAGTGATTCTATTCATATTCCGTGTTTTCTTAATAGCAGGAGCCCTGTGAATATGTAAGCTTGGAGAAAACAGATTGATAATGAGTGTCTCATTAGATTGCCATGTCTTAGTACTCCCTGGAGATGTAAAAGAGGAAAAGAACCCCTACCACATTTTAATAAAAGTTAAATTGCTCTTCTGTAATTATTTCAGTGTGGCTAGAATTGACATACCTATTTAATAACTGATCCACTTTTTCTACCACCAACCTAACACTCAGCTTAATACTAATAACTTGATTTTGCCAAACGTAAGCACATCATAACAATCATTTACTTGTTTTGCACATCAAAATATTCACTTGCTCCTTTTTCATTAGTAAGGTTATGCTGGTTTTTCATGTCTACAATGAGCCAGCCCAGCAGTAGTTCATCATAATCTTCTTTCAGAGCATGATCCTATGATTGTTTTGATTCTTATCATTTTCATCAATAATTGAATTGTCTAATGTTTAACTCACAGACTGTGAAAAAAGATAACATGTGCAATTACTGAGAGTAATTTGCAAAGACAAAATTGGACGTTAATATTATTCAAAGCCAGAAAAAAAAACTCTGAAATTATCAGTGTAGCCAAGTCAATAGGACACAGAAAATTATAAGCAGTAAACACTGCTCTTCAGCACATGGTAAATGGGAAGGAGTTCTTGGGTTGTACTCATTTGGCCTTGGAAGAATTCACTGTCTTATTGGATACGTCGGTTTTCTCATTTGTGAAACGTGAATCTGGAACCATGTCTCTTGGGAGCGAGGGAATCTGAAATTCTGTTTTACTGTAATTCCAAGGGAAAGCAAATGTTCAGGATGCTAAATTTCCCTCAAAACCTTCTGCAACAAAATTACCTTCTCTATGGACAATAATATTTGAATATTGACTAAAGTAAAGAATTTTGCTTGGGTCATTTCTTGCCCTGAATTGGGGTTCTTAAAACATTGTCTTTTTATAGAGGTTCTTAATGAATATAATTACCAGACATGTCAAATTTAAGGATAAGCTAAACTTTCAAATCAGACGTGATACAGTACAAGGTGATATACTAACGTAAATGGAAACAGAATTATAGTTCTCTGCTCAAAGTCCCTGAAGATTATCATAATGCATAATGAAAATTACTATAGGACAAGAGAGGTTAAAAAACAAAACAAAAAAAGCTATGGCTGTTTTGCTTCTCAAAAAAGCTTAATCCTTAAGGACAATAAAATTTGTGAGAAATAACCATTTTCCAGGGAAGGAGTTTTCCAGTGAATAATCCATCAAACAAAACAGGTAGAAGCTGAAGGACTCAATATTGGGTGCTAGGTTTTAATATAGTTCTTGTGTTTACTGATTACTTAAAAAAGCTAAAAAGGGAATTAGCCAAAACTTAGGTCCATTCCACAGTATCTCAATAATAAAGGAGTATTTGGGAGACCGAGTCTGAAATTACAAATACGTTATACTTCCATAAAACGTTGGCATTCAATCATCTCTCTGTGTGTGTTTTCTCTCTGTCTGTGATTCAATTTTTTTTTTCTAATACAGGAATTCTCTACTTGTAGGGAACACAAACAGACAGAGAAATATAGCCTTTTGTGAATTGGGGCATATTAAAAGTAAACACACTCAGATGAAAAGACAGATGTCTTCCAGAGACAAGAGGGAGTGGAGAGCATAGTTAAAATTGTATTAAATTTCAATGATTAAGATGTTACAAGTTCTGTTTCTTCATTAACTGGAGCATTTCTAGCAAAGCTTAAAGAGCTCTCTAATTAGAACTTAACTAATAAAGGTAAAATGCATAACACACACACACACACACACACACACACACACAAACATTCCAAGAAGACTAGCAACAAGAGTAGGGGCTTGAGAAGAACAAATAGTGAGGTATTACAAATTTTCTCGACAGAGCTTCATAGATTACTTCCTGAATGTACTGTAAAGCTATAGACTGTAAAACTTTTTGCTGAAAACACTAAAGATAAAATTTATCCTCCAACACAAGGTACCTGGGTGGCTTGGTCAGTTAAAGGTCCACCTTTGGCTCAGGTCATGATCTCAGGGTCCTGGAATCTAGCCCCACATCGGGCTCCTTACTCAGACAGAAGTCTGCTTCTCCTTCTCCCTATGCCCCTCCCCGCCAGCTCATGCTCTCTCTCTCTTTCTCTCTCTATCAAATAAATAAATAAAATACCAAAAAAATTATCATCCAACAAAAATTGTCCTATTTTCTCATATTTTAAATCCTTTATTCTCATGCAAAAACATGATCCACTGCATTTGTATGATTCAGATCAATGCCTAAGATTTAGATGGCCACCCATTTTTGCCTCCCGTGGCTTTCCAGATACGACTGTGGTTCTAAACCTCTCTTTATCCTAAACATGTGAATCTGGAGTAGCCTGCACGTCCCTTGGCTATCAAATGAGAATACATTCTTTTTCTGTTTATATAGCAGAGTAAATGTTATGAAACCATAGGTACATGAGACAAGATAATTTCTTTGATACAGACATTTCATAGATAAAGTTTCTTTGAACATTGTCTCCTAACTTATCATGTGTTAATAATAACATTGTTAGGCTTCTCCTTCGCTTACTGATGAGAATCTCAGTAGGGAACTAATCAAAGGCTTCAGTGTGATCTAAATTAACTTGGATATATCTCTTTTATCTAACCATGTAAAGTAGAAGCAGCACATCACCCTTGTCCACGTTTCATGCAGAGTCTTGAGTTCTAGTCTAGTCTCTTCTCCTGGCCAATGACTTCACTCTCAGGGCCTCAGTTCATGTATTAATTCTGCACATCTGTATCAGCCATAATTAATTAAGCTAGTTGTTGGTAAATTGGACAGTTTTATGTAAACCATGATAAAGATGATGTGTAACTTGCTTTCAAAGTTTAAATCTTTGGTTCCAGGGAATTTGCCTCTGAAAATTGTTCAACTCTTTGAATTTCCTAAACAATCTTAATTTCTCAGACTATAATCCAAATTCTATAGGATCTGGTATATCAAATACATGACCAAATTACAATAGAAGGACATTTAAAAACTTCTAGACACTCTCTTCGGATTCAGAGTGATATTTCACATAGGAATTTAGGGATGAAATTATTACCATCCCAGAGGACATTTTAGTAAACCTGACATGATTTTCTAAATAGGACCCTATTTAGAAACTACAAACATTAGTTTTTCTGAACATTAGTAGTTACATTTAATGCAGATCTTAATAAATAATTCTAAAAGCACTGGAACAATTCTTTTATAACTAATGCCTTTCTGAATATTTTCCAAGAAAATGTAGAGCCCATCTCAGAGTGCATGTTTATAAAAGCATCAATATCTTGCCATGCAAATGATAATTTTTTTGAGTCAACCTATTAAAGTGTAAATATTTATTCTGTTGTTTGTCACCATGCTAGATCACATACTTTCATTATTTTTTTCTCATAAACTGCTTGATTTTCTCCCCCCAAATATTTTCCTTATATCCTTAGATAAATTTTCCATAGTAACCGATTATACAGCATTAGAGAACTAAAGGAATTGAGGAAGTTACTAAAAGTATTGCACAACTAGGGTACGCTCAAGGATGGGTAGAATTTGGTTCAGATAATATTTCATCTCTGGAGATAATAAGCAGTATGAGATCGGTACAAGTTTAAGTTAGGTGGTCAAACTTACCTATGCAGAAGGTTCCATCATTAGTGATGAACCTATCCTGGTTACTGCTGGATCTGAAACCGGAGACGCACATACAGTAGTAACTTCCCTCTGTGTTAGTGCAGTTGGCATTTTCACCACAGGGCTGGGTCAAATTTCCACACTCGTTATCATCTGTGGGCATATCAATTTAAGACATTATTTTTATATAATTGAGATTTAATTTCTAATATTTTCCACCAGTATTTGGGAACTGCGACTGGTAAACAGTTTAAGGTAATGCGATGTCAATATTTAGGAATGGTTAACAGTACAATCCACATTCCATACTTTTCTCATTTTTATTTATAATGTGACACTTCCTTTGTAGTTGCAAAGCAAAACAGAATCTCTTACTTCTGAAAATACTGAGCGTGATTATTGAACCTCTATCAGAACGTGTTCCAAATTTTATGTGTAATTTAGTAATAATAATGTCAATACATCATACTTCTTTGTAAATTTACAATACTCTCTAGAATTAGTCAAAAGCATACTATAAGTTAAAACATCAGAGATTACAAATTGACATGCTCTAATCATGTACCATTTATTTTTATTATTTATTCACTAGAAGAATTTTGCAACACTAGGTCGACACCTCTTCACTTATTAATGAATTTATTCATGGAATACTATGTGTGTTTTATTGTCCTATAGAAGAGCATACAAAAAAAAACTTATATCATGGTCCAGGGTCCTTACCTTCTAGTCTTGTAATACAATATAACAGAAAATATATAGGTTCACAAGCCCTTTAAAAAATCAGAAAGAAATTTATACTACCTGTCAAGTAAATAAAACAGAAAACAAGGGCTTTTCAGAAGGGATCATAATGGACTGGAGGAGAGAGAGAATATTTTTAGGTGACATTAAATCTTGCTGGTTGAATTACATCTCGCAAAAAGATATGTTCAAGTCCTAATCCTGTGTCTTGTGAGTATGACCTTAGAAATGGGACCTTTGCAGATGTAATCAAGTTAAGATGACATTACACTGAATTAGTTGGGCCCTAATCCAGTGGCTGGTATCCTTGTGATAAATGTATGGGAAATTTGGACACGAAGACACAGAGGGGAAGGCTACGTGGAAACAGAGGAGGCGCTGAAAGTGATGCAGCTGCCAGCCAAGGGACGCCATGAACAGAAGAGCTGGCAACCACTAGGAGCGAGAAAGAGACAAGAAAGGATTCTTCCCTAGACCCTTTGGAGGGAACATGACCCTTCCAACACCTTGATTTCAGACTTCTAGCTTTCAGAACCAGGGAGGTTCTGGAACAACATTTGTGTTGTTTTGGGCCTCTAAGTTTGTGCTAGTTTTCAAGGCAGCCCTCAGAAACTAATGGGCCCACACTGGCCAATGCAGGATGGAGAAGCATTGGTTGGAGAGAAGAAAGGTCATGAAAAGGAAGACAGAATGTTGAACAAAGATGCAAGCATAGGGTAACTGAAACACTTCTGAAGGTAGAGGGAAGCCAAATTGGGGAGCACAGAGAGAAACCATAGGGGAATCTCTCTAAAAACAAGTTCAAAAAATATCTTTAATTTTCATCCCCATTTTTATCAAACCAAGTTTAATTTCTCTTTAAGAACAAATGGTATGGGGCGCCTGGGTGGCTCAGTGGGTTAAAGCCTCTGCCTTCGGCTCAGGTCATGATCCCAGGGTCCTGGGATTGAGCCCCACGTCGGGCTCTCTGCTCCGCAGGGAGCCTGCTTCCTCCTCTCTCTCTCTCTGCCTGCCTCTCTGCCTGCTTGTGATCTCTGTCTGTCAAATAAATAAATAAAATCTTTAAAAAAAAAAAAAAAAAAAGGCCACCCTGCCAAGGGCAGTGTCCTGAGGCAGGGATAGGGAAAGCACAAAAAAAAAAAAAGAACAAATGGTATGATATTTAATTTGTACACAGGCTATTGCAGACATACAGTGGTAATGAAGAGTTGGAGATTTTCCTGAATGTTTTATAAATATGAATTCATTGGATCCTTACATAAGCTCCAGGAAGAAGGTACCATTGTTACCCCCTCTAACTGCTGAAGAAAAGAAGGAATAGAGAGAAAAAAGTAACTTGCCAATATCACACAGCTAGTTGCAGAGCCAGGTAGTTTGGTTCCAAAGCCTGTTCTCTTAACTGTTGCCTCCTGCTGCTTCTGTGAGATTTATTTTAAAATGCCAAAATGTATAATAAGAACTTATCAAATGAATTATGGGTCTATTTTGGGAAATGGAAAGATATTGAAGTAGTGATTTCAGAAGGAAAATGGAGACTTTATTTGCATTCTATTCTTTTTTTTTTATTTGAGAGAGACAGAGAGAGCCCTCATGGGGGGAGGGGCAGAAGGAGAGGGACAGGAGGCTCCCTGCCAACAGGGCTTGATCCCATGATTCTGAGATCATGATCTGAGCTTAACCAACTGAACCACCCAGGCACCCAGACATAGAATATAGAAAAATTCTGTTTTTTTTTTTTTAAAGTTTTTTTTTTTTTTTCAGAGAGAGAGAGAGAGAGAGAGAGAGAGAGAGACTGAGCACAGGCAGACGGAGTGGTAGAGGGAGAAGCAGGCTCCCTGCAGAGCAAGGAGCCCGACAAGGGACTCGATCCCAGGACCCTGGGATCATGACCTGAGACGAAGGCAGCCGCTTAACTAACTGAGCCACCCAGGCGTCCCTAGAAAAATTCTATTTTTAACTTAAGTTTTATTTCCACTTACTCATTTGCAAACACTAAGGATATATGTGTAGGCATTAACATATGGTAGAAACTAGGGGTGAATTCCTCTCTTTTTAAAAAAATGGCTACTATGGACAGGTCAGAAAAGATTTTCAAGCTAAGTGCTTTAAATGTATTTAAACATGTTAGAGCTCAGTAAAATAAAAAGATTATTTACTGCTATAGTCAGAGACCAAGGTTAGTGTTCCAGGCATCCTGTCACAATGGTTCAGGGACCCAGGCTCTTGCCATCTAATGGCTCCACCACCCACTGGGTCTGCAGGCTCTCTGTATTGATCCAGGTAGGGAGTTAGGGTAGAATAGAGCATAAGAGTCATCCATCACTTTGGTCCATATTCTATTCACCAGAATTCATTCAAATGGACACATTTAACTACAAGGGAGGCTGGTATTATAGGCCAGGAAGAAGAAAAGAGATTTTGAACAGTCAGAGCTGTCTGACATAATTATTGTTTCACAAATATAGTTGCATTTGAATAATGAAACCAGATATATGTGAATACCAAAAAAATTTACCAAATATAAGAAAATCTAGTTGATTAATAGCAAACATGCATAAATTAATTGGAACTCAAAAGGGAAGATAACATTATATTTTTGAAGTTACTGTAATTTCTTTAATCAATAAACATCATTTAAATTAGACATATCCACTGCATTAAAAGCTTTTACTCTTCACTTAGCCAATCATTTATTTCATATGTTTTTGATTTGTGTTGATATTTCGATATTGTGCCTCTGATGGAGGATGAAAGAGGAACCATGGTTTTGTCTCTGCCCTTCAGAATCTGGACACCTGGACAAGAGGGGATGAGTAAGCAGAGACCAGAGAAATGCATACGTGGTGAGAGAAGACTGCAAGAGTAAGTGATGGCCTTATTCCTTTTACTCGGGTGGGGAAAGAGGGCAGAAGAGATTTCATGGAGTCTGGAAGGATGAGGTTTTCCCACATTACATTTTTATATAGTTTTATTTGGACATAATTTTAGGCATTATGGAACTATTAAAAAATGTTATGGAAGGAGAAGGAACTAACGTAATTGAAGTCTTTCACCTCCCACCTGACTGCAGGGTAGTCCAGGACGCCATGTGGCGTCCATGGGAGCACATTTTAAGACATGGTTGTCTGACATGATTACTACCATTTGCTGAAGACTCCCAGTGAACCAGGCATTGTACTAAGCACTTTGTATACATTATCTGACACTTGTTTTTAATCCTCATATAAACCTAATGCTGCAGACGTGATTCCTATTTTACAATAAAACTGAAATACAAAAAGTTGGATTACCTTGCCCAAAGGCACACAACTAATAAGTGGCAAAGTTTGATTCAAGCCTGGAGCATTCTGAATGTCAAAGTGATCTCATTTTTCCTAAATACTACGTTATAAGAGAGTTCATTGTGGTAATAGCTACCATTTATTGAGTGTTTATTATGTGCTAGTCACTGTGATAGAAAGATTACAGTAAAATGGAAAGTATGTTGTGACTACCTCAGATCATTGTCAAGAGGACTAACGAAATTGACATTCAGACAATTTTTAGAATGGTGCCTAGCATGTAGTAAACACTATATACAGGCTGCTAATCTCCTTATTTACAAAATAACTACTATTGCTATTTAAATTGCTAGAAATCTGGTCCCTGCTTAAAATTCTTAACAGCAACCTGGCTTTAGTGTGTAACATTATCTCTTCTCTATGTGGAAGGGAGCTTCTGAATTTTGGGAACCAGTTTAAATCACTTATCTTTACACAGGTATAATAATAAAGATATTTGTAAGGAATCTATAATGTATGGTCTTACAATTAGTTTTCCCACAGTTCAATTTTTAAAATTTCAGTAATTTATTTTATTATTTTTTAAGAGTTTATTTGTTCAAGAGAGAGAGAGAGAGAAAGAGAGAGAGCGAGCAAGCTGGAGTAAGGGGAGGGTGAGAAGGAGAGGTAGACTCTCGCCTGAGCAGGGAGACTGACATGGGGGTTCAATCCCTAGACCCCAGGATCATGACCTGAGCTGAAGGCAGACGCTTAACCAACTGAGCCACCCAGGCACCCAAGTAAGATAAATTTTGAATGGCTTTATATAAACTGTGCTGAAAATTTAATACTTTATTAAGATGTAATACTTTATTAACCTGTCTATTTAATTTTTCATTTATTCTGTACACAGAGATATAGTCTATAACTCTAATGACAGTATATACATATATACTTGGAGCAAGCATATATGTTTATGTATGCATATACAAAACTAGTTTATTAAAATTAACTGAGAGCAGCTCACAGATTGAACACAATCATCTAAATCAAGTAAAAGAAAAATATTTCATAATGCTGGGTTTGATTCAATCATTTAGTTACTCAAATATTTATGGAGTCTCCTAGTTCCCAAATGTGAATATGGTCTATACTGGGAAATAAGTAAAAATTAATCAAAAAGTCAGAATATGTGCCCTGCTGTCAGAGTTCACATTCTAAAGCAAGTTAACACAGTAGCATATAATTGAGTTCTTATTAAAATAAAAGTTTCAATTTTTATCTCAAAATTTGACTCCTTTTACAGCATACTGGGAAAAGTTTATATTAACTTTAAAAGAAATTGTGCTCTCAGATCAGTTATTGGTAATAAAGAGAACGAGGAAGATTGTATCCCTTGTGGTCTATAGCTGAAAAATGATATGCAAAAATACTGAGAAAAAGGACTCACTAGGTCTGAAGTATTGGTCAGAGTCCAAGAAAATGAGACTCTTTATATCAACTGATTATGTTTCTAAAAATAAATTAACATAGCAATAAGTTATTGGACTTCAACACATTTTTAAAAGTCTTGGGTAACATTATTAATAGTCAGAAGAAAGAGATTAACAATGATTTTTGTATCTTTCTCTACTGTGTGGTTTTGAGCACTTGACCTCTTAGCTTTCTAATCAAGAATTGGGAAATAAAAGTATTTTGTTATCTCTTTCCCAATCTTCCGGACTGGATATACAATAAGGACTAATTCCCTAATGGTCTGAGTCAAATCTTGTTTCATAAAATAGCACTTATCTAAAAGTAACCTCCTTGCTTCCCCCAAGATAGTGGAGATAGGCAAGAAATTATCTTCGTGAAGTAATATATAAATTTGAAGTATTTAAATAGACTTAACGTTTCCAGTGTCCAACTTCATAATAATTAATTTTCAAGGAGAAAGTTTCTTTGGATGGATATAAAACAGGAAAACAGAAGCCTGCTTCTTCTGTGCTCTAATTTCCATTGTTCAAATCAATTGACCAGTTCTCTTACCCACTCTCTGTAACTCTAAATTCAAGCCTCCTTGTGGGATTATAAACTAAATATTTAGATTAGAATATCACTTGAGAAATTCACTGTTACACCATTAAGTTGGAGATAAAAATTTTTAACATTTATCAAAAACTGTTAAAGAGAAATATTAACATTCCTTCAGCAAAAATTTTTTTCATGGTTCATGTCAAACACACTGAGTTGAGCAGTTGAGAACAAAAGCATCCTCATCCTGTAACACAACAGGATCCATGGCTACTGGAGAAGATGGACAAAGGCCTACATTCTTAGGAGGCAGGGCGTGTAACAAACACAAGGACTATTTAGCAGTGCAGTGGTAATGAGAGGAGAATGGTTCCCTGGACAAGTTTTCAAGATAGAAGGGTGAAGTTTATTTACAGGGAAGGTTTAGAAGAGGAGGGGATGCTGGAGCCAAGCACTGAAGTATAAGAATTTAGACAAACTAAAGGGGCTCCCAGTAATCCTTTCAAAGGAAAGAGCTTATCCCAAGGCCTGGAGGCCTGCACAAGCTGCATAATTTACAACAGAGCTATGTTGTTGAACACTGGGGTAGAAGAGTAGAAGGTGAAGGGCAAGACTGTGTGGGTAGGCCTGGCCTAAACTCAGAAAACACTTGCCAAGAATTTGGGACTATATTCACTGAGTAAAATAATGGCCATCATCAGATTTATGTAGTGGAGAAATCTGATTAGATTTGAATTTCAAAACAGGTTTGGAAAGATAATGAAAATTAGCTAAGATCCCAGTTGACGGGGCAGAACACTACAAGACATGAAGAACTAACCAAAGCAGAATCAAGGAGAAAGTGGGGTAAGCTATATTTTGGAAATATTTAGAGGTTAAAAATCAATGATGTGGGGAGAGAAAAAAAAAAAAAGTGGTTAGGATTAAACTTGATTAGGCATGAATTGAAAATTATATCAGCTGGATAATGGTATATGTAGATCTTTTATTATTAATATTATTATTTACTTTTGTGTGTTTGGATTTTTGATAATAGGATAATTTTAAAAAAATCCGTGGGGATTAGAGATTAATTAGATATGGATTAACTGGAGAGGGAGAAGGCAGGGATGACTCCCAGATTCCTACTGGAAGAAATCTGGCTGATAAACTGATCCAATTACCAGGACAGGGAGAAGCAGAAGAGGAGCTTCCTTTGGGGCTAATGAGGGAGTTTGCTTTGACCAAGGAAAGACTGAGGTGCCTTTAGGACATTAAGATAGTATTAACAATTGGGCAGTCGATCATGCAGTCATAAATTATTTAATCTTGAGGTAACACTCAAGGTTCCCTCCTCTTCCAGAGGATGTGTCAGAATCAAGAGCCTGGCGTTTACTCAGCTCTAGTGCAAGTAGCAAGCCTGCTGTCTTTCTTTACACTTATCTCTAGGTGGACCCTGTCTCCTGACTCCTTCTGCTTTCATCTCTGTAGTTTTAATGAACATGGCTGTGGCATTATTGCGCTCTTGTTTTTCCTTTTGTTGTTGTTGCTGTTCTTTGTATGTTTTTACTTGGGTTTGGCTCTTCTGACCAACTGAGTAATACAGTCCAGAGGTTAGGATGTGAGAACAGAGAACAGGGACCAAGAAAGCCCCTTAGCTTATTTTTGTTCCCAGTGTTGGCAAGAAAAATCTCAGCAGTTCCAACAGGGTTCAGTCCAGCTTACCAGAAAGCCACACAGGAGTGTAAATAATAAACAGGTGTAAATGCTAGAATCCTCTCTCAGCCTATTTTGGGGCAACGTGTTCCTGTGGTTGGTGGCTAGCTACTCATTTTGTTATTGTGGGCTTATACAAAAAACCGAGATCCGTGTGGTTTATACCTAATAATCTGAAAGAAGAGAAAAAACATTTCTCAGGCATTCTGCTAGTTGGCTCATTTTATTTATTATTACCATAACACAATGATTGGTATTATCTCTAGTTTACTTATGACAAAGCAAACATCAAATGGGCTAAATCATGCAGTGTAGAGGGAAAATCTGTTGTACACATTTTTTATCCTTAAGGCTAGCTGGCTCTACCTTGTATCTCTGCATTGTAGACTGAGGTGTACTTAGTCATAAAGTAGTCTTCTAAACAAGGCACCGTTAATGGGCATCTAATTCTCTAAATTCAAGAGTGATATTGACTACCCAAGTAATAACATGTTTTTGGCAACAAACCATATAATTATATGACTTTCTGTATGATAAAGTAGAATTTTATAAGTTTTTTTTAGGTTTAATAAGACACTGGCAGTCCAGAAGCTGAACACAATTTGTGTTCCATTTTTGTTAATCTAATGACCTCAGTTAGGGAAAAATAATTAAAAAGAGAAAATATTATCTGCTTTTTGCAAGCACTTGAGATATTATTGGCAGGGCTCAAATGGATTATAACAACTTGAAAGCCACAGAACCTTAACAGCAGCATTGCTTCTACACACATTCTCCCTCCAGACACAATTGCCAGTATTGCTCCGTAAATTTGAACACTAAAATGACTATAACTATTATGTGACTCCTTGTGAAACAGATCCTCTATGTCAAAGGTGGGGCAATGCCACAACTTTACTTTTTTTCCTTCTATTTTTCTCCCCAAGGCAGCCTGCTGGGCTCATTTATTTCCAGCAGCACCGACAATTCTCTTCTCATACCCAACACTCTAATGAACTTAGAAAAATAATCATTTATTAGCCTCCTCAATTATGGACTTTCTGCGGTTTGTACTCTTCTTGGGAATATTAAGGTAAACATACAGGTAAGGGAGAGAAAAGTTCAAGAGAAGGGAAAGATGAAAGAACGACAGTGGAATTAGAATGGGTTCAGCCAGCCAAGAAAAGAACTGGACTTATTGCTTCCACACTGAAATGATGTCATTACATCCTCTATCTAAGACAAGGAAAAGAAAGACAGAGTTATATTTTTCTTCCCCTCTAAGAATTTCTCTTGCACCTTAAGTGAAGGCGAGAATACGATACACACATAACCCACCATTCCACATACACAGAATCACATTTGCAGAATTATTAAGAAGATAATATTAGATAAATGTAAGTAATATTAGATAACAAATAAAAAATATTATTAGATAAAAAATAAGTAAATCCAGTATTGAAGAAATCCTTTTCACTTTTCCATTGTTGATTATAAAATACATAGTTGATTATAAAACTCATGTTTTCCATGACCATTGATTTAATAAGTCCAATTTAGTAAAGAAAAGTCAGATATATCAAATGCAAAATGTTAGAATTATCACGGCAAGGAAATTTGGATTACACAAGAATCAAGTCCCCTGGGTATTCATTATTTCAAGGAATTTCTTCAATGAAAAAAAATTTTTTAAACTATTCAAAACTACAAATATCATTTCAAGTTTTTTGAAAAGAAAAGTGTGCCTTTGATTATGGATCAGGTTTTTCCAAGGATGGATATATATATATATCCCCCAGCCCCACACCCAAGATATAGAATGGTGTCAGGCTGTTTTTGCATTTACTTATTTTCTGAAGGAAATGTAACACTTGAGAAAATGTTCTTATTTTATGCTATGATCATTTTTGGTTCTCTCTTTGTCAGAACTATGAAAACATACATTTTAGAGCAAACAAGCAAAACTAAGTATAAATAGAGTAGGCAAAAAAAGAAAACAAGCCATCTAATTTCTCTAGACACTGGAAGCCACTTCTCTTGCTCATTGGCTGCAGAGGGCAAGATAAAAATCCTCATACATTTATTTCAAATTATGAATCAATGATTCTAATTTTTTTTTCATTCCATTGTATCTATTAACTATAATAGTAAAGATGAATAACACTCTTAGAGTCTTTCTGGTATTTCAGTTATAGTTATAAAATAGGTTTTGAGAAACTAGTTTTATTGATTTATGTTTCTAATCATTAAAGTAATACATATTCAAGGGGAAAATCAAATCAATGATAGAAAAAACTTACAAGCTGTCAGACAAAAAAAGTTGCCAGTTAACAAAGGAAAATGATTAAAATAGTATCAGATTCTCACTAACATACCTGAGAGGCAGTGGGATAGCATGTGTAAGTCACTGGGATAAATAACTGATCCTATAGTTCTCTAGCCAGCTAAAGAAATCTTTCACTCAATACAGTGAGAAACAGTTGTAAAAAAGCATGGATTCAGAGAATAGGTGACCCACCCATGTACTCTGTGTGAAGTAAACATTCAAGATAATGTTTTAATCAAATAATAAAGTAATTCAGTAGATAGGCCTTAACACAGAGGAAGATTAGACTGAGGTGTAATAATGGTGGATATGATCAACCCTACAGTATACAAATTCAAGTGGATGACTGTAGGATTAGGAATGTTCAAAATAAGAGATAATTTGGATTCTTACATTTACTCAAAGGAAAAGCTAATAGCAGGGACATAGTTGAGTTCATAGAGCTGGTATCACATTGGTCAAGGTGAGAATAGGGTGCAGTGCACAAGCAAAGCACATTGCAGAAAGGAAGTGTTGTTACCTAATTTTAGTGAAGTATAAAAACATGGATTTGATTCTGAGTACCAGGAATAGGTGTCAGGGAGCAAGAATTTCCTAACCCATTCAAGGTCCTTCTAGCTGGATTAAGAATCAGATTGACATGAAGCAGATGAACAGGAGAAAATCAAATTTAATAGTGGGGGAATCCACCCAGACATGGAAATACCAACAACAGTTAGTCAAAAGGAGGTATTTATGTCATTCTGAAATAGGAAGAAGGAGGCTAGGATCTGGGACTTCAAAGGGAAGGACTGCAATTCACAGGATGATGAAAAAGAGTACATTTTTTGTTGTTTGTTTTTAGATTTCAAGTTTTTATTTAAATTCTAGTTAGTTAACATATATGGTAAAATTAGTTTCAGATGTAGAATTTAGTGGTTCATCAGTTTCCTGTACTATACAGTGCTCATCACAACAAGAGCAAATGTTAGATTAATGTTTGTTGAGCCACTCAGAATGAGTGGGTCATAGACACTTTGATCAAACAAGCCTTGCTAGATTCTTCCCTGTCTACCACACCTAGTTTGTAGTAAAAGATAGTTATCTTTGGTGATATCTCTTTTCCTGGAGCAGGTCCTTTATTAAATTCTTTTTGAGAAGTTAAGGGGGAGGTAAAGAGCTTTTCCTGAATCTACTTGGTTTTGACTGCTTTTTAACTGAAAAGAATCTTCACACTAAAGAGACCCCATCTTGGGACGTCCTGCCCTTAGCCCCTACGTAGGAAATGGACTGAAAATTCACAAATGAATTTTCAAAAAAGCAAAGAAAAGAGGGGTGAATAGCAAATTTCAAAGTTAAAATAAAGAGGAAGAAAATGAAACTGTAAATAAAATAAAATATCTAATATGAAATAATTTTGCTGAATAAAAATATTTATCAAATTTACCAACTGTTACACCAAATGAAAGAAACCTGTATTTCCCATTATAGGACTCATTTTATTAGATTAGATTACAAATGAAATCCAGCTATATTTTGTTAATAATTAATGTACTTAAAGTTTAAAGCAAACTGAAAATAAATCAATGAACCAAGAAGATAGGGATGACACATTTACTATCAAAGTATATACCTATAACACTGGCAGCCTGATAATCAATGCAATCTTGTTTCCTTGATTTTAAGATGCCATAAACTTAATGACACTTGATCAATGTAATAAAATGTTTTGGAAAAAAAAAAAACACCCTATATCTAATCTACACTTACTAAAAGTTTAAACATTTGTCCATACAACTACATAGTACTCTCTTTACTGTATCATAAAGTTGACTCTAATCATCTTTCACATTTTATTCTAATATTATTTGGGATTACCTCTGTTACCCAACTGTACATAGTATAATGATGATATGCTACCTTCCATAATTTGGGATTATAACTTTTCCCTCTGTATTTACTACATTTAGGTGTGACAGATGGTATTGAAAAGCAAAACTATTAGTTTTGTCTGAAAAAAAATTTTTTTTTTTTAGTTAAACTGGGATTTTGCTTGTCCTATGTCTGAGTGATATTCTTCCCGCTGCCTACATTGGTGATACCAATTTCACCTAAGTCTTGCACTTTTTGTTATCCATTCCAAGACATATGACTGTCTTAATTTCTGAGAAAGAAATGGGAACAAACACAACTTATATCTCTATCAGTCAGTAGTGCATCTTGATGTCAGAGAGATTAATATGAAAAAATAGCATTTGTTTAATGTTTAAATCTATGTTATATTTTAATTTTTGGTGGGGCAAAAGCCTAACGCTCATTTTTCTAATCCTTCAAGTACAGGGCCCAGAGAGCAAAGCATGGGCAGGATTTCAGGCTATCTGCAATCAACATTTAATGCATCCCTAATATGCCTCAGTTAGCAGCCCTTTGTCCTTCTTAGAGATTACATTCACTCTCTGTATTCAACAGTTACCCTAGGGACACTCCTACATGCTTTTTTTTTTTTTTTTGTCTACATCCTTGATCTCTCTCTGAATTTTAATTCAATAGCTACTAGATAGTCCTACTTATCTCTTTCAACAATTCCCTAAATTAACTATAGAAACTTTTAATTTATTACCTTCCTCTTCAAAGATGACAACCATTTGCCTCCCTCAAGTTCCTTTTATCCACACCATTATTTCATGAGTCCTTGTGCAGACGCGTGTTGAAGACACCTTTGATTCCTTTCTCTCCCTGTCTTCTCCATCCAAGCATAAACTTTATCTTGACAATATCAGGATGACATCTTTTTCTTTAGATATTTGCCATAAATCATATCATATAGCCTTCTAAATTATAGTGAAATGTCATATCAGTATTTTATTTTATGACTAATAAATATATATATGTACATATATGTATATATATGTGTCTGCATAAATGTAACATACACAGTTTTTATTTGTTGAAAGAAAAAATACAGAAATTTAATTTCAATGGTTTTTCCATCTTATTGGTGACATATCCTTTCAAATCTGACAGATATCTCAAAATGTACAAAATAAAGTACCATAACAGTGGAAACGTATTTAAAAATCTGTGGCTACATAAAGCTAATCAAATAACAAATTTTAATTGATACACACTGTGGTGCCAATTTGCTTGAGAAAAAATGGCCACAGATGCATACCTTTTCTTAAGTAAACTTGATATGCAAAACCATGGTATACATAAACACTTGTTTTCCTATTTTATTATTATTAAAACAAGTTTCCCATATTTTATTATTATAAGTTGATGAACTCTCTACAAATATGTCCTTGATTTTAAACTGTGAGAGTATCAAGGAAGAACACCATAAATTATTGATATTTGTTTTTTCAGACATTTGTATATATCTGCTCCGTAGTAGATGCACAATAAACGCTTGTCCAATAAGGACATCATAACACTGAGTCTTCTCATTTACACCCAGATCTGAGTATGTCATACCCTTTTTCTCACCTTGGTATGTGCTTTGTTTGGTGTGCTTGGTATGTTTATGATTTGGTGTACGGTTTGTAAGGGGCAAGAATCATATGAGCAGTCAAACCGCAACAGAGACTATGCTGTTCAGTAGGCAATTCATACTCCGTATTTCCTTTGCCCTGATCCCGCTTTGCCTCTTTGTACCCCTGCATGGTCTTCCTCCCTGATCCCAAACTCCTCTGACTGTCTACTTAGGGGTATGTTCACTTCCGGAGTGCTGCCAAGATGATCTTCCTCTGCCTTTTGAAGTGTCTTTAGTGAGACAGAAACCTCTAATTGGATTTGGATATTTGAGATCTACTTTGGGATTGTGAAAAATAAATCTTGTATTCTGTTTTTCATACTAGCAGGATTAAATATGATGTTTGTTTATATTTTGAAGATAAGTCTGCTTTTGTCATAAAGCATGTCACAGAACTACTATTTCATCATTTATGTCTGGCTGGTCTCAAATCATCAGTCACTTGACTGTTTTATAGCATTTCTGAGTAAAAAAAAATAAAAATAAAAATAAATTTATACATAATAAAATCATGGCCCCAAGAAATAATTAAAGCATGTAAAGAAACACTGTTTTATGGGGCATATAATAAACATATGGGCATTTCTTCAATTCTCAGGAGAATTCATTGATTTAAAACTTGTTGCCATTCAAAAAAAGGTGTGAGTAATTTATAGCTCTTTAAATTGAAAATGATACGAGGTGTAATCAAATACCACGCTTCCAACACTAAAATAATTGCCTTAAGGGTCCGGTAGAAATTGCTTTCCTCCATCAGTTTTGTAGCCTTATACCACTGGCTAGGTACACTGAGCAGTGTGAAGATGATTTAGGTAATAGTACAGACTCTGGGAAAAGACCTGATGACTTATTTTCTGGACCAGTGATCTGACCCAATATGGGATGGTAAAACTGATTATATAACTTGAGATATGAATACTTAAGAGCAAGGCAGACTGATTCAAAAACTTTGTCCAACGTGAAAATGAATGTTCAAGATCAGAGTGATCCTGATATTTCTGTATAATGTACATTCCCTTATCACTCTAGTGCTTTTTCTAGCTCAGAGTATGCATTTACTGGATTTTTTTTTATGTTTAATAACATCCCTTTATGACAAGCCACTGAAGTCTTAGAGGTATCTCATTTTTTTTTTCAGACACTATTTCTGATCAAAGTACAAAGCAGAAAATGTTGCAGCAATAACCTTAGAATTAAGTTGTTTATATCTCCATATATGATGCAAAAGTAAGTGAAAACAGCAAGGACATTCTGGGCAGTTTTGATTAGGTTGCGTTCTTGCTATCTACTTAAAATGTTTTCATGTTTATTTTTTCCCAGCACTATTGTTAGCACTGTCATTTTAAAACCTAATAAAATTCTTCCATTTAAGCCCCCCCTTTTTTTTCTAAAATGTTTCATCAATCATAGTAAAACTGTGTTCTGTCATGGGGTAATTGCAAATTGGCAAGCCATAAAGGGCATCTCCATGTCCTCATCCCCCTTATCTCTACAGTGGGCAGGGATGACAGTCAATTTATTAGTTGAGATATTGTTAAACTCATCCAATAAAATACTGTTTTCTGCCTCTGTGATGTTTTCTGCTACAGTATCAAAGTTGTTTCCTTCAAAACCCATTTACAGATGGCTGTGATAGCAGTTAGTTATGCCTAATGACTTTGTTGAGCAGACTTACTGAAAATGGGAACATCTTGGTTCTGGCGAAACGACTCATACTAGATATTTTGGGAGCAGAAGGACATGTAATCAGAACAGAATTCTGCTTATTGGTATGTTAAGAAATTTTACAAAGACTTTAAATCGGGAAGATAAGCCCCAGTCCTGGATATATTTATAACCAGTTATATTATTTCAGACAAGTCACACTGTTCTGTGTCTCTGTTTTCTCACCTACAAAGTGGTGATATTAATATTATATTTTCTAAATTTCTGTAGAAACGTTTTCAGCAATAAATGAGATAGTGAATGCAAATGGACTTAAATAAGTGAAACTGTGAAGCTATTTTATTCCTAGCTATTTAAATCTTTAAAAATAGAAATTTGCTTAAGTCATAATATAAAAATATAATTGAAGCTTATGATTACTTAGTCCAGAGTTCTGATAAAATCCAAGTATATATTTTGGGAGATCCCTTTTTTTTTTTTAACGTAAAAGCTAAAACTGTTGTATTTTTAAAAATCTTTATAATCATCGCTCTTAAATATGACTCAAAAAACCATAATCTGTATAATACTTTGTTCTAAGAGTAAAATTTAAGTGAAAAATCAACTGATGACTTACTTACTTTTAGCTGCACTAGAAAAGGAATATTTCCTTTGGAGTCCTTACTCCTTGCAACTTGCTTGTTTATAGCAGGAAAACCCTGCATGCTAACACACAAATATAAATAATATAGAACAACACACCAACATTTCAGTTTTTATAGCACTCCCAGAGATACCCAAACAATAACATGTTAATTTAAGGGGAAAAATTATTTCCTAGTCTCACATTCCAACAATTTTATAGCAAACAATAAAGTAATCAACCGAGAGCAAGCAAGTGTAACTAGAATCCTCTTTTAAATAACCTATTTCAAAGACCAATAGACAGAGAGAACAAGAGGTTATAAGTATTAAAACTGCTGGACCCATTTACATCTCTCTCTTAAGATAAGAAAGTAATTGCTGACACTGATTGAGCATTTATTATTTGCTAGGCAGTTGCAGTACTGTGTCACTTAAATGTTAAAACAAATCTTTGAAATAATATTGCCCCCATTTTATGGATGAAAACACTGAAAGCACAGAGACATGAGGCACACACAGCAAAACAGAGCATCTGAGTATCAGAGCTGGGTTTTAAATCTGATCGCTGAGCTGACACTGTAAAATATTAGGCAGGACTTACATTACCTCCAATGAACATAGAGCCAAAAGAACAATAATTCTCCAATGAGAAAGGAAAGTTTATTTCAGTTTGATGGTGATGACAACACAGGGGAAAAAAAGCTGTTATTTGGAATCCTGGTTGAAAAGAACCATAATGAAATTGGTAAAAACACAGACTGAATAGTCATGTAGAACAAAGTCTGAATCTTACATGACACATCCAAATTTTAATTCTCCCACTAGTAAAATGGAGTGAAGGATGTCCACTGTAGGGTTATTGTGGAAATTAAAAATCCATTAAAGAGGGGAGAGAGGGGCGCCTGGGTGGCTCAGTGGGTTAAAGCCTCTGCTTTCCGCTCAGGTCATGATCCCAGGGTCCTGGGATCAAGCCCCACATCCGGCTCTCTGCTCAGCAGGGAGCCTGCTTCCCCCTCTCTCTCTCAAGCATGCCTCTCTGCCTACTTGTGATCTCTGTCAAATAAATTAAAAAAAAAAAAAAAGAGGGGAGAGAGAGAGGAATAGGCAGAACAAAGAGGACTTCTAAGGCAGTAAAAATGGTCTGGATGGTCCTGTAATGGTGGATATAGTTCATTACACATTTTTTCCAAATCTGGAGAATGGACACCAAGGGTGAACCCTAATGTAAACTGTGGACTTTGGGTGATAATATGTCCACATAGGTTCAGCAATTTTAACAAATGTACTACTCTGGTGGGGGTGTTGTTGATAGTGGGGGAGGCTAGCTACGTGTGGGCTTAAGGGTGTAGGGACATTTCTATACTTCCCTTTCAATTTGCTGTGAACCTAATATAGTTTTAAAAAATAAAGACACAAAGGGAAAAACAAAACACATTAAATAGCTTCAGGTAGTACTAGGCATACTGGAAGTGTTATATGAATATGAATAATAAAGCATGCTAACTTTTGAATATATATGTAGGAAAGTAAAGAATTATTTTTAACCCACTGCTTAGATTATGGAAGCCTACCTCTGTTATGTAAAGCATGCATTTATCACCATACTGAATCGTTGTGATGAAAAAGTCTGATTTCTCTATCTATGAATTTTAGGTCTAATGTTTATGGTCAAGTCTTCATTAAGACAGTAAATAAAAACTTATTAATTACCGCCTAATCCTACAAATAGAATTAATAGGTTTCACTATAAATCTTGTTGACTTGTAAGTTTTCTAGCCTAGCATATTTAGAACAAAGGGAAATTACAGATATGTTAGAAAGAATAAAATCCAAAACATGAGGAATTTGCACTAAAAAAAGTTTCATTCCCACAGCAAAGTTTTATCATTTAGGGACTGTATCCATTCACCACCAGTACACTGATAGGGGTTTGTTAAATTAGAAAGGGAACATGTTGGAAATAAAATGTATTATTTGAAAGATGAGGAGAAAGGCACTGGCTATTTGGTTTTACAAATGTAATTGCTTACTGCCAAAACTTTCTGAAATTCTACACAACAGTTCTGTTTTCTAATTAATTTCTCAAATTGTAAGACCTTTCATGTGGTTTCATGGCCAAAATACATCTGCACATGTTTCCCTTCAAATGTTTTTTGTACCACAGTGATACTCCATCTGCTGTTGCCGTCTTGCCCATTCGGCACCAAAAGGGTGGGAAGTCTGGTTGAGATATAAGCTTGCCAGTGGACCCCGCTCTCACCAGCTGTGGGCCTCGCAGCTCTGAACATCACTGAATTCGGCTGCAAAGCACATATTTCTGTGGTTTTAAAGGAAGCTAGACAGGTGGCACCCTTAGGTTGTTAGCATTTGCATTTTCTCTCAAATATCAAGTTTTCTCCACTTTACTCCAGATTTAGTCTTTTTCTTCTTCTTCTTCTTTTTTTTTTTCCTTTGAGCTAGTTTCAAAGCATTTTGAAAAACACATTCTTAGTTCTGGTTCAGACTTTAAGAGTTAAACCAAGAACTTTTATCTTCCGATTTATATCTTTTTAAAATGAGTTTGTTTGTTTTTTTTTCCCCCCACTCCATGTAACAGAGTAAATATCAAGTAACTACTTTTCATAGTCACATAAGCATTATACATAAGCTGTAGATAAAGAGATTACCTCCATTATAAGGAAATGAAGGATTCTGAGCATCTGTTCTGCTTATAATGAAAAATATTACTTAAAAACCCTTCTCATAAACATATATGGTTTTAAAAGATATTTATATGGCTATACTTAAAGCTTCAAATAAGGGATATTTTATGAGCAAGCACAATACATATACAATTTGAATAAAATGTAACACATATCAATTTTTCCTAAGTGATGTGGGATGTAGCATACATGAAAACAGTTCAGTGTGAACAGAAATAAGAAGGAAGTCTATTTATACAATGTTAACTTAAACACATAAAACACATTTTTCAATGAATTTTGCCACCTAAAATCTTTATGATCAATTGACCTGGTTGCTATCCTTCTCCACTCTTAAACTGTGAGAAAATATCCATTACTGCTAAAGGGTTTTTGTTTTCATGTTCGTTTTTCACGTATGTTCACATTTTATAATTTTCCTTTTCAATAACTCTAAGAAGAGTTTTTACCAATTTTAACAAACAAATTAAGGTTAGGGCAACTGACAAAATCTTTGTATTCATGAGTTTTAACTCGATATCGTTATTGAATTATTAAGAATGTATTGGCAATAATCTTTAAAGAAAAATATACTCTCTTATGTTTGCTTGATCAGTATCCTGAGCACACACACAAACACGCACACACACCCTACTTTCAAGCACCTCTCGCTAGCATGCAAAACCACAGACCTCCTCTTCTGTGATTCTACCTTTCCTAGTATTCTCTCAAATATATACACACACATACACACGTACCTTTTTTATGTCAGTTCATCTTTCCTAAAAAATATCTTCTACTTGATTTCTACTTTTGGGGTAACTACTCTGATTTTAATTTACTGTTTAATAATTACCTATAAAACTTGGGGGAAATCACAACCCTATGTTATGTCTTCTGGTGGAAACAGGTGAATTTTAATACCATGATCTATTTTCTTTTTCTTTTTCAGGTATTTATTGGCAACTCAATTATGCCATTTGGCTTCAAAATTTTGTTATGATGTCTCTTTTCAAAATGTGACTTCAAAATTTTAGGAATTAAAAAATAATGATAATGGAAATACATCCATGATGCTTTCACTTTTATACCAGGGAAATAGTATTACTCTATTAATTTCCTTTGCTGCTATAACAAATTACCACAAACTTGGTGGTTATAAACAGCACAAATTTATTATCTTACAGTTTTAGAGATTGGAGGCTGAAATGGATTCAGTGGGCTAAAATGTGGCTAAATGTGGGCTAAAATGTGTTAGTGGGACCGAGTTTTCTCCACAAAGCTCTAGGGGAGAATCCATCTTCTTCCCTTTCTGGCTTCTGGAGGCGGCCAGTATTCTCTGGCTCATGCGCCACTTCCACTGTCAAAGCCGGAAATGGCTAGCTGAGCATTTGTCATTATTTCTTCACTCTGAAACTTCTTCACTACTTCACTTCTTCCACATTTTAGAATACTTGAGAGATTACTATGGGCCCATCCAGACAATCTAGGATCACTGCCCTATTTTAAGGTCACATGACGAGCAGCCTTAACTCCATAGGCAAACTTGGTTTCTTCTTGCCATGTAACATGATATATTCACGGGTTCTGAGAATTAGGTCATTGGTATCCTTGGGTGCCATTATTCTGCCTAGCACCTAGTTCATATTGTGAAGAAACACGAACTAGCAAATAGATTGCAGGGGGCAGGTGATAACATTTGTTTTTCAGATACTATTATAATTGCAGAGCAAAAAAAAAAAATTAATTAACTTTTTTCTAGCACAAAATTAAAATTGGGAATTTATGTAATTTTCAAACAATCCTCAGTATTGACCATCATTTGTTTCTGGATATAACTCTGAGAAGTAGAACTGAAATGGTTTCTGAGTTGTAACTCTGTTGGAGGAAATGTTAATTATTGCTTAGAATAAATATCTCATGATAAATTAATGATATGACAATCATAACACAGAAACAATGATGGTGAAAACCTATAGTTAAAATAACAAAACAATGAGCAAATAAAGTCAAGTTTCAGAGCAGGAAAAAGATAATCCTACACTAATATCACATTCTTATTTTACAAATAAAAAATCTGATAATGCCTTATGTCACCCAGATGGATAGTGAAAGAAGCCTAGATGTAGATAATGAGTCAGAGCGACGTGCTGTTTGAGTGCAAAAAGAATATGTTTATAAAAATATAAGGTTTTAAAACTTTTTTCGGTACCAAAATTCTTTTATTATACACACATATAGAAAATTGAACAAAATAAAGATGCACAGGTCAGTGGTTTTTCGTATAGAAAATTTACATAGTAAGTACTCAGGTCAAAAAACAGAACATTAACAGCATCTCATAAGAACCCTCCCTCCCCGTACCTACTCCTAATCACTGTTCCAACTCCCTCCTAGAGGTACAACTATATTGACTTTTATGAAATCGCATTGCTGCTTGTCTTTATAATTTCACTGCACAAATGTTGTTACCTAAACACTGTACACATTTGCTGGGGCCTAGAGTTTATATTGCAATATATATTCTATAAGGTCTGAAATTTTGTTTGTCTATTTTTAGTCAAAATTATATTTGTGAAATTCCCTTATATGGTTTTATGTGCAGCTTTACCCTCTTTATTTTTATGAGTCTATTTAGTAATAATCTCCTTATATGATTCTATTTAATAATTATTCCACTTTATGACAGGTGATTTATACATTCTACTGATGATAGTCAATTGCGTTGTTTGCATTTTTGAATATTAGAAATATTGCTGCTACAACTCTTTTTATGTCTCTTGATGTCTATGTAGTAGAATCGATGGGTTATACGGCATGATTAATCTTCAAATATGCTAGATAATGCTAAACTGGTTTCCAAGGTGGTTATCAACCTGTATTCATACTAGCTGTATCCCACTGTCCCCAAATTTCATTAACATTTGATATTGACAATCTTTTAAAATTTTACCTATCCTGGTATGTATGCAGTATTGATTCACTGTTGCTTACTTTCAATCTCTGTGATTATTAAGTGTGAGCACTTTTTCTTATGTTTTCAGGGCATTTGGATTTCTTCTTTCATGAACTTCTTACTCAAGTCTGTTGCTCATTTTCTATTGGACTTTTTGCCTTATTATTGTTTTGTGGAAATTTTTTTTGATCTATTCTGTATAAATGTTATTGATCGATTACATGTGTTGATTTTATGTTCTCCCACTATATGGTTTGGCTTTTTATTAATGACATCATTTGATGAAAAAAGTTTTAATCTAGTTTCATTTATATTTACTTTAAGAGTTACTACTATTCCTTCCTGTATAAAAATTCATTTCCTAACCTCCTCCTAATCTTCTACAAACTGTTCTGATTCTAATTTCATATAAAGATGTACAATTCAGCTGAATCCGTCATATGTGCTGTAGATAAAGGACATGTTTTTCATTTTTTCTAGATGGATTTCTAATTATTTTATCACCATTTGCTGAAAAGACCATTTTTTCTCCAGTGTATGTGGTACCTCTCTTATTGTAAATAAAAATAAGCATGGAAGAGAAATATAAAATTAACTATTAAAGAAATTGAATCTGTAATTGAATATTTCCACATAAACAAAACACCAGGCCTTGTATGGTGTACCATCTGGATGATACTGAGAAATAATGTCATTTCAAAAATTTGTTCAAAGAACAGAAAAGATGGAATTCTGTCTAATTATAAGAAGCCAGAAAAATCTAAAAATCTAAAAGCTTTACAAAGACATTATGAAAAAGAAAAATTATAGCTCACTTCATTCATAAACAATGATGCAAAATACCTAAACAAATATCAGCAAATCTAATCTAATAAAATACAAAAATGGGTAATATATTATTGTTAACTTTGATTTTTATTTCAACAATATAAAGATTGTTTAATGACTGAAAAATCAATGAAATTTACTATGCTAGTGGTATAAAGAAAAAAATGGCATCATTTAATACATAAAGAATAAGGACTTTATAAAATTTAACATCTATCCCTGATGAAAATCTTTGTAATTTAGAAATAAAAGAGAGAATACAATAAACACAATATTTAATGATAAAAGAAATTTTTTTTCTTTGAGATTAGAAATGAGATAAGAATGTCTGCTTTTACTCTATTTGTCATTGTACTAGAAGTCCAGTGAGGCAATAAAAAGAAATAAAAGGAATAAGTATTAGAAGGAAAAGAAAAATAAAATTGTAGATGATTTGATAAATTATCAGAAATATAAATAAATGCAGCAAGCTCATTAGATATGAAGTCAAAATAAAAAAATCAATTGCATTCCTTTTATACAGCAATGAAATCAATAAGCATTTTAATAATAAGAAATAATCACTAGAATTAAAATACCAAAAAGTCACAGATGTCTACAAATAACCAAAAAAACTGTGCAAATTGTCTGCAAAGATGATTAATCACTATTGAAAAATATTGAACTTTTATAAAACATGTTTTACAAAATGTCTTGAAGCAACGGTTTTCAAGACATTGGACAACAAATATAAAAAGACAGTAATCCCTGTGAGATGAGTAAAAAAAAAAAAAAAAAAAAATTAGGTAAGCTTACTGCCTTGAGAGAATTTCTTGCCTATGACCCAGATGGAGCCTAATGAATTCTCTGAGTAGAGCAGATGGAGCTAAAAGCCCCAGAAGACCAGGGTATCTAGGGTTCACAGGACAAGGAAAAAGAAAGAGTGAGAGAAAGAAGAAAGGTAGGAAGAGAGGGAGGAAGGGAGGGAGGAAGGAAAGCTACAGAGAGAATAGGTCATAGATGACTGCAAAGGTTCACCTTGAGGATTCAGCTAAATATTGACTAGTGCTTCATGTGAAGAAAGGACCAACTGAAAGGGTAAGAGCACAGTATCCCTTGCTCACACAGCAGCAGTTTCTGTTCCCACATGCCAGATGGAAAATAAGACATTAGGTAGAATGTTTTAATGGGGTTAAGTTTCAGCAGTTTTTTCCACATGTTAAAAAAATTACATATAGACATGGAATATTAAAAAAACCCAGAGATAAAATCTTTAATGTCTGATGTGAAAAATACCGTGCATGTCTGTTTTTGTTTTAATTTAATTTAGTTTTGTTTTTATGGCCCAAGAGCTGAGGATGGTTTGTATAATCTAAAATGGTTACATGCTAAATGATTACATAAATATGTATATAAGAACCTGATTTTGCCTTGCACAGCTTAAAATATTTACCTTCTGGATCTTTATAAAAAAAGTTTGCCAATCCTTGAGTTAGATGAGATGGAAAAATTCCTTGTAAAGCACAAACTATCAATGTTCTCTGAAGAAGAAATAAATTATCTGAACAGCCCTATAACTATTGAAGAAGTCAAATTTTTAATTAAAACCCATTCCAGAAAACAAACAAACAAACAAAACCTCCAGGCCCAAATGGCTTCAATGGTGAAGTCTTCCAAACCAATTCTATATAAACTTTCCCAGAAAATCCAAGAGAAGAAAATCCTTTCCAATTCATTCTATTAGACCACCATTATCCTGATACCAAAATCAGACAAAAACATTAAAAGATAACTAAGACCAATATCCCTTGTGAACAGATGTAAAAATTCTAAACACATCTGTGGCAAATTTAATTGCAACTATACATACAAAGTATAGTATATCATGACCAACTCGGTTTTATCCCAGGAGTGTGAGCATGTTTTAACTTCTGAAAATCAATCAATACAAATCAATCAATATAATAACTGTCAACTAAAAAAGAAAACAAATCTGATTATCTCTAACAATGCAGAAAAAGAATTGACAAAATGCAACATCTATTTCTGATAAAACAACTTTCTTCAGATTGGAAACAGAAGGAAACTTTCTCAACCCCATAAAGAATATTTACCAAAAAAAAAAAAAAATCATCTAAAATCACATTGAATGGCAAAGACTGAAAGCTTTTCCTTCTGATGAATAACAAAATGAGGTTATCTGTTGTCATTGTGCTAGAGATTTTAACTAGTGAAATGAGGCAGAACAAATAAATAAAAGACATTATGTTGGGAAGGAAGCAGTTGTCTTTATTGGCAGGTGATGCAATCATCTATTTGGAAAGAATAGTCTTTTTTAGCCAATGGTTATAAAATATTTGGATATTCATTTATTAAAAAAATACTTAATCCAGGGGCGCCTGGGTGGCTCAGTAGGTTAAAGCCTCTGCCTTCAGCTTAGGTCATGATCCCAGGGTCCTGGGATAGAGCCCCACATAGGGCTCTCTGCTCAGCGGGGAGCCTGCTTTCTCCTCTCTCTCTGCCTGCCTCTCTGCCTACTTGTGATCTCTATCAAATAAATAAATAAAATCTTTAAAAAAATACTTAATCCATACTTCACTCCATTTATAAATATTAACTCAAATGGATCATAAACCACAATGTAAAAACCAAACAGAGGATGAATCTGTGACTTGTGTTATAAAAATATTTTTTTAGATATAGCACAAAAAGAAGATTCCATGAGATCAATTGATAAAGCAAACTTTATCAAAATTTAAAAATTTAAAGTCAGAGACTAGGAGAAAATTTTTGCTAAGTATATATCTCATGAAAGATCCATAATGTATTTAAAAAAAAAAACACTAAAAATTCACTAGTAAGAAAATGACTCAATAATATTGGGCAAAAGATTTGAACAGACACTACATCAAACACAGGAAATGCAAAGCAGCCACATGAAAAGATGCTCAACATCATCAGTAACTTGGGAAATGCATATTAAAGCCACAATGAGATACCATTAAACATCTAATAGAAAAACTGAAATTAAAACGATGGCCCATTCCAAATGATGATGAGGTTGTGGCGCAATTAGATCTCTCATACATTATCTATGGGAAAGTAAAGTGGTTCAACCATTTTGTAAAACATTTTGTCAGTTTCTTATATAGTTAAACATACACTTACCAAATAAACTAGCAATTCTATTTCTAGACATTTACTCAGGAGAAGTTATCCACACTAAGACTTACATTTGAATGTTCATAGCAGTTTTGTTCATAATAGCCCCAAACTATGAACAACCCAAATAGCCATCAATAGTAAAAAAATGAGTTAATTGTGAATATTGCTCAGAAAAAAAGGAATAAACTATTGATATATTTCACAACAAGGATGAATCTCAAAATTCTTATGCTGAGAAAAAGAAAGCCATATTCAAAAAGTCTATATTTAATGATTGCATGTATTTAAGACAAATCTAGGCTATGAAAACAGAAATTTGATTGGGGGTTGCCTCAGATCTGGCTTGGGGTTAGGGACAAGATTGACTATGCGGATTACCTAGAGTGATGGAAATGTTCTGTGTGTTGACTGTGGCACTGATTACATAGCTTTATAAATTTATCGAAACTCATCCGATACATTTAAAATGGATGAATATTGTTGTATGTAAATTACACCATAATAAAGCTGATTAAAAAGGCAAACAGCTAAATACTGCTAAGATACTCTCAAGGAGAAGAAAATAAGGTGTGATGAGTTTATCAGTAAAGACAATATAAAGTTACAGTACTTAAGACCAATGTGCTGATGCAAGGATAGATAAAGGGACCAGTGAAATGGAGCACAGAGCTCAGAAACAGATCCATGTGCAAATATGTGTGTGTAGAAGCAGTAGTAATAATAGTCATACTAGTATGTGTGTATATTGGTGAGTAGTTTGGAGAATAAGTGCTACTTTTCATCTGGCACTCCTAGAACCTAGCTATAGACCATTTATGCTAATGAATACAGTATATATGCAGGTGTGAACTTTACCTGGATTAATTCACAAAGACTAACCCATTATTATGACTTTGTGGTAGAAAATATTAGCAAAGAAATTTAGGGCACCAGGCCAGAAAAGAACTTCATTAAATAAATAAGAATTCAACAAATAATTAAAAATTTAAAATTAATACTCAAATTAATAGTATTCTCCTTGCCAAATTTTGCAATCATGTATATTTCCATAACCATCCCTCTTTCTGCTCTATCTCTTCATTTACCTTGAGTATGTAGAAAAAGGTCTGGGGTTAAGCTTCTTTGGCATCTAAAATAAAAAGACTTCTACTTGGCTCTTGGACCCTAAGTCATGTGTCAGATCATCGGCATTCCAATTTTCCTCCAGTTTAAGAGTACCCATTGTGATCTACATTCCTGATTCTAATCTCTGTGCCTATTGTCAGCTCCCAGATTTCTGGAACTTGGGGACTCTTGGTGGATTTTCTTGCTCTCGACAAAGGATCTAGATAGACCATCTGTTGGCATAACTGATCCTTTTATCCATACAACTATTTTTGCATTAGAAATGTACTGCCTACACTGATACTCTAAAAGTGAAAGGCAGTTTCTTTGCCCATAAGAACATGGAAGATGAAAAGCTACAACTTCTAAGTAGAAAATTGCCTGAATAATCAATGTTTCAATTCCCTCTTATGTAATTCCTTAGGCCATTGTTGCCTGATATTTCTATATTTATTATCATTTTTTTCTCATAACCTTACTTTTCAGCATATATGATATATATTTGTCTTTGAGAAGGATTCCCTGAGAAACCTTACTGTTTTACAAATATGCACAAGACCAGACTAACATTTATCAAGTACTTTCCAAGTGCTGAAATCTGTAAGTGTTTTACATGTGTTGTTTCAATTGATCCTTACAAAAATTCCTATGGGTTGGATTTTATTAGTTCTATTTCACCAGTCAGAAAATTAGAGTCAAAGAGGTTGATTTTTCAATGTTTACCAAGCTGGAAAACTTGTAGTCAGGACTAAAATACAAGTTTATCTAATGCCAAAGATCTTATCTTTTTTTCTTCTAACATCTATATAATAGTATAGTATTAGTGTAGTATAGTTTAGTATAGCATAGCATATATATTAGATTGGTGACTAATGTAATGTTCTACATTTGAATATTTTTAAAATGTTAATACCATTTACCATGAGCTGCAGCAATATTTAGGATTAGTTATGAGTTAAATTTAATTAAAACACATCCCAAATGTGCCTCACTTAAATCAAGAAAACATCACAACCTTCTCTAGACCTTCCCTAATTACCTCTCCAATGGGGCTAGCCTTCCAAGAAAGTAAAAACAAACTTTCCTGATAATTTGTAAATGGTTAACCTGACCCTCGAAAATAATAAACATTGCTCACAGTCATGACAGATATAGACCCAAAACATGTCATTTCCTTTCACAACTTAAAAAGCCTTGTTTTCAAAATTCACTTCAGATCCTACAGTTTACTCTTTAAGTCCGCCTCCCAATGCCTGGTACTGAAGTTACTTCACAAACCAGCCCTTGGCTGTGATCTCCCTTCTTCTCCCAAGCTTGCGGCCAGTATTTCGGATCTTTGAAGGGCCCTAAAGATTTTCAAATAACTTATGCAATCGTTTTCAGAACCATTAAACATATGGCTTCTGACATATTATTCTTTCTTAAACTCTCTTTAATAAAGAAGACGAATATTTTAGGACACAACTCAGATTTCATCCTTTTCCGGTAGTCTTCCTGCTTTCTCATCTGCGCATGCACCAGTGGGAAGGCATTCCCTTCTCAGATGTGCTACTTCTTCTCTTTGTGGTTATTCATCCTGCGTTCCAACCCTTTTTATTTACTGTATGCCCTTTCTTCTGAAGAGTAAGGACATCTTTGTTTCTCTCTAGCACTTAATACTTTTCCTGCTAAGAATAGACACAATAAATATTTAGCTAAAAAAAAAAAAACAAAACAAAAAAAAAGAAAAAACCAAACACTGCCTCTTACAATATAACACTGTTTTCAGTAGAGACCCATAAATCAAGTCCATTTGAGTGTTTCATTGAAAAACAGTGCTGACTTCTACAATTAAAATTGAGTTTTACTTAATATTCTTAAAACAGAAAATTTACAGCCACTGAGGAGTTAAAACTTTATTTATGTAGGAAGGTCAGAAAACTTAGAACAAATCTTTGGTAACTAGTTTACCATTGAGAATACTAACTGCAGCCTAATGAAATTTATGAGCAGCTCTGAAGAAATATTTTATTTCTTCACAGAATTACAAAGCTAGGCATGAACCAGAAAGGTCACTGAGTTCATCTCTCATGTTTAAATCATCCTAGAGAAATAAAAAGCTATACTATTTGTAAAAGTAGATATGACAACTTCTCCTGTACTCATTCCAGTACTTAACACCTTTCACCCTAAAAATCTCTCCCTAAATGTAACCTAAATTTCTATTGTTAGTGTTTAAACTGATCTCTTCTTGTACCATCACTGTGTAAGCCTGAGAATAGTAGGTTAATCTCCATCCTGTGAGCAGCAGCCTGAACAGTATCGCCTATTACTGGAGCCCTAACTACTTCTTTTGTCTCAGGTTGAATAGTCATTTACCAAAATTGAGTTAACCTTCGTGACAGCTCACAATTCTTGCAGAAGTCACCAGACTCTCTACAACGGTCTTCTAATTTTCACTTCCGTCCCTCAACAAGCCCTTTCTCCAAAAGTGGTCACGTTATCGTGCAAACTTCAAAGAAGATGGTATAAAAAAACAGCTGTTGAAAATAAAAGAGATTAATTAATATGAAGTGACTAATAGAGACATATTTGTTATAACAGAGCCATGATTATATTATTCTCATTCCCTTCATGATGTCTCCAATTATTTTGTGTGAGTTTATCCCTCTGCTGATTCAGGTATAAAGAGTTAAATTGTAACTACTTTTTTAACCAAAAAGTGATAACAACAAGAACACCTACTTATAGGATTGATAGGATAATATGAGTGAATTAAAATTTACTGCATTGAGTAGGTGCTCGGTTAATGTTAGTTGTTGTCTGTAGTAATATTTGGAGTAGCACTGATGATCTTGTACTCTTTTTAAATATATGAATCATATTATGTAATTGTAATTCTCAAAAACCTCTGAAATGATGAGGAATATGGTCTTACAGAAACAAATATGTCTATATGATATCCTGGTTTTCCTTGGTTTTAGAAAAGTGGCTTCTAAGAATCATGAAAATATCTATTTCTTGTGGTATGGATTAAGTTTAAATAATAACTAATACAGAACAAAACTTAAATACAAACTGAAATTATTTAAATTTGTAAATAATCATTTTTTATGTTCCTAAATGTCCTTAATATGATTCTAGAACATTTTACTATTTTTTCTTTATGTTCCATAGATAGTCTAATTAATTCTCAAATTCCACTTTTTACCTCTTTTTTTCAGCCTTCTTTGCAGTCTGCCTCACCTGTCTATTTCACTTTCCCTTAAGTTCAAACTTCAGGGTCTTCTAAGAAATATCATGCTGTAATTTTCTTCTTTGAAATTTTATATAACTTGTGTTCATATATTTTAATTAAATATTATTTTAAAAATTTTTTTCCTGATTCAATGCATAATCTCATGAGATTTTCTAATTTGAAAATCTCATGTATATTTCCCATTCTTGCAAACACCAGTCCAAAATGAGTGTAATTTTTGTTAGAATCAGACAACCCCTTGTTTGAACATTCTCCTGTGAAAGGCTGGCCAACAACTCACACCAATCTGGTCTTCCAGTCAAGGCACAAGTGGGAACGGTGGAGAAATCAAAACAAACAAATTGATTATAGATCGTGGAAGGTACTTTAACTTTGAGTTACAGAAAAACCTATTTCAAAATGATTTAAACCATAAAGCAATTAATTATCTTAAAAAAGAAAAAGTGCTGCAGTTGAGTGACTACAGGGTTGATTAATCTAGTAGCACAACCATGTCATCAAGGTTCTTTCCTCCTTATGCGCTTCATCCGCGGAATTGATGCTTTTCCCTTGCGCTAGCTTTCTTCACGGTCATAGGATGACTTACAATAAATTTTTTGATTTTTTTATTCTAATTATGTAAGACTAGGTAATTTCAACATCATTTTCCAAGAAGATACCTAGAAATGTCAGATATAATATGACAATGAAACAAACATACTGTTAAAGCTACAACTGGGCATACCACCAAGTAAGAGAAATCTCCTGGTGGCAAAAACAAAGAGAAAGACAAAAACTGGGGTATACAACCAAGTCTCAACTTTTTGGGACTGATGATCGTTAATGGCTTCTCTGGGAGAGGAGACAGGAGTGAGTCTGTGAAAGATGGGGCCAAGACTGAAATAATTGCTTACCATCAGGGGCACAGACTCAGGATAGGATAGACTTTAAAAAGGTCTTCACCAGGAAAAAGAGGTAACGCAAAACACTGAAATGCTCTGGCTTATGTGATGTGTGGGGAGAAAAATTCATTTCAGAATTCATGATTACATGTCTGTAGCTACAGAAACCCCTGGCTGAAAAATTAGTAGAAAGAGACTCTGAGGGACGCCTGGGTGGCTCAGTTGGTTAAGCCACAGCCTTCGGCTCAGGTCATGATCCCGGGGTCCAGGGATAGAGCCCCACATTGGTCTCCTTACTCGGCAGGGAGCCTCCTTCTCTTGCTGCCTCTTCCTGCCTCTCTGCCTGCTTGTGTGTACTTTCTCTCTCTCTCTGGCAAATAAATAAAATTTAAAAAAATAAAAAGTGACTCTGAGGCGGTACTGAGGCTACGGCAGCTGGGAGAAGCAAACGAATATTCTTCTTCACAGAAAGATCCTTGACACAGGCATTGCAGGATTCCCTCACATAAAGACTGTATAAAATCAATTTTACAACTAATAGTAAACACACACAAACACAAACAAAACCCCACCATTAGTGAGGGCCAGCAGAAATAATAAATAGCAAATTTAGGATCTTTTACAAATGGAATTATTGGATGCAATATATAAAACAGCTATGTTTAAAACAAAGAGATGAAATGGAATTTAAAATATGTGATAGCAACAAACAGGTTCTATTAAGAAGTACTCGAGAGAGTCTAAGGAACCAAATAGAAGTTCTAAAATAAAAAAACAAACAAACAACAGTTGAAGTTAATAACATAGAGGACTGTTACACAACAGGATAGATACATTTGTAAAGAAAGTGTTGATTACAGAAATTACCTAACATCTATCCTACATAACCAAAGAGATAGAAAATGAAAGCAAAGTTTGAGTCATGAAGGATAGAAAGAGAACATTCCTCTGGAATTCTAAAGAGCATTAATGAGGGAGAGTCATCCTTTTAAGAGCTAGTAGATAAAAATTTTACAGAATTGAACACAAGAATATTTCAATTTGGGGAATACAATTCTAAGCAACAAAAATGAAAGAAAGAAAAATTAAGCCTGGACACATCACAGTGAAATTACAGAGATGATCTTCTAAATAGATTATCTATGGTGTTATGGACTAAATATTTGCATCCCACAAAATTCATATGTTGAAGTCCTAACTCTAACGGGTGATATGTGGAGATGGGGCTCTTGAGTGTTATTAGGGTTAGATGAGATCATGAGGGTGGCCTTCTGGTCTGATGGGATCAATGCCCTCTAAAAAGAGATGTCATAGAGCTTGTTGTCTCTCTCTTTCTCTCTCTCCTTTCTGCCATGTAAGGATAAAGCAAGAAGGTGACTGTCTTTAAGTCAGGAAGACAGTTTTCACCAGAGCTTAACCAGGCTAATACTCTGACCTCAGACTTCTAGCCTCCAAAACGATGAGAAAATAAATTCCTCTGTTAAAGTCACCCAGTCTATGGTATTTTGTTCCGGCAGCCCAAGCTAATTCATCCACAGCTATACAGAAAAGATAGATAACCTACAAAGATGGATGACAACAGACTTTTTAAACAGTGACAGCTATAAAGTAATATATCACATACCTTCAAAGATCTTAGGGAAAATGATCTGCTAACTCAGAATGTTACATAAATTAGAGAACAAGAAAAAAAAATCCGCAGATAAATATACACTGTAAAATTTACCACTAACAGTGAGCCTCAGGGCAAAGAATATTGACCCCAGAAGTCAGGAATAGCACACAGGAAAGAATGGTGAAAGAGAGATGGATAAATAACCAGAAAAATCTAAGACAATATTGCTACGTATACAGTACACTCGAATAGACCATACACTAGTGGTTTTAGATCACGTTTTATGGAGCTGGACTGCCCTTGTTTTAAATCCCATTCAGTCATTAGCAGGCTGATGCCTGGCAATATATCAGTCTTCACATTCTGAAAGATGGGTGTCATGAGGATTACAGGAGTTAGTATAAGCCAAGACCCTAAAACAGTTCCTGGCACAAAGTAAGCATGTCATAGCTCCTATTGTTTCTAGTATTACTACCTTTACTACAAAATAATGACTAATACACGGAACAAAAATAATATCAAACTAAAATACTGGGCTATAAAAATAATTCAGACAAGAGGTGGGTGACTGGTGTTGAAGTATTTAAGTTCTTAGGGGCGCCTGGGTGGCTCAGTGGGTTAAGCCTCTGCCTTTGGCTTGGGTCATGATCTCAGGGTCCTAGGATCGAGCCCCGCATCGGGCTTTCTGTTCGGCGGGAAGCTTGCTTCCTCCTCTCTCTCTGCCTGTCTCTGTGCCTACTTGTGATCTCTGTCAAGTAAATAAATAAAATCTTTAAAAAAAAAAAAAAAGAAAGAAATATTTAAGTTCTTGTATTTTGAGAGGGACCTAGAGATACTAATTATCTTTGGCTTGTTTAGTTAATTATAGAAGCTAAAAAGTAAGGATACTACTAAAAGGAAAGAAACAGAAAAGGAAAATGTCTGCTAGGACCATCTGAATAAGTTTTGAATGTAGCCATCTAGGCAGGGAAAGCACGCCATCTATGTGAGGTAAAAGCTAGGCTAGCCTGAATTTTTGGCATAATAGCAGTCAGCATCAGAAGACAGAGGAAGTAGTGTACAAAGTTCTAATGAAAAGACAGTTTGAGTTAAAAACAGTACGTTCACACAAAATTTGCAAGTATAAAAGGAGTTGTTAGACATTTTCAAATGTAGAGGAACAGTGGAAACGCTGTGGCCAGAAATCTTTCTTGAAAAAGCATCTTCGATATAAAACTCAGCTAATTAGAGATATTTTTAAATCCCCAGAAATAGAGAATCAATAGTGAAAATTACTCAAGGGAAGCACTAAAATCTTTTAAACATAAAATCAAGACTAAACTTCCATGGGAATTGTGGTGGGACAGGATATCAATAGTATGAGCTTTGACAAAGTAAAAATAGAATAAGCAAAAAAAAACCCAAACAAACAAACAAAAAACCCCACAAACAAACAAACAAACAAAACAAAACAAAACAAAAAAACAGGTAAAAGGGAAGGGAAGGGAGAAGGAAGTGTTACTATGATGGCTGATTCATCTTTTATAGCAACAAGCAAATCAGAATTGCCTGAAATTAAAATGAATGGTTAAAAAATTATCTCAGCACTCTGATTCTATTTATATATATTTTTTCTTACATTTACAGTTCCTTCAAAGTTTATTGCTCTTGTGGCTAAAAATAGAAATCTGCAATCAGCAATTCTTTCAGTTTGATTTCAATTTCTTTTTCTTCTGTTAACTTTCAGTAAAATAAGAGTGGGCACCTTCCAATAAAATAATAATCTTACTGCTATAATAATCTATCATCTCTATCTATCAATGATTTCCCTTACCTATAATATCCTTTTACTGGTGCCTGTAAAATATCCACAGAATAATGTTCATTAAATACATAAAAGCTGGGGTATGGAGATTTGAGTAATGTTTTGCTTTTTCCTTCACACTTTTCAAATAGTTTGGAATTTTTATTATGTGTATATATCACACATAAAAACAAAAATTTTACTCTAAAATAATATTTATAAACAAATATTAATAAAATAGTATAGTTTATTCCTTATTTGATAAGTTTAACAACAGTATCTTAATTTTGACTTTTTAGTTGTTTTGCACAACTAACACAATATGTTTCCTGCAATGGTAATTTCAGATTTGTTGATAGCTATTATATAATATCTCATTTTCTATTTCCTCTAAGCAAAGACAAAAGATTAAAATTACATATAAGAACATCCTCTTAGATTGTGGAAGATATGAATGGCAAAGCTTAAGTAATATATGAAAAATATGATTCACATTTAAGTTTTTATACAGCAGAATAATGACTAATTGACTTTGGTTTTTGGCAAAGAAATCTAAAACAAAAATGTTAATTTTTTAAAGAGCAGTATGCGTTAGTTTTTCCTCTCACTCAAAATTTCAAAAGATGAGAGAGAAAATAATATTTTGTAACTAATAAAATAAATTTGAGATCCAAATGCAAACTATGTTTCTACTCAAATTCAAATATTTTCCAAGTTGTTGACTCATCATAACTAAAAGCAGCTGGTGTCCTATTCAAAATGACTGCAAACAATCTAAGTTAACACCTCAAAAGATTATCAAGAGTGGAAAAAATGTATCTAGGCAAAGAGAGTGGATGAAGAGTCTAAAAATGAATTTGACCATAAGGGAGGTGTTCTGTAGCAATAAGATGCTTTGAAGGAACTTTAATCTCAATCCATGTGTCATGGAATGAAATTAGATAAATTATGGCACAGTGGTATTATTTAGAAATGGTATTTTGGAAGGAGCTGTTAGTGCTATTTTTAATAGTAAATTTTCAATTTCTGATGAATTTTTTTCGCCACCAAGAACATTAGTTAAAAGTAGCTGCACATCTCAATATCTAAATGGAAAGCACAATATTTATATTTTGCATGCATAATTTGAGACAGCCACACAGTATACATGTGACAGGATGCCACAGTATACTCGTCAAAGAGGACCTCATCAGTACCAGCTGTTTCCAAATTACCATGGGGGAAATGCACCCAAAAATTGTACAAAATGATCCACTGATATATAGGAAAAAATATTAACATTTCTTCATTTATTTATAACATTTCCTTTTTATAATTCCATTTTGGAGTCTTTCATAATATAGAATAGTTTGAATATAATTAATAAATGTACATATATTGGATGTGCAGTCTGCAAAATGCCAATTTATAGCATAAAGGCAGGATCCAAAAAAAAAAAAAAATTCACCCTCATCTATCTAAATGGGATTCATTCTCTGCCAGTTCTAGTCATTTGGTAGTTATTGCATAATACACTATTCTGAGACAATTCTAAGGCAACATTTAAGAAGTGCTGATTAGGGATACTACTATGGATTGAATATGTGTGTCCCCACAAAATGCATATGTTAAAGCTCTAGTCCCCAGTGTGAAGGTGGGCCTTTTGAAAGGTAATTACGTTGTGAGGGTGGAACCCTAATGAATGGGATTAGTGCCCTTTTAAGAGGATGAGGGGTCCAGAGTATTCCCTCTCTGCCCTGGGAAGGTACAAAGAGAAGTGTTCCCATCAGACACGAAGTTTAAGGGCACCTTGACCTTGTTCCTTTAGAACTGTGTGACCAAATGTTTGTTGTTTATAATCCATCCACTCTGATATTTGTTATAGCAGCTTGGACTGACTAAGACAGAAATGATGATAATTATCTCTGGGGGAACATGGGCATCCCGGGAACCATCATTTGGCCTGGTACCCTAGGCACTGGCAAATACCGCTTAGTTATTTTATATGGATAATTTCTCTGTTGCTGTCCTTTTCAATACTGCAAGACTCCTATCACTTTCCTAGACAAACCACATATTTTTTCACTCTTTTGTCCCTACCTCTGAGGAATTCAAAATAGTATGTTAGAATGCTCTAGATGCCAAATCTTTGTCTGTACCTACAAGGAAGGCAGAATCATCTCCAGCTGTGAACCCTGCACTTAGCCTGGGTATCCCTTCCCTGAGCTTGAGATTCCAACCATTTTTGTCTTTTTTTTTTTTTTTTAAGATTTTATTTATTTATTTGACAGAGAGAGAGAGAGAGAGAGACAGTGAGAAAGGGAACACAAGCAGGGGGAGTGGGAGAGGGAGAAGCAGGCTTTCTGTTGAGCAGGAAGCCCGATGCAGAGCTCAACCCCAGGACCCTGGGACCATGACCGGAGCCAAAGGCAGATGCTTAATGACTGAACCACCAAGGCGCCCCTCCAACCATTTTCGTCTTAATTGAAGCTACTCTTTCTTCTATTTTTTTCTTTCATCTTCTACTTTTTCTCTACTCAATTCTTTCCAATAGCCTTTATATTTGGTCAATCTCCATATTGGCCTTTCTGTTTACCTTCATAGCCAAACTATCTAAAAGAATGTCTTTACTTCTCAGGCACTGCTCACCCCATTCTAGATCGGATTCACTCACCAAAATTTCACCAAAGTGGTTCTTGCTAATGTCTTCACTGACCTCTATATTAAAAAACTTACTGGGTATTTTTCAACTTTGACTGGGCCTCTCAGTAGCATTTAAAATTGTGAACTCCCTCTCTCCTGAAACACCCGTTCCTTTAGCTTTAAGGGTAACATACAAGCTTTCTCTACCTTTAAGACCATTTATCTAAATACTCTGTGCCAATTTTTATTTCCCAACTGATTAAAGATTTGAATCTCTTAGGATTTAAGCTTAGGTTCTCTTTATTTTAATTCTATGATTTCTCTTATGTTGTCTTTATATGTAATATACTTGTTTCCATAGCTTCCATTAACATCAACATTCTGCTAAGGACTCCAAAAATTTTCTATTTAAGACTTTTCTAAGTTTTAGACCAATATGTACTATTGTCTGCACTTAGATCTATGAATAGTATGTTAACCATACCATGTCCAAAACAGGGCTAATCACTTTTCTCTGTATACATATCCTTTTATCACCAAACTCATTGACATCTGCCCAACGGTTCAGACTACAAATCTAAGAGATTTCCTTCACACCTCTCCTTCACTGAGAACATCCAATTCATCATTAAGACCTGTATATCTCTATAATGCATATATTATTCCTGCTTTCTTTCAATTTCATTAATCTTAACTAAACCAATATTCTGTCTCCCCAACCAATAAAATAGCCCTACCTTATGAGCCTGCATCCACACTTTGCCAGCTTCCAATTCATTTCTTTTGTCAAAATTAATGTGATCTTCAGAAATGCAACTATCTAAAATTAGAATCCAACTTTTTCTGTGGGTAACATCAGGACCCTGCTCCATATGGATACTGACCAACTTTTTAGATACATCTTCTATAATTCCAGCACTTTACTAACTTGTAACTTATTTTTATTCTTGATATTTGCATCTTTTTATCATTTATTCATTACAGCTTTCACAGGTGCATGCAATGATCATTCTTACCCTCATTCCCATCCTCAAGCATATTCTACATCAAGCTAATTCCTAGCTCAACCCTCATTTAGTTAGACATTGTCTCCTTATGGAGTTTCCATGATCACTCAGGTCAAATGATTAAGCAACCATTTGTATAATTTTGTTTTTAAAGTTTTCTTACCCTTCTGGAATTCATAAGGGCCACGTATGCTTGCTCACTGTTTTATAGTTAACCCTAAAAGGTGTCTAATAAATCGGAAGTGCTCAACTGTATATTTTGAGTGAATGAATGCAGGAATTAACGAATAGTGATCTATACAAAAGAACGCACAATTTGAGTAAATCTTACTGCTCTATTGTTAAAAAAAAAAGTATACTAATTATCCAACAGAATTTTAGATTTAGATTTATTGTTAGGTATTATTTATCATATCATTTAAAATAACTTTTTAAATGGCAACCATATTTTTTTGATGTCTGTAATTCAGGAATGTTGACAAATTAGAATGAAAGTTGCAAAATGACTAGAATTAAAAATAACAATTAAAAGTGAAGAAATGTATGATATTACCTAGTATTTTCTTGCCAAATTGTAAAATGGAAAACAAACAAATGTTATTGTACCAAGGATTTAAGTACTCTATTTCATGACATTTTTTTTAAAAGTTATACTGATCATCAGCTCCTTGACAATAATTTTGAAATGAAGGTTTAAAAAAAAATAAGAGGAGTAAATGAAGACTTAGGAGTGCCTAATGGGAATTTTCACCATTGGTTAAGTGCTAAGAAGTCTGTTTTAACATAAAAAAATATATTTAGTTGAGATTTAGTTTCAAAAGGATGCCTTTCATTCTTAATCAACTGAATTTGTATTTAATCTCCTTACTTTTCATTTATGGGAAACTTTTTCAAGAAATTACAGAGGGTTGGGGTGCCTAGGTGGCTCAGTGGTTTAAGCCTCTGCCTTCAGCTCAGGTCATGATCTCAGAGTTCTGGGATCGAGCCCCGAATCGGGCTCTCTGCTCAGCAGGGAGCCTGCTTCCTCCTCTCTCTCTGCCTGCCTCTCTGCCTACTTGTGATCTCTCTCTGTCAAATAAATAAAATCTTTAAAAAAAAAAAAGAAATTACAGAGGGTTCAAGTGCAATGAACAAATATTTGGTCATCTTGGGTTGACATAAGTTAAGCTGTAATTCAGAAATATTGTTGAACTGAATAAAGACGTCTTGACATATTTCCATTCAAATCTATCCTTATTCAGGATAGCTATATTGCACTGATGAATGCTTGGACAACCATGGAAGAGCAGAATCATGATAGAGTAATTCCAATCATTCCTCTCAACCAGTTCCTGTCAGGGAACACACATCACTTCTCCCAGGCACTGAAAGTCCTAGTAAGTACTGTCCTGTGAGGTTCCTCTATGAATTTGTGATTTCCCTCTGAATTTAAGAATCTACTTGGAGATTATATTGAAAGATAAGACACCAAATTCCTATCTTTGAAACAAAGTTGTGCAAAACATTCAATCCTTCTACTCTGCAATATTACTTTCTCTTGTATTTTTCTCAGAATGATCTTATTCAATGAAAAATAAATCTTGTAATTATATTTAACGATCTTATTACATATTTGGTGATCTTATTATATATGTTATTATATATGTAGACACACATTATAAATACTATATATATACTCTCTATTCTAGTAAGGTTATAACAAAGTATCTTGCAAGTCTTTTTAAAAATCACATAATAATATTTGAAAGCATCTACACATATAGAAATATCTATCATCTATTTTTCTGTGTCTATTTATCTCATATACTTTGAAGTAGCTTTAGAGCTTTTGACTTATAGAATTTGATAATAGGCTTCTCATGTTTCTGTGTAAACCCAACTGTTTTCAAGCAGTAAACAATGTGATGGGTATTAAGATATTTGTTAATCAACGGTGATAAATAGTCATAGTAAACAAAATAAACTTTACTGAGAATTTATACCTTTTATATGTTTCTTTCTATACTTTAGTTTGGTTATTAGGTACCATGGCTCCAAAGCCAACCATTTAAAAATAATTTCTTTTATTGGAGTGTGTGTGTGTGTGTGTGTGTGTGTGTGTTTAATGTTTTTCTTCAGACAAAGCAAGCCTAAGATATAAGGATTGATAAACTATTAACAAGTAAGGAGTAATATACCCTTATTCCAGACGTGTTGAAGTGCACGTATGTGTTGTTCACGGAGTCTGAGAAGAGCATTTTGTTATTACATGTGTAATGTCAGCACAGAACCTAGCTGCCTAGGTGATCTTAATTTGGTTTCCTGAATGGTTTGGGAAAGTAGAAAGACAACGAACCTACCAAAAACTATTTGACAGAAAGTGACTGACAGCTTTGTATTAATCACAGGTATCTCTTATGGAGATCTCTCTATATAGCCAGGGTCATAATTAAGTGCTGTATTTGTATCACCTTCTAGAATTTTCCAAAACTATTATGATGTTGGTAAAACTGTTTATGTGGTAAAGACGTAGAAAATGGTCCAAATCTGAAAGTGTGTAAATGACAGAACCAGGATTTAAGCCAACGGATGGCTTCCTCAGAGGGCTCCCCTTCCTTCATGGCCCTGCTGCCCATAATAAACTGTAATTCTACTTTTGAGCAATCTTGGTTGAAATCATCAATAGTGTCTGAATCTAAAAAATTGAGGCCCATTTTTTGAAAGTAGGTCTCCATTACAATGTTTCATCGTCCGAAACCAACTTCAAAATAAATTACAGCCATTCCTTTTCTCTTCTATATTTACTATCTGTACTTGATATCCTAGTTTTGAATACTTACCATATGTCAAAATTTTATTTTAAATTCTACCCTCTAAATGTATCATACTTCCACTCAATTTTAAGTCTTGGTATAATGATAATTTCTTTTCTATTAATAGAGGAATCAATCTACAAATATTAAGGCATTAGTAGTAAGCCCTTGGATCACAGTTTATGAATCATTGTTATGTTTTATTAAAACTGTATCACCAGTAATTAGCAAGACTTAAGTTTTCTTATCATAATAATGAAATTGTACCATGGGTTATAGTCTAAAGTCTTGCTTAAAGTCAGATTAACTCTACATTTATTTATTCTTAAAGCAACCATCTGATTTTTTTTGAAAGGATAAGTATAAAGAGATCATTGACTCTAAAACAACAATTAATGCCTCTCCTGAAAATTTTCTGACATATTTGTCTACTAATAAACTGAAATTCAAAGTCCAAAGCACATTTAAAAAACAATTCTTCTCCACATGGTATTCCATTATGAAACTGCAGCAATAAACATGACATTAGTTGAACAAACATAACGCTATAATCAAGCATCTGCTTGCCTTCCTGCGTTGCATATACAGCAGAGATTTGTTGTAGCTTTTTTTAGTATTCTCAATAGGTTTCTGTGTTTATACAGGTCCAGGAATTATCTTCAGAACTTACCCTCCATATGGCACCAGGAAATGTGGCATAAGAATCTTTCTGACACAAGGGATATACAATTTTTTAATTTCAAAATATCAAAATATTGCCATAAATATAAAAGTATCAAACAAGTGTTAGAACCACCTCCTCCTCTGTTTAATCTCATCAAAATTGATTCTGTTGTCTGTATAAGTTAACTTTGATTCCCCCAAATTCACAAAGATCATCACATTTCTTCCCTCAAGTTCTAAATGTTAAACACAGCTTCATTATATTTTTAATAGTAAATTAATAGTAAGTTAAAAATCGTTTAGCAGAGGGCCAACAGCATGAAGGTACTGAATAAACATGACCCAAATTTTGGTTCTTATGTTATACCCATCAAAGAGAAATAAAGTAGAGATGTCCCCTTGGCTGGACAATTCTGTGTAGATAAGTGATTTGCTTAGTTCAGTTTAAAGAATTTCATGCGGGGAGCCTGGGTGGCTCAGTGGGTTAAAGCCTCTGCCTTCGGCTCGGGTCATGATCTCAGGGTCCTGGGATCAAGCCCCACATGGGCTCTCTGCTCAGCGGGGAGCCTGCTTCCCCCCCTCTCTGCCTGCCTCTCTGCCTACTTGTGATCTCTGTCTGTCAAATAAATAAAATAAAATCTCAAAAAAAAATTTAGAGAATCTCATGCAGGTAATATGTTTGGCTCTTCTTTGGGGAAGATTTTCAATATTGCACAATTTGTTTTAACTCTTGTCTGCAATCCATTTTTCCTGTGTGAGCACACCCTGAGTCAATATGTGTTAAGTAAACTGAAATTTAAGACACATAAAAGACACTGACAACGTAACTACCTTCATTCTATTTCAACCTCTTAAAAACTACTAATGTTTGTGAATAATATCTGTAACAACCTTTATTATGTTTTAATGGGCTTATATGCACATGCTTTCTTATTTTTGATTTTATAAATATAGTTTTTAAAATATTAGGAAATATAAATTACTGTACTTAATTTATAAATATGTCACTCTTACATAACTCAAAGCGCTCCACCTTCAATATAGTAAACCAGCTAAATATAATATCAATGACGCAAAACTCACTTGTTATGCAATACGGAGACATTATTCAGACACCACACTAGGAAAAAAGTAGTTTCTTCCTCATACAGCTAACAAAGTGATTAACTTGCCAGTTCAATGTGAAGGAATAATATGGTTCCACATATGTATGGTTTTTTAAATCTAGTCAAGACACATGGCCAGATATTTCAATTAATGTGTAGCAAGGTCACAAAATCAATTTCTTATCAGCCAAAAACACTCATACAGTAAATTTTATTTTCAAACCATAATCTCTAAATTAAATCTGTGTACCTAAAAAATACAGTACAGAAACTCAGTCATTGGGTTTTCTCCCTGATAGCATTTTCACAAATGGCACAAGGCTTTGTATGCTATATATAGCCTACAGTGTTTGGTTAGATTCTAATCTTCCTAGAGTATGTCATTATCTCTTTCCATGGCAAATAGAAGACCAAAGTGTTAATTTCCTCCTTAAAGTAAGTACTAGGTTTGAACAGTTATGACTTTCTACCTTCCAGCAATATATTTGGGAACTTTTAAACAATTATAAAGAGAATCTTTGAAACTGTATACTAACTGGACTTCTTGGTAATTGAAATAAATTATCTAAACATAAAATTGTGGGGAAAATCATATTAATATAGAAAACAGGAGCACATTGCAGTTAATTCACATAAAAGGACTCTGTAGGAACTGAGCTTGTCTGACCAATGACCAATGACCAATGACTCAAAATAATCACATTTTTAATGAAAACTCTTTGACTTGAATGTAAAATACCATCATCTGTTACATTTGGGTGTTGAAATTCTTTCTCTATATTCCAGTTTCTTAAACTGAATCTTTTTTTCTCCTAATATCCTCATTCTCACGTTCTTTACAACCACACATGAGACTGCAGTAATGTAAGTGTTAGTACCTTTTATCTATATTCAATGACGATGGGCCAAAATAGTTAAAGGAACTGAAATACTTCAATGACCTTGCCCTAATATCTTCATACTCAGAAAATAACAATTTTCATGCCAGATAAATATGCTGTGTTCTCTGTTTTTTAACGTTGCAAATGTCTGAGACATTTATATAAATGCTGTATACAATCCACAGTGGTGTTCTCTTCTATAGCTGACTAACAAATTATACAAATCTATTGTAAATTCAGATCCTTGAGACCAAGATGATGTTTGATGGTTGAAAAACACAGGATATGAAATTGTATCTCAAGCACACAGGAAATAGAAAATTATCTGAGATAATACATTTAGAGTTGTTCAAATCATTTTCCTCACAGCCTCCTAAACATGTAATCTTTTTAGTTGATTTCAGCACTGCTAAATGGAATGAAAAGAATCTTTCCTAAGAGCAAGAAAGTGAGTAACTCTTGGGAAGGGTTAAAATAATTTTTTTTGTTGTTGTTAAAACATTTTCTTCATAATCTTTATATTTTAGAAGTATCAAAATTCTAATGAAATGATTTAAAGCTATAGAAAGCAAGAATATTTTATTTCTTCCCATTTCATGTGATCATTTATTCTATTTTAACCAAATTTAGAGCTTGATAAAAAATAAAATGAACAATAGTCCTTCACTTTGTACACTATGCAATAAAGGTAAAACTTCCTCTTAAATATTTAACTAAAAAAAATACAATTTCAGGTAATAAAGTTGTATTTAAAAAGGTCACTTCATTAGAAGGACTAATAAATTTGGGTTAAGTGTTTTTAATAACATACAGATTATAATTCCTCTTTGCAATTAAAGAAAATGATCAAAGTAGTAATATGATTAAAGTAAATACATCATTGTTTAAGTGCCAATAATTTCACACTTCCTAAAATTTTTGTGAAAAAGCATTTTTGATACCCAAGACTCAAAAGGAAATACCATAGTCAACATAACTCCTTGGACTCTAAATATGAAGACCAGGGGTGCCTAAAACTGAGGGACCATCACAAAAGATTAGTGCCAGTATTGCAACTGACCCTGCCTCAGCACGTGCTACTTCCTAATTCATGAAAATGCTTAAAAGAGCAGTAATAAGTTAATGAGTATTCAGTCTTTGAGTGATAGATGATCACTCAACATGAAGTAAGAAAACAAAGATAGCATGGAAAAAGTATAAGAAGCTTAGGATGCTCACTGATCATCCGTGCAAATTTTCCATCTGGCTATAATGGAGTCTCATCATTTAAAGCAAAATATTTGTGATGGCATCACATCTAAGGTACTCTTGCTATAATGGCCTGTTACAAGTCTAAAATTCAGCCAAAACTGAGTGCTGGTTTGGGCAAGTAGAAATATCATCTGTGATGTTTCAATACATTCAGCACAGGCAAGGAACAATAAAAACAGCACACCAACCTGTCAGAATAGCCACTGAAAAACAATCCATATATTTTATAGATTGGATCCAAGGCATTTTGGTAATTTCCAAGGATACAATCAAAAATAAGAACTAGTCACTATCTCCAAGCAGCCAACACTATTGGGATTCCCCCAGGAACTAATGAAAAGCAGGTTGACGCCATTCAAACTTACCCCAACATTATATATTAACACAAAAATAAAAAGAAATTATAAAGAGAACATGAAAAAATAAACAGTTATTCTTAATAGAGATGAGAAAACCCTGAAAAGTGAGCAACATGGACTGTGTCTTTCCTACACAATGAGTCCCAGCTTATATTTCCAAGATGGAAAGTGTCCAATTTCTCCCCTGAGTGCATGCATTATTGATTATCCTGTCCCGTTTACTGAGCCAGACCCAAAGCCATTTCGATGCCTTTGGGTAAATACAGATAACCCTTAGAAGGAAGATATTTGGCTCCAGCTTTCCAACAGACAGGACTGGCCCTCTAGTCACTTCCATTCTCACCATCCCTGGCTCATCACATATTCATAAATATGCCGTCATCCATGTTCTTTTTGGAATTGCAACACAAGCACACGTTTCATTTGTAACATTTTGTTCTAGATGTTAGTTAAATGGTGGTCATAAAAACACATGGGTTACAACCCTCTTCCCCATAAAATGGATGTGTACACCATCTTATTCAAAGGGGTTACACTCAACAGCATCTAACAGTAACTAAACCTCTCCAATAGGAAAGCTAATATAAAAATCAAGATTTTATAGCCTCCTTGTTTGTTTTTAATGGTTCAAATGACTCTGACACAGTAGTGATCTTGCTGATTATATTTAATGGCTTACTTCTCAGCCCTGAAACAAAAGGGAGTTCACTGAAGATCTCAGTTCACAGAGAAACAGTCTCAGATGCACTTTGTGCCTCATTGTGAGAATCCCAGCTGACAGGACTAGGATATTTATACAAGTTTGGAGACCTTGGCACAACAATATTAGAATTTATATCAGAGACTCTAGTTACTTAGGGCATGGCATAATAGGAAGGCTCCAATTTATAGGGCTGGGTCTTAACTCCTGGAATATAAAGATGTAAGGGATGGATCTAATAATGGGAACTTGAAAAATAAGATTATGGTTTGGAAATTTTTTTAATTTTTTTTTTTTTTTTAGATTTTATTTATTTATTTGACAGACAGAGATCACAAGTAGGCAGAGAGGTAGGCAGGGTGTGGGGGGTTGGGGGGTGGGGAAGCAGGCTCCCCGCTGAGCAGAGAGCCTGATGCGGGGCTTGATCTCAGGACCATGACCTGAGCTGAAGGCAGAGGCTTTAATCCACTGAGCCACCCAGGCTCTTGTGGAGATTATTTTTAAGACGATGATTAATATCACAGGATTTCTAAAATATACTCCCCCTCCCTTCCTTAGTCTCAGAAAAGGAATTAAATGAAGCAGAGGTTAAATGAAAGTAGATGAATGTAGAAATGAGTCTCGGGGCACCTGGGTGGCTCAGTGGGTTAAGCTGCTGCCTTGGGCTCAGGTCATGATCTCAGGGTCCTGGGATTGAGCCCCGCATCAGGCGCTCTGCTCGGTGGGGAAACTGCTTCTCTTTCTCTCTCTCTCTCTCTGCCTACTTATGATCTTTCTCTGTCAAATAAATAAATAAAATCTTTAAAAAAAAAAAAAAAAAGAAATGAATCTCAAAGGACTGACAACAATGTTTCCTGTAGTCATTTACTCTCCTGATGGCAACAGCTACCTAAAAGTCCTTTCTCTCATTCTGACCCTGTAATTTGAGTAGGTTTTCACCCTAGGCTCCAGAAACAGAGCAGACTGATAGTAACTCTGTCAGAATATTCCATTATTATTTAAGGGCATAAAGGTAATAAACAACTTGAATGTATAAATAAAAGTGAAGGGTTCTGAGGTAAACTATACTCCTCTCTTACAGTAGGGAATCAATCAGTGGGTGTTCCTGGAGCATAAACTGAGAAGTGAAGGCACAAATATATTTAGTAGAAGATAGGAGGGAATTAGAGGGCTCTTTTCATTGAAGATTCACGTCTTTCTTAAGTTCCGGGAAATTGTCAGATCTTTTATTATTTCCTCTGCTAAATCTTGTCTGATCCTTTCTTCAGTAAGACTTACATTAAATGGCTATCAGGTTCTCTGTGTCTGGACCTGTTCCTTAGTTTTGTTCTTGTATTTTTCATCTGAGCTTTTTAGTCCTGCAATTCATTGGATATTATTTTTCAGCCCTTCAATTATACATTATCAACTCAATTTGGGAATAATATTGATCAAACGATAACTTTATTTTATTGGAGGAGAAAAATACATTTGGTGTGCCTGGCAGGAACCATCAAAAGTATTAGCCAGTGAATTCAGGAAATCACTTGGGAAAACAGACAACAGGGGGAGACTGTTATGGGCTCCATATTAATGACATTATAATGTGAAAACCACAGATAAATCACACAATTAGGATTGGAAAACCCATTAGCTACCTTGTTTCACTTTTGAGATAAAGCATGGAAAGAATTTGGGAGAGGTCTTGGCACAGATAAAGGAAAAGATGACAAAAGGGTGAAATTGTGTTATAAAAAGGGTGAGAATGCTGAGCCCATCAGCTCAGAGTATCTTGACGAAGGAGAATATCTTGACGAAGGAGTCCTGATTTGTTAATAATTTTGATATTTGAAGCTTCCCTGTTCCATGCGGTGGGAGAGGAAACCCAAGAATGGAGATTTTAGTGATTTGTAAGCATTGGTTTGTATTACTGACAACCTTACCAGCCTATTGTCTTGATGCCTCTTGCTATAAAATGAGGAACAAGAGGAAGAAACAGGTATATGAGGAATTGAGCAGCAAAGAGGTTTTAAAATACATCGAAGAAGAAAGTGTTTTGTGGTATGATAATTCTTTTATACATAGAAGCCTATTTTAGCAGTTTTGTTTGAATGCAAACTTTTCCAGAATCGCTTTGAAGATATAAACCAGACTTTTCCCTTCAACCTCTTTGTTTTTTCTTCCTAAAAGTATCATTTTCCAGGCCAGTTGTTCTATTTATTCATCTTTGTGTTTGTATTATTGGCTTTTCTCCAATGACTGCTTATCCTTGCATGACCCTTATGTTTTTAATTAGAGAACAATGTTGATTATTACAGGTAGCTTGGCCGAGGTTCTGCCTGCCAGCCATTACTACCTCTTCAGTGCAAGAGAGCTCAGAATTTCCTGTATGGGGAGGGGCAAGGAGGGAAGAGAACAATTGCCAAGTGTTCTTTCAGGTAGCATAGATGAGGAGTAGGCAGAAAGCTGACATCAGTTTTTACTCTCACCCATTCCTTCCAGGCAGATGCCAGTTTCCTTTGGAGTTTTTTTCTTGGCTTTATTTGGGATCAAACACCAATGGGGAATAAAGAGCCCAATCAGCACAACCTTTGGGAAATAATGTCTAAATCAGTCACCGGTCGCGTAGATTGCCGCTCCCTTTCTGGGAAGGGAATAGGATATCACCACAAGGAAAAGCACCCTTTTCTCACAGACAGCCTTCTTGTGTACACTGGACTGCCTACTTTATAGCACTGGCTTTGGCTTTGAGACGTTCACTCTTAATATACAGAGTTCTCATGCCCAACTCCCTTTTACTGTCAGTATGCTGGGCTTTATGGAGGTGGATGAACAGAGTTCAATTATTACATCTCTTCTATCTGATGAGTTTCAACTATTATATCTGTTACATCTGATGAGTTTCATTAAGATAGGGAAACTTGGAAATTATTTTAACAGGCACCTGGGTGGCTCAGTGGGTTAAGTGACTGTCTTCAGCTCAGGTCATGATCCCAGGATCCCAGGATCAAGTCCCACATCAGGCTCCCTGCTCTGTAGGGAGTCTGCTTCTCCCTCTGACCTTCTCCCCTCTTTTATTCTCTCTCTCTCTCTCACATAAATAAATAAAACCTTCAAAAAAAATTGTTTTAACTTCCCTGCATTTAAGGTATTTTAAACATCCATACTTCATACATTTTTCTTTTTAATCAGTTGCTTTGATAAGGTAGTGGGGAAAAAAGGCAGATTCGAGCTGGGGGTACTGCAACCAACATCATTCATTTTTGTCTCAGTTAGGCTCAGTTTCCTTATTTGCAGACTTACTTCACAGAGTTGTTTGGGAATTATATAAAGCAATAATTTGAATGTGTTTTCACTGGAAAATTATTTAATCTATAAATTGAGGATAATACTAGCTCTTATTTCAGAGAGTTGTTATGAGGATTAAATTTATAAATTCATGTAAAGTGCTTAGAATAGTGAATAGCTCACAGAAAGCACTAAAGACAACATCGATATTAGTATTCTGTTTTGTGAATAAACTGTAAAGATGAAAGTTATTTATTTAAGTATGAAAGAAGACTAAACAAGGAAGAAGAGAAGTAATGGGAAGGTGGATAATCAGGAGACTAGATAATTTGTTTCTGAAATAAGTAGGAGTATGAAGTATGCCGTGTCCTATCAAACTGGGGCTATCCCAGAACAAAGGAAATATCCTCAATTTTGCAACATAAAGTTTGCAATCTTAAAATATTGACGAAAGATCAGAGCTAGAACAAACACAGTAGAAAAATTGGGACTCAGTAACTGAATTTGTGGTATTGAAGGTGCTATCTCTACTATCTTTTTGTTCTTATTTCTACCAGTATTTTTCTTGAAAAGCAACAGGGGATTAAAATGTATGAAAAATTCCACATTTAGAGCACAATTTCCATTTAATTTTCATTTCCTAGCAGCCCCTAAAGAAATGTCTGAAGAGAAAGTTTAAGATGGTATAGCTGCCATGATCACTTTGCATACAAAATGGAAACTAGCTCTAGAAAAACAATATCCAATTTTTATTGATGCCTTATCGTCAGCACACATTATATGCCATATACATGGTGCATATATATATATATATATATATATATATACACACAACAAACGTATACACACACACACACACACACACACACATATATACACTTTATGAACTGATGTTTTAGCCTGAAGTCAAAATCAAAAATGGTAGTCTTCACTTAGGAAAAAAAAAAATAACAGCACTCTAATAATGTCAAAACAGAGGTTAGTCTTATTTAGAATTGACTTGACACAGTCAGCATTGAACAGCATTGAACAATGCTTTTTGATTGTTGAAATTCGAACTCAGAAGTGATGTGTTTATTTTTAATTATCTATGCTGATATTACTTCTCTGATTCTAAATATCCAATTAACCCACCCAGATAATACTTATTTAAAAATGAATAACAATAGATGAGACTTGGAACACCTGGGTGGCTCAGTGGGTTAAAGCCTCTGCCTTGGCTCAGGTCATGATCTCAGGGTCTTGGGATCAAGCCCCGCATCAGGCTTTCTGCTCAGCGGGGAGCCTGCTTCCAGCCCCACTCTCTCTGCCTGCCTCTCTGCCTACTTGTGATCTTTGCTTGTCAAATAAATAAATAAAATCTTTAAAGAAAAAAACGAATAAATGAGCCTTTTATTTGAAAAAAACTTTTCATGATATTCCATCATAGATGATTTGGGAAAACCCAAAATCGTATGTTCCTATTAAAGCCTCTTTTAAGATCTCAAGCTATTTCTTACTTTCTTTATCTCATTAATTCTTGTAACTATCCTCTGTTGAGAAACATGAAACTGGAGGATTTTTAAAAAACGATTTCTGAAACAGTCTGCAGAAATGACATCATCAAGTCAGATCAGTAAGTCTTGACATATAAAACCATGCAGCTGATCAGGGTGCTCCGTGGCTGGGTGGCTCAGTAGGTTGAACATCACACTCTTGGTTTGGGCTCTGGTCCTGACCTCAGGATTGTGAGATCAAGCCCCTAGCATCTGGCTCTGCACACTGGGCAGGGAGTCTGCTTGAGATTCTCTCTCTCCCTCTGCCCACTCCATCTACCCCTGCTTGCATGCATGCTTTCTCTCTCTCTTTCTCTTTCTCTATGTGAATAAATAAATTTTTTTAAAAGATTTTACTTATTTATTTGACAGACAGAAATCACAAGTAGGCAGAAAGGCAGGCACAGAGAGAGGGGGAGGCAGGCTCTCTGCCAAGCAGAGAGCCCGATGCGGGGCTCGATCCCAGAACCCTGGAATCTTGACCCAAGCCGCAGGCAGAGGCTTTAACCCACTGAGCCACCCAGGCACCCCAATAAATAAATTTTTTAAAAAATACTTTATTTATCTATTTGACAGGGAGTGAGAGAGAGCATAAGTAGTGGGAGGAGAGGCAGGCAGAGGGAGAAACAGGCTCCCTGATGAGCAAGGAGCCTGTGGTGGAACTGGAGCCACCCTGTCAACTGACTGAGCCACCCAAGTGTCCCTGAATAAATAAAACCTTAAAACAAAACAAAAACAAAACCCTTGCAGCTAATTAGCAAAACTCAAATGACCCAAGTAGCAAGTGGGACCAGCACTTTCTTTTATTTGTGTCTTCTTTCATTTCCCTCCCTCTCCTTTCCCTCTTTCTTATTGCAATCCTCAGAAGGAAGTGGCTCCTGATTTTTAAGTAATATTTAAATAATATTTGAACAACAGCAGGTGCTAGATGGAAGAAAGGTAGATAACATTACAGTTTCATCTTCCTTCATATGTGATACGTTAATAAAAATTCTTGAGGAAGCAAATTTTTTCTTGTAAAACAAATGCACTTTTACCTACTCCAAATGATCTTAGATAAATAAATACTGATACAAACTTGAAAAATTATGAACTCTGATGTATTTCTAGATAGTCATGTATCAGATTTGTTTAAAGTGAGATGCATATTTCCTTGGGATTTCTTGTACTGAATGGAAAATGTAATCAAAGAAATGACAGTCTGAATTAACCCAACGCTTACATTCCCGGATGCACGATTTCCATGAACTTCCTCCAAATAAGTAAAGTATCTTTGCCAATTCCAGAAATCCTTTTCCTCATACTAGAAGTATGACCTCTTTCGTTTGTTGACAAGAGGAGCTACACAATAGAGAAAACAAAACAACAAAACAAAACAAAACAAAAAAACCTCTACGATAATAATTAGGTGAGATTTCCTAAAAAATATCCATTCCATAAGATGACAAATTCCTTCAACATATAGGAAGAGAAAAATAAAAGAAGAAAAATAAAAGAAGGGTATAAAAACTCCCTTAAGCTATTATTTTATTTTTAAAAGGAGAAGGAAAAAAGGACTTGTACCATTTAAGTTTTGCTGATCCTATCTTTATTATGGAAATTACCACACTGTCATTTTGTTAAATATTTAAAACTGCAGTTATTTCTTGTAGGATGCAGTTTAAATAGTATATCTGTGTTAACTGATGATACACATGTACACACACACATTTTGTATGCTTTGCTTCTGTTCTGATGACTTTTGGTGTGCTCATTTTGATGAACATCCTCTCTATTACTAAAAACAAACTGTTATGGAAAAAAAATCACATGTCATCAGTGCTTATCTTGTAGCCTGGGCAGAGTCATGCTAGCTTTCCATGCTAGTGGATTATTTTAATTAGCATTTCTCCCATATTCTGAACCCACAGACAGTTTCTTCTTTGTAACTCTTAGATAGCTATTGTGACATTGTTCTCTCTGCATTGACCAGTGTCACAATGTTCTCTAATTCATTATGATATCCTTCCAGTCCAATTTTACAGGCATATATATGTTATTTCATAATGATGAAAAGCTGGTTTTTTTTTAAGTGTAGAGTATGTCTCCCTGAGTTGCAGGCACGAGACTTCATTATTTCTTCTAAAGTGCTTGTGATGTTCATATTAGGCATGTCCCAAACTATGAAAGATTTTTATACATGTATGCAAGCTGTCAGTTACTGCCTTCCTGACCTTTCCTAGCCTCACCTGGGGCAACTTTTTTTTCTCCTGCCTATGCTGACTTCATGAAACTTCCCAAAACACAGTACCACTTAATGAGCTTGTATGATAGTCTATCTCTTCCACACCCACAATGTCCTGGATCCTTCCCCTTATCTTGCTTCTCCCCTCTCCTAGTTCAGGTTATTTTAACTCAAGCAATATTATGTTTCATACGTACAGAAGGATTCTTTCAACTCTTCCAACCTCCCTCCCCTTTTTAAAACTTTCCTAAGTACCCAGGGGCGATGGGATGTCTTGCTCTCTAGATTTATAACTGTGCCCCAGAAAGTAACCAACCTTATTAGAAGCATAAGGGATAGCCACATTAATATATGTTTAAAAGACTAAAATGACTCAAATTTTAGGAAAATCTCATCAACAATTTCAGAAGCCTTTAACTGTACCCCCAAATTTCTACACAAACACTTCTCTGTCTTGTCTTAAAATATCCACATTGTCAGCATAAAGGGGAGTGTATAAATAAACTGCTGTCAATACCTCAGTAAAGTTGAAAATAATGAATACATTCCTGTTAAAATGATATTGTTTTACCAATTTGGTTTAAAAACCTGTAGTACACTAATTACGTCAGGTGGTTAGTAATATAGTGACATTTTTGGTATTCTAGAGAAGGTTGAGAACCCTAGGGTTTGAGTCCTAGCTTTGTTGCCTTAGCCGTGGGACACTGGGGAACTCACTTAAGCTTTCATTGTCCTGCTTCTCTCACATGCAACAAGCTATAACGTGGAGTTCAACAGAATTAGTTATAACCAGTCAAAATGGTGTTTGTAGATAAAAGACAGCATCCGGGGGCGCCTGGGTGGCTCAGTGGGTTAAAGCCTCTGCTTTTGGCTCAGGTCATGATCTCAGGGTCCTGGGATCGAGCCCCACATCGCATCGGGCTCTCCGCTCAGCAGGGAGCCTGCCTTCCCCCTCCCTCTCTGCCTGCCTCTCTGCCTGCTTGTGATCTCTGTCTGTCAAATAAATAAATAAATAAAATCTTAAAAAAAAAAAAAAAAGACAGCATCCATACTTTTTATTTCAAAAGCTTATTAAGTAAATTAAGCTATCTTGGGTAGAAAAGACATAAACTATAATGAGTTATACAAAGTACCATTGTTTTTATCGGTTAGGTTGACCCTTGTTCATTTATTCCTATTCTACCTAATGGTGTCATCTTTCTAAGACACACAGTTTGTCATGTACCTCAGCTACATAATACTTGCCAACAGCTCTTCTTTGTTAAGAGAATACCATCCATATCCTGACATCCTAACTCAATTTCCACAGACCCCTCAGCTGATATACCCTCTGATACATATCCAGCATGAAATACTTGGGGCTCCTTCAGACACGCCACCCATGTTCAACTTCTAGGCCTTTGTTACAGGTGATTCATTCTGCCCGACTTTGTCACTTTGTCAGTCTTAACCAATCCTCTTTATTCTTCAACTCTCAGCCTAAACATCACCTCCAGTTGGAAAGGTTCCCTGCAGTTGGTTACACATCTCAAATTTACCTGTATTTATACATTTTATGACACTGCATCAAGCGGTTAGTAAAGTTCTGTAACTGAGCCTAGATATCCTGAAAGCAAGGCTGATTTCTTGTTTATTGGCTTAATCCAAGGGCATAGCAGTATCTGCTAGGCAGAGACCTTACGCTCAAGCACAACGAATAAGAGTATAATCCCTGGAAACAGACTTTGGCTCAAATCTTAGCTCTACCACTTATTTGTTGCATCATTTGTGTTTCACTTGGCCTTTCTAAGACCCTATTTCTTTATAAATAAAGTGAGAATAATAATAGATGAAGGAGTTGTGCTAATTAATATCTCAGACTCAGGGCACAGTAGATATTAGCAATCCCGATGTGATGGTGATGATGATAATGATGAAAATAATAAATATTTGTTTAATAAATAGATAATTAAGCGAAATAAAATCACTACTATTAAAACTTGTTTCTATGGGATCAGGTTATCAAAATTCTAAATGACTTGTTCAAAACTAGTTCTTGGAACAGAGTACATTTAGTGAGGTCTGGTTATGACCATAGCGTTTATTTGGCAGGTCTCTGGGGGGAACCAAATTTGATGGAAATAGGGAAGATGACAGTAATGAGATAAAAAAGAAGCCAACTTTTATTCCTCAAGAAGTAAGCACCATCTGTAACAAAACTCTGTTCGGTTATTATTGATCTAATACCAATTTTAGAGAAAGGTAGGAAAAGTGGGAAATCTCTTTAGAGATGACGAAAGCCAAGACTCTTCAAACCCAATATATAACCCAGAGTTGTCAGCAGCTGAGAACACATTGTTTTAATTCTAAAAAGCATATTAAATATACTTACGGAGAAAAATGTTAAAAGTCTATCAGTGAATTAATAAAAGATGAAAAAAGGTGGAAACCATTGTTTGAACAATTTTATGGGGACATTATATACCTCATATAGTGAATATTGAAACAAGTGAATTTATAACATTTTTAAAGTAAGGGGTTTAGGTTAAAAAGAACTTGAAAAAAAAAAAGGCCATTACAAATTGTGTTCTGTGTGAGAAGAAATCACAACCCAAAAGATCTTGAAGTATTTTTTTTTTCCAACAGAAAGTATTTTCTGCCCTTCAGCTAACTATTGACTTAGGCAACAGGGAAAAAACACAAGTGTACTGGATAATGGGAGATGCGTTTAAAAAAAAAATCATTAAAAAGATGATTATAATCTGGTTAGCTACTGAAGGTCCAAATTGTGAAAAATTATGGATGTTAATGATGGTAATCATGACAGTTGAAAAGTATCTAAATAACTAAAAGGCAACACCATTTCGAAGTGTTATGATACAATTTGTAATGATTAGCAGAAAAGCACACTAATGTTTGATGCAATATTTTGAAGGTCACTCGACTATCAACTTCCCATAATGCCATTCAACTAAATACACAATAAAAATTCAAGATTATTTATAGAAAGAATTTTGTAGCGCTTGTAGAATAGTATATTACAAATCCCGGCTGTGTGTACAAGCAGAAACGCCTGATCTAATGCACCATTAAGCAACTGTAGCTGTGCTCTACATTTTTTAAACATGAAACTAATTATGATGAGGTCTGGTCTTACTATCTACTGCATATTTAATCTTTTTTAAGAGCCTATCAAATTGAATCACGAGATACAACTTGTTTATGCTATAAGCAAACACATGCAATATTAACAATGTACAATATTCTGTCCTAATTAGAAAAAGTCCGTGTTATCTTAAATACATTTAGGAGTATAAAACCACACAGTTCTAATTTGAACTTGCCATTTAATTATATTTTAAACTAATTTATATGACTTGGAACTGTTTTCTTTCTTTCTTTCTGTTTTTCCTCCTCTCTTTCTCTCTCTGCTACACAGAATGTTTTTCCATTGACTCAGTTAAAACTAAATTCTACTAAAAATGAAAGAGAGAGTAAGGACAGAGTGAAGCTTGAGGGAAGAGGAAGAGTGTTGGCAGAAACCACAGATAAGAAATCACAGAAATGTGATTATCAGATAGGGTTCTGTTTACTAAATCAGTGGGCCAAACTGAACCCTGCCAAGACCTTTTCCACTGTTCTTGCTCTGGATTGTAGCCTCAAGTTCTATAAATGAGATCTACTTTTTCAGGAAAGAATATATTTTCAAAATTCCCTTTCTCTCTCTCTCTCTTTGGGGTATCGTGCAGGGTATACAGGCAAAACCCTTGAATCTCTTAATATTGTCCTCAAATTTAGGAAGTCAGGTACTAAGGAAGGTACCTGAAGGCAACACTTAACAGTATAGTCGGGACTTCATGAACTTTCTGTTCTCCTGCCCACGAAAGCATTGACTCTGCACTCTGCAACTTAGTTTTCCAGCTTAACTTCAAGGATAATTTTTAAGGGTTACACAAAAATATGATATTCATAGACTCCTCAAAAATCAATAATCAAGTATAAATTTTCAAGTGGGAAGTTCAAACTTATTATTGAGTTAATTAAGTTTTTTTTTTTAAATCAATAGCATGAAATCAAACAGTTGAATGTAAAACACTTAATTTCTGGACAAGGAAGAACCAATCACATCGGAATTTTATCTTTCAAAAAAATCCAAAAGAGGAAAACAATAAAGATTGTTTACCTTCACAAATTGTGACACCGTTTCCTGAAAATCCCATGTTACAGTAACAGGCTTCAACTCCATTACGTATTTCACATTTTGCATTTGGAAGGCAAGGTGTCTTGGTGCAATTTTGAGCGTAGGAAGAATTCAGCAAAGTGGAAAAACCCACTAAGGAAAACAGAGAAATATGCTTTTAAAAAAAAGAAAGAAAGAAAAAAAAAAAGAAGAAGAAAGCTCTCCCCTCACATTGTTGAGTTAGACTACAATAAACACAAAAACCCTTCTTTCTTTCCATCTAGATAAATGGATTATAAGAATTTCCCAAAGGAGTATTTACTTAAACAACAGCACAAGAGCAACTAGGCAAAAAGATTAGCAGTTTCTTCAATCTCTGTTTATCAAGTAAATCTCAACAAAGCTATAATGTAGTAAACAGCGCAGCTCTATAAAGAAAACACGGTTCCTAAGATTACTGGTCTCTTCACTCCTGAGGTGAGATCTTTTTAAAGGAAACTGCATGATTGTAAAGCAATTTCCCTCCTCTGGGAATGATTCTGTAAAGAAATCAAGATGAATTGATTGTTTGGGTCTTTTCAAATTCAAATCTGTGTAATTTTAAGATGAAGAGCAACAGATCATAACATCCAGTAGGACAAATGTACTTATTGTTTTTTTCTGTATCCCAATGTTCTTTTTAAATTCTCCCTTGCCCATCATGAAGTTTATACTATTTTTTTTTTCCCATTAGGGGAATTTAAGATAAACTCAGGATATTGGTCAAAGATGGATCTTTCGGAAACCAACACCATACAAACGCACCCAACAAAATGAGGCACAAAAGAGAACAAGACTTAATTTCAGAGTTACTGAAAACAAAGTTGAAAATGGTATTCTGTGGGCTGTTAGGAAAAGATAAGGAAAAGCCTGCGCCGATCCTTTTTTTTTTTTTATATTGTTGGCCCCTGTCTTCTCAGGACACGCCTGCCTGAGGATGGACAGCAGGAGTCATGCAAGTTAAGTGTTCGCAAAAACACTCATCTGAGATACACTGTCCTTATCGGGTAACCAGAGATTGTTAAACTTTCCATTCTAAATCCCGGCCTCGCATAGTCCCGTGTAAACCGTCCCAACCAGAATTAATTCAGCTTCAGAGATGTGATTTATCTTTCTGCACAGCAGCCTCCAAATGGTATTTTAAACGAACCCAAAGTCTGGGCTGGCAGTCCCCTCAAAATGCCAGGAAACCTCCCCCAGGTGTTATTGGTTTGGCTTTCCCGAATTTCTTGGGCGGAGATCAGAAAAAAAAAAAAAAAAAGGTCACAGTCTGAGCCTGTGGGGACTTTGGGGGTTTTGTATCCAGGAATAAAAAGGTGACTTAGTCCCTGGGCCCTGAATATCAGATTCCAGAGTTGAAAGGCCAAGGAGAAAAACATCCTGAGAAGTCCTGCGTCAATTCTCAGAAACCCGGCCCCAGGCACTGAGCGCGCGAGGTGCACCTCGGAGCAGCCCCACTCCCTGCAGGCCCGCTGCCGTCCGCACCCCGGCCCGGGGCGAGCACTCACCTAGGAGCGGGAGGAGTCTCATTGGCGGCGGCCGCGGAGCTGGCGGTGGCGGGAGTGCGGCTGGCAGTGCGGGCGGAGTACCGGGGACGCAGCTGGGCGGCCGCGCCAGGGTCCCGGCCCCGGCCCCCGTGACGCGCCGCTTCCTCCGGACACTTTCCGGCCTCTTTTGTGTCAGCGTGCGGGTCAGGCCCTGAGTGTGCCGGTCACGTCCGCCTCCCCACCTCCAACCCCTGGTCGGTACCTCCAAGCCGCCTTGACCTCACTCCCTGCCTCTGGACCACCCCAGCTCTCTGGCTGACCCTCTGAGGGCTCACTTTAACCCCTGGGCAGCAGCGCTGCCCTCAAACTTTGGGCTGCGTAGCCAAAACAAGGCAGAGGCCCACGGACTGTCCCACTGGAGAGAGTATCCAGAATTGCAAAGGCTTAGGAGTACTTCCTAGAGCCTAAATTCCAGGGGACAGAATTCTTTTATTTACTAATACCTTTCCAGAAAGCACCAAGGGCCCACAGGTAGGCTGAGCCCCGGCTGCAAACACTGGGTCAGCCCTCCCTTGGCAGTATGGGGCCCTCACCTTGTGGGGACTCAGGGTTTCAGAACGCAGAATAGGGGTACACTCTATCTTGTCTACAGGTTCACATCGTGCTTCAAATGACTGAGTGAAAAATGAGCAAACCAAAAAGCCCAAGTTTTGAAAGTACGTGCCTTTGTCAGAACTCATCAAATTGGTGCCTTTTATGGTGAGTAAATAAAGTTGATTCAACCTCAAGAAAGCTGATTTAAATAAAAGGAATGACTGATGTTTGTGTGGTCCAGGCAAGTGATTTTCCCTTTAAGCAGTGGGGCACACCTTTTTTATGTTTCATGTACATTCTGTATAATTTGACAAACATTTGTGGAGAATCTGCTTTGTATGGAGAGCGCACTCACAAAGATGAACAAGTCATGGCCCTCAGTGGGGTGGTAAGGAAATCTGGTCACAGCGACACAAGTCACAACCGTAACAGACTCTGGTATAGACATAGCTCCCTGGCTCTCCACTGCATTTTCCTAGACCCCTGTTAACTTAACTTAATTCCCACAAAAAGCTCCTGAGAGTGGTACCACAATCCATGAAGGAAATGAAGAACAGATGTGGTATGTGACTTGCCCAGAGTCACACAGCTAGTCAACGTGACTGGATTGATTCAAACTCAAGTCTGTTTTGCTCCTCAGTCATTGCTCTTAGAATTGCCCTGCTCAGAAGAGTGTTGCAAATAGGAGCACTCACCAGTTGTTCAGCTATTGCTGTCCAGGGAGTCTGTAAAGGTGATTTAAATGTCCTAAGTGCCATGACAAATAAGTTTGGGATTTTACTGTTGTTAATTGGTTTTCTTTTAAAGATTACTTTTTTTTTTTTTTAAACTAGACAGTGATTCAGTGAAAAAACTCTGGCAGCAGCTGGAATGAAGGATATTAAGGAGACATCAAAGACAGGGAAGCCAGAATAGTTCAGGAAATAGACTACAAATGTTTGAACAAAGTTAGGGGTATTTGGGAAAAAAAAAAAAAGAGTCCAAAAAGGATTAAAGACAAATTGATGTCTGATTGACTTGCTCAGGTTGAGAGACATGTTTGAAATAGAGAGTGTAAAGGTTTTCAAGTTGTATGAGTAGAGGAAGGTTGGAACATTCACAAAATAGGAACAATAGGATAAGGGGTGCTTTGAAGAGAAAAAAGTAATGAAATCAGTCTTATAAAAATTGAGGTGTTCCAAAGACCTGATTCCATTTATGAAGCTAGTTTTCCCAAAGTCATGGCATATATTCATCATATGGAGTCATTGAACATACTCAGCATTCAAAAGGCATCACTGTAAAAATAATGGAAAAACATTATTTTCCAAAACAAATTATAAATTGAAACATAGTATCTACTTTTAAAATCTTTGCCTTAAAATAGGTTATACCACATATCAGCCACACATGCTTGTTCTTTATGCTTAAGGTAATAGAAGATGGGCAATTAAAAATATGTGTGTATACACACACACACACACACACACACATATATATGCATATAATATGTACATGTACATACACATATGTGTATACACATATAATGTCATTCTTCTCTATGTATCATTTTAAAATTAACAAAAGTGAGTTAAAATTCAATTTAAAAATCCAAACTTTCCTTTTGTTTATGTATTTTTATAAAAAGCAAAATTTTATTCATATATTTCTATCAAGAAAATATAGGAAAGAATAAGGGTGAGCATGAAATGTTTAATGATATAGTTTAAGACTGTCCTTTGTAAAAATAAAAATTACTTAGAAATTTATTTGAAGTAGTCTATTTTCTTAAGGAGGACAATCGAGTAATTTCAGACCCATTGTCTTTACATTATAGAAAATGAAGCATTTATAATTTTCAATCCAAGCAAATATTTTAATTGTGAGAGAAAAGCATATTTTAAAGAAATATTCTCAAGGAAATACAGACCTTAAGTAATCGTTATATTTTTAAAAGGTAGACATGTCTCAGTGGTATCCAAGTGAAGATGATTGATAAAATTTTAAACATAGAGTTTGATTTTGGCCTAAGTATAATATAATGGAAGTTAAGTCATCTTACACTGCCTACCCAATTAGTTTTAATACATTATTAGTATGAACCCTCATTCTGCAAATTCATGATTAGTTCTAGCTTGCGTTTGTCCATGAATTGCCAAATTTAACAGGATTTCCTTGAAAGGTTCTTGGTCAGATTAAAGTTTGCGTAGAAAAGTATTCACTATGAAGACCAGGATTTAGCTCTAACTTTTATCATCAGTGGCTTCTTTAACCTCTTTGGGAAACAGCTCACCCTTTCTAACATGGAAATAACAACGTATGCCACGTTGGATCACCGTTGCTAAAATCATTCATATACATGTCAGAACGTTTTACTACTTTTTACTACTTACTACTTCAAAATATAGCAATTAATGCACAATTGAAATAGAAACCTTCTCCAAAGATGTATTTATGATGCCCACAGAGACTGGGAGGAAGAACGTGTGCTGCTTCTAGACCTCTCTCTTGAGGTCTCTGTGAGATTTTCTAATCCCTCCCTTATGGGTTAGCAGTGTGACTGAATGCAAAGTGCTTGACCAGCTCCGTGATGATACTCTAGATATTGTCATTAAATGTCATTTGATCTTTCTCAACTTAAGGAGACTTTGTTGCTAATTTGTTAATTTAGGTACTTCCTCATTCTTTCATATTATCTCTGTTCCCATAGGATTCTCAATAGGATTACAATTGACGGAACAGATTTTTCCACCACAGGTTAGTTTTTAGTTAGTCCCAGCATTAACAACATATACTTGGCAAAAGGACTATAAAAAGGGAAAAAAGGGAAAATTGAGTTATGTGTAAGGATAGGAAGAGTAATCCAATGGCAAACACATGCAATGTTGAAACCAAGAAAAGCTTTACCAAAATGGGACACCAGCCCCCCCCCCCCACTGTAAGGGAGCTTCCAGGAATGGGTAATGATTGATTTTCACCAGGCGGACTTCTCAGATAAGAGTTCTTAACCTGGCATCTTAAAACTTGAAAGTAAGAAACATAGTTTAGCTTCTTTTTAATGTTCCTTCCGTGACACCTCACAAGGTGATTTGAGAATGATAAGTATGTAATAAAACTATGTGCTCATTAAATGAATGAATAAATTCTTAAATGTCTAGAACAATGCACAGTAAAATTCATCACAAATGAAAATCTTTATCTTGGGAGATTAGCTAGAAATTGTTTATCTTGAAAATCTTTTAGATTTCCAGGTACATTTCACGTATTGCAATATAATCTAAATATCTTGAATTTATATTTAAAGAAAGGCCAGAAAACCCTTAGTTATGTGTAGGGTAATTAATGGTTCTCAAACAGGAGGGAAGTACGGCATTTTGTCTACTATTAAACTGATGATCTTAAATAATCGGTACAGAGATGGTACAACTTTCAAACTCAGGTATCTGGAAACCTGTATCTCTCTAATCCATACTGAGTCTATTTAATTTCTGTCAACATTTTATACGAAATATTAATTTTAATGTTTTATTATAAATCCACTTAGGCATTTTAATAACCTCATCATTATAAAACTCAAGTTAGTATTTAAAAGAAAGATTTAAATTGAGTTTCCAAAGCTCTGAATAGCAGCACTTGACTGGCTTTATGCTATTAATTTTTTTAGTGGAAGAGGGTGCAAAAAGCATCTGGTAATTTTTGATATTGACTGGAAGGGAGGAGACCTGAGTTACTTCCCAGACTGGTCATTCAATTGTTTACTGACCTTCAGAAAACTCACTAAATCCTTCCATTATTTTGTTTCACATTTGCAAATATCCCTGCTTTTTTATGATTCTTTCTCTCCTATGATTCCTGTTCTTAAAGATTTATAAATTTATGTGTTATCACCAACACTTAGGAGCTGATATTTTTAGGCAAGGCATTAATTAAAAAAAAAAAAAGAAGGAAAACATGTGTATTATACATCGTTTTCACTGTAACTGACCTTTAAATATTTTATTAATGTATTTTTCTTTGTAGTTTTTCCATGTTACAAAAATATTAAACTGACACTATTTTTCTTAAAAGGTGGCACTTTAAAAATAGAAACCATGCTAAAATTATCTTCTATTTAATATTGCTACACTTTTTAGCTATGCTTTTAACATTTTGTAACATTGATTTATTCATAGTTGATTGCTCTTCTTCATTGGATTGTCCAAAATGATATCCTAAGAAGTTACAGAATCCATCAGGATGTGCAAGTAATTTAAATTATTTCTTTAGGTATGTAATACATCGTACTTCCCATTACATTTCATTTACTTTGTGTTCTTCGATCACTAGTTTACTATACCTTTTTACAATTCTCCACAACTGCTCAATTTTTTTTAGGAAAATTAAATATTGTAATTATGTGCTGTCAGCATATTTTAGCTGCTTGTTACTCACAATCATCCATTATTATTAATATGCCTATTGAACATACAAGTCTCTTGTTCAAATCTCCAGGGAACATCATTATTAACTTCCTACCACTTTGAGAATTATCTTTTTATTCTTACTCTTTACTTTCTACTTTGTCACACATCTTTAATCTCAGACAAGATTTAACTTTCTTATTATAATCTGTTTTATTAATAGCCTTCTATGAGAAAGGACGGGTTTAAAAAAGAGAGAGCTATTTCAAACTCTAAGTAAAATTCATTAGCTTATCATTTGAATTTATCTCATTTAAAAAAATTTTTATTAAAGGTGCATATCATGTCATGAGTTTTCACCATATTTCTATCTATAGCCATAAATGAATAAAAACAGTACTATCTTCAACCAATGGCTAATATACTGTTAGCTAAACAGAAATAATTAGACAAAGTTGAAGGTAACCATATACTCCCCTGAAAGTCATGATGACAAAAAGGTATCATGGATACATAACTCATGAATTAACATTGTTAAACAAGGCCTAAAATACAGAGTTTAGTTCTCATGTGTCTAAAATTTAATCACAAGCTAATTGCATTACTTTCTCTTCAAAAATTTTTTTATATTTTAAATATTTTTATTTTTTTAAGTAATTTCTACATCTAATGTGGGACTCAAACTCAACCCTGAGATCAAGAGTCTCAAGCTGTACTGACTGAGCTAGCTAGGGTCCCCCCAAAATTCTTAAGTGGTTAATTTTCTAAATTTAATTTTACCAAGTACTACTACTACTTTTTCTATTAACAATGACATTTTTGAATTGAGATTTTAAAATAGATTTCTTTATCATATCACATTATATAGATACATTTGTTTTATTCAATGACTTACAAGAAAATGATGAAAATCTAAAACAATGATCAGTTTCAGTGGCGATGCTAAAAACCTTTCTTTCTATGAATTAATTTCTGGAGAGGGAAAATGTATTAAAAATAATGTCTTTTGAAAGTGAATCTTGTTTGTAAAATGTAAACGAAGTTTGGTAAAGCACAAAGAATAATGATGTGGAGAAAATTCTCATATTGTTTTATTTTTGTAACAAAGATAATGAGCCCAGAACACTGGACAAATGAAAAGTTTTTTTTTTTTCATTAGGAGATATTCAGGTATTTATAAGTGACTTTCTTAATATAAATACATATATTTACAATGAAAAGAATTCTAAACTATAATTATAATAAGATTGTTTAGGTGTGAAATTGCTTAGCTGTAAAAGATAGAAGTTGTGGTTAAATTATTATCAACATAATTCACCCTTTTATCTTGAGGTTGGGATTTTATTTTAGTGTTTTCTCATTTTGTCTAATTAGATCAGAAGATATAAATAAGGTTCTGATGTAAGCAGCTACCATTTTCCTTTATGTAGGTACTTCCTCTCTTAAAAAAAAAAAAGCTATGTATTGAACACTTTCCTAAGTGGTTTTTTATTTCTCTATTATTTTCTACTATTGACCAGGTTTCCTTTTTATAATTATTCTTCATTTTACCTTTAATAATATCAGTATTCTGTTATTAGTAATGAATCTTCTTAATATGACCCTCATTACCCTCATATTTGTGAGGATAAAAAAAGTTTTATTTGTATGTGTAAGAGAGTACTTTTGAAAACTTTATATAATGCATATCACTTTAAAATTGTGAATCCTCTCGACTGCCTCTTTTGGTTTGTGGAGGCTGAAATTAATATGCATTGTTTATACATTCAGTGCTAAGATTGTTAAGGTTGATGTGTACAATAGTTAAGTGAAATGTCTTGTTTACAGTGTCCGGTGGTCCATTACTATAGCATTAGAGAGGAACCATATGATTATGGTCTTAGAGGTTGTCCTATAAATATACTAATTTTATTCCATTTCCTTACTATCCTTGTCAGTAGAATGGCTTTTTCTTTTTGTTTTATTTTTTCCTAGAGGACTTGTAAGGCTGTCAACAAAATGGATTAATTTTATACCTCTGTCATCATAAAATGTCCAACCTTAACAAAGAGTTCTCCTTGAATTTAAAGTGTGATACTTTCACTGTGCAAAATAAGTACTGAGAGATATCAGGTCAAAATAATCTCTTATCAGAATCCTTAAAACCTAGTTTCCTGGTTCATGTTGAGTGCTACATAGCACTGAAGAGGTTAAAATGATGATAAAAATAACTTGTCCAGATAGAACTTTTAATGTATATTCTCTCTGCCCAGTAATCTGTTACTAAAATATCAAATCACTCTAGCTCTGAATCATCTCCAAATTTTACCCAGTAAAAGCAATCAGCTATACGATGAGTCCGATAATGGACTAAGATACTAGGAACAATAGAGTACCATATATTTTGGAAGTGCCCTGTTGTACCTGGAAACTGAGTTCCAGTTCATATTTATTACAGTTCCACCCTTATTGGCTTCCATTGGATTCATATGCCCAAGGGATGTCAAACTTCTTTATCTTCTGAAGCCAAAGAATTGCTTCATCTACTTGGCCTGATCTCTACACCAGGACAGGAAACTCAGCAGTGGCCATGCCAAGCTTTCCTCTCTTCCAATGAGCCTTCAAACCAGTTGCAATGGCCTATTTATCTCTCTAATCCTCAGAGACATTGTTTTATAGAGAATATTTTTTTTCTTTTATGATTAAAAGAAACTATTCTAATTAGATGATTGGAATCGGATTGAAAGAAATATAGTGAGTTAAAAAGAAAAGAATGGAACAAGCTTCCATCTGATGGGCAATTCCTAAGATAAAGGCTCTTAGCATTATTCCAGTAGAGCTCACTCTGCATTTCCCTTGGTTACATCATAGAAAGTTTAGACCTTTCAAGAGAAAACACATACTGACAGGTTAGAATATCTACATAAAGGTGACATTTTCCCCCCATTTAACGAAAATAACAAATAATTTAGATATTAATGTATTTCTCAATGCTGCTTTCACATGTAACATTAGATAACCTCTATTCATTCATTAATTCTCTGACCAATAAATTGTTCAGTGCCTACTATAGGTCTTATTCTCTGTGACACTGAGGTTCAAAATTGTAGCATGACAAACAGAAATACCCCTAAATCATCCTACAGGTTAATTCTCGGTTTCCTGGATAATGAGCTAGCTTGGGCTTGAAGATGCCCCTCTGCTTTCTTCATCAGTATCTAACTTGGCTTCCCACAGGACCACAAGGTACCTAGGTACTTTCCTAGACAACTCTTGTCAACAGCTGATATCAAAATTCAGACTTCAGATCAACCAAATTAACCGATAATTTCTTTCTCCACAACTAAAAGGATTGTTGTCCTACTCACCCCACCAAAAAGGAAAGCAGGGCCCTACCCCCGGGAAGGTATGTCTGTACTTCATGTACAGCAGAGAGGCCTAGGCCAGAAGCCCCCTCCTGGGGAGGATGTACGCCTTCTTGTTTATGACGAGCATGAGCTTGTGGATTTACCTAGATAGGTGCTTTGCAGGACACACTGGGGGTTTGGATTCCAGTGAAGGGGATTTGGCCCTCTGTTCTCCCCTCTTATAAATAACCCTAAGTAGATAAACCTAAGAAAATACCTAAAAAGATGGTAACAGACTCCTGGAAGCCAAATAATCTGAAATTAGGTACAAACTGGCTAACATCAGAGACTCTCAGGTTTTTTGGTTAAGCAGGGATAAATCAAACGTTTAAGCCCCCAAAATATATGTCAGTAGTGGTACAAGAATGTGGACTGTCATGAGGGTGTGGCTGGGATTGCTGGTTGCCTCCCTAACAGATAATTTTCTTCTATCCTTCCTAATAATGGTACCCCACACTTGAAGCTGTGAACTTGGCCTACCAAAATAAACATTTGCATTTTCTAAGCTATCTTGCTATTGGTACTGTTGAGACTAAGTTCTAATTATTTTTTAAAAAATTTTACTAAATTGTCTTTTTTTTTCTCCAAATTCTTGAGTTTTATATAACCGGATATTTATGTACATGTAACTAAAGGAAAGCATCGCTTTTACATAGTTGTTTCTTTTTTTATTTTATTTTGTAAAACTAACATATAATGTATTATTTGTTTCAAGGGGATAGGTTTGTGATTTCTGACTATTGAGGTATAAGCACAGCTTTGGATTTTGTTTGTAGAAACCTTCTTTAAATAGACTTATTTTTACTCCCCACTTCTTCTATCTTGTTGCTTAAGAACCAGTGGTCAAAATCGGAACACTAGGCAGATATCTTGGGCTGGGAGAAAGAACTGCAGCCTGGCAATGGTGGAGCGATAAACCAGTTATCCCTGAGGACTGCAGAGCCAAGGCCACCTCCCAGAACTGGCCAAATTGGTGGCTCCTAGTCTTTAATGTGAGAAACATAACCTCCTCTCTTATTTGAACCACTGTCGTTTTGGGATTTACTCTTAAGCAAGCATACATAAACCTAATCCCAACTGACAATGTTTTCAGAACTATCAATGTTGGATTTGAGAGAGCTGGGGATGAGGACAGTTTTGGGGTATCAGGACAAAAGAATGGCTGCCAGGACAGCCTGCAAGTGTTTTCTTTGTACCAACATAATACTGGGCCTCTCCCTAATTTGCTTTTGACTCCCAGCTGGTAATGATCAGAGAATGTCAGCACAGGAAGTCAGAGGCACTGGCAGGAAGTAACACTAGGGTAAACCAGGGGGCCCTGAACTACAGGTTAGGAATTAAATACACATATGAACACACACACACACACACACACACACACACACACACACACGTATATATACATAGATATGTATACATGTCTATATGATATATGTGTGTATGTATACTTATCTCTATAGACACAAAGCAAATTTGAAAGTATAACTTTTTTTATACCTAAGTACAACAAAAATATTCAAAATTAGAATCTTTATTTTCATATTAGTTTTTTTCACTAATTTATTGAGTCCAGAAATTAAAACAAAGTTAGGGCAAATTAAGTGTTTTCTCAATATTTATGATGGGATATTAACTTCACTGTTATATCTCTCTTAATCCTAATTCTTTGAGCACATTGGGTTTATTGTAATAGATCCGCAAGTTTTAAATTAAATTAAAGAGATCCTCCTTGATTAAAATATGAATGCTACATGAAAGTACCTCAGTGTGGCAAGTCCAGATCCAAGTGATTTAACTGTCTGTGACTCTATCCTTTGAGTGTTTCACTTAGTCTATTAAAAATAATGGCAAACCTTCAAGATTTCAAAGAAATCCATAAGGATTTTGTTCAATCAAAGGATTGCTGAAACATTTCTAGAGCGTCGACATGGTGGCATTTATAGATTATGAAGATGGTCATTAAAAAATAAGATGGTACTTATCAGAGTAACATGAAAAAAAATCCCAGCATGCTGTAAGTGATAATGGGAATTTTTATTAATTTATAACTATCACACAGTGTTTTTGTAATACAATCCTCGGCTTTGAGTGAGGCAAATGTGGCTTATTGATAAAGACTTTTGATTTCTAAGTAGTTGACATCTTAAGTGAAATACTTAGAACTAATAGCTTTATTAGTAAAATTGTCAGTTCTGGTTTTCCTCTCAAATGCAATTATGATAATGTTAGCTTGCTGGCATTGGTGGTTTTTCATACAAAAGTAAAAAAAAAAGGTAACATTTAGATCTTTACAAGAAGTCTGCAGTTTTTATCAAGCACATTGTCTTTTGCTATACATCAACATTGATTGTGCATGACCTTTTATTTTACAATTCGTATTATCTTAAGAATGTGTTGATATTAATAAGATTGATCAAAAAATAAATTTGGGGGAGGACATGAAGACAAATTTGAGGTACACTTTCTAGTTATTAAAAATAGAGACTCAATATGTAGGTCTAATAAGGAACAAAGTAAGAATAATCTAAAGGTCTTTCCACATTCTGAGTGCACACTTGTAATGAGGACCACCGTTTCCTGTGCTTTCTGATTGTTAATGGAATTTAACTTCTTCATTCTCTACATCTCCTTGACTTTATTTCTCTACTTTGATTCTTACAGCATCTGCCTCTGTGTTGCTTTTTTATGTAGAGTGCCCCACAGTAGGCAGCAAGTTCCCTCAAGGACAAACCCAGTCTGGTGCAAGCTATAGATAAGTAATTTTGAGTCCTAGCCTAGGCTTACTCATTGGTGCCCATTATGAAAGTTTATTAAGGGAATATTGTTATAACAACAATGCCTAGAATGCTTTGAACAAAGGTGGCCCTGAGATTGTTAATTAGTTAAACAAACAAAACAAAAACAAGAACTTAAACTGATTTGGAGAGCAATTTCTTAGTGTTTATCAACAGCCTTTAAAGTATTCTTACTTTTTGACTAAGCAGTTCCCATTCTTCATGTATATACAAAAAAAAAAAAAAAAAAAAAAAAAAAAAACCAACAAAAAAACAAAACAAAACCCCAGAAAGATACACCCTTAGATTTTGATAAGTTTTATGCAGAAGGTTTTTACATCCACTTTGTAGCATTCAAATACTGGAAACAATTTAAAAACTCGACAGGAAGGAAATAATTAAACCATGCTGCAACTGGCCAATGTTATACAGTCATATAAAATTAGTGATAGTAATAGCAGAGCAAAATGGATATTTTGGTATTTTTTTGGTTAATTTCAAGTGCTGATATAAGTACCTTTCTTTTAAAAAAAAACATAAAACATAAAATAAAATGAGAGCAAATATATGATACATTTCAAATGCAATAAATTATAACTGTTTTGTAAGTCATGGAGTAGAATTGTAAATTTATATTTTCTATTCAAATATTCATTAACATAATAAAGTGTTTTCGGTGTAAAAAATTATTTTGAAATATCTAAAGCAAAATGATATTTGATCTCTTTTGAAAAAGCACTGTTTTTACAAAGTGTCGATATTGTCAATGTTAACTCATGAGTATATTTTTGTGTAGATTGTTCCCTGTTGCTGAAGAAGCCTATTCTGACTCTATACAAGTCAAGACAATGATGCAGAGACAGGCTATAAAATAAGTCCAAAGACTTTATTCTAAATCTTTCATCTTCAAATAATATAATCCTTAGTTGATAACTTTAAGAAAACCATTTAAATTAAGATTTTAGAGGGCTTTTTTTTTTTTTTTTTTTTCTGGCTCTACAAACTTTTTATTGATGGCAAGGTATATATTTTGTTTTTGGTACAATGAACAATTTCTTGGTTTGTCCTTTTATAAACTTTATCATGAATAAATGGAAATTTTGAGGCAGACTTAACTATATAACAATATCAATACTGTTATGTTTGTATTTCATTTATTTATAATGTCTTTGAAGTAGAGTAAGAATAGTTCTTGAAAAAGAATTGCAAAATCACAACCCATTTGCCTATTTAGATTCACTGGCACAGAACTATCTAGGCTTAGAGATTAGTAGCTGATTTGTCTTTCACATTAGTCAAATCATAGAGTCAGTGATTTTCATCTGAATAAAACAATGATACAGATTTCAGATATTTTATTTATTTATTTTTTGTTAAAGATTTTACTTATTTATTTGACAGATCACAAGCAGGCAGAGAGGCAGGCAGAGAGAAAGAGTGGTAAGCAGACTCCCGGCCGAGCAAGGAGCCAGATGTGGGGCTCAATCCCAGGACCCTGGGATCATGACCTGAGCCAAAGGCAGAGGCTTTAACCCACTGAGGCACCCAGGCACCCCAAGATTTCAGATATTTTAAATGCCATGGTGACATGATGATAAAAAAAAAAAAAAAAAAGCAGACCAGTGTATTAATTTTTTAAAATAGCCTTGAATACTGAAATAATTTAACACCAGGGATATTGCAAACAGTATTTTAAATGTTACCTATAAAGACTATTCAATGGTTAAAATGGTATAATTCCAAATAAAGACCAGAAAGATACAAAACTGCATACACAATAGTATTAACAATAATAAGTACTATGTGGTAACTCTTTTTAGGTGCCAGCCACTGTACATAAAGCCTCTAGTGGATATAAATTCATGCACATTTTGAGACGGCTCCATGAACTAAATGCTCATTACCTTTTTAGAAATAAAGATCTGAGGCTTAGCAAGAATAGAATGTGTCGTGTGTCATCTACTGGTGAGTGGCGGGGTCTGGGTCCCATCTGATAGCCCACGGTTTCACCTGTCATATCAATGTTGTGAAATTGATTTGCCAGCAACCCTTAAGAGATTTGTTTAGCGTTGCAAACTCAGCATGTAGACACACACATGTAAACACCCACATAACTCTGTATACATAAATATGTAACTTTAAAGCGTACCATATACTGACTTAGTCATCATTTTTAGCTTATGTCCTAATAATTGGGTATTGCATTTTGTTTCTTCCTGTCAGAGCAACAGGAAAACAAACTTCCTCTTTCCAGAAGTGGTCTTAAGAAGCAGCCAAAGATCTTGGCCATTTTTTTTGTCAGGAAAACTTGAATATCAATTGTGAAAAATGAGCTGTTTTTACACAAAAATCACCTGGTATTCTACTAGATAAAACTGAAGTATATTCAACTTATCTCATTTACTTACTGGGAAGTCTGCTTTCTGACTAACATCCTAGGTGTCTCACAAGAATATCACTGATCAAAATCAAACATGTTACAGGAAGCAAGTTGCTCAGTGGATAGAGGTCAGACATTACTAATATCTGGAGTTGCATTCTAAGGAAATTCCTGGCCCTATCCTCCAGTACTATTACTGCATAGTTCCCATAGAGGCAAAATCATGGCAGGATCTTAGATGTTCATAGAAAAACATTTGTTTCTTCGTGTCTTGAATATTTATTGAGCACCATTGTCTTGCACTATTGCAAGACGATGATGTAAGAGTAAAAAAGGTGAAGCCTGATGAAGCTTATGTCTTGCTGTTTATTCTTGACAAGCTTAAATGCTATCACCAGCACCTAGAACTACTTTCTTAGATATGCCATTGGAATGTCTAAATTAAACTTCCTCTCTTTTCCTCCTCTTCCTCTCAAACAAACAAAAAATCTGAAACCGAGTCGACTTCTACATTTGAGCTAAGGACAATTCCATCTTAAATGTTACTTGAAACACAAACCTTAGGATCACCATTGACTTTTCTCTCTCTTACCCAACATCTAACCCATCAGCAGATTCTGTGAGTTCTGCCTTCAGAATCCATCTAGAATCATTTTTACTTCTCACTGCCACCACCATCATTACCATGGCCCAAGCCACCATATCTCTCTCCTGGATTTCTCTGTAAGTTTCTTTCTTTCTTTCTTTCCTTTTTTTTTTTTTTTTAAGATTTTATTTATTCATTTGAGAAAGACAGAGACAGCACAAGCAGTGGAAGAGGCAAAGGGAGAGGGAGAAGCAGACTCCCCACTGATCTGGGAACCTGACGTGGGCCTCGATCCCAGGACCTGGAGATCATGACCTGAGTCAAAGGCAGATGCTTAACCATCTGGGCCACCCAGGTGCCCCTCTCCATGTTTCTTGACTGGACTTTCTATTCTCACCTTTGGCCTTCACATAATCTGTACTCAGTATAGGAGTCAGAGTGATCTTTTCAAAATATTACTTGTATAAATGACACTCCTCAGCTCAAAACCATTACATGACAATCTATGTTCATTCAGAATTGAAGTCAAAGTTCTCCATTGACATATAGGGCCTTACATGATCTGCACTAATTTTTACCCGATGTTGCCTTCTATAATTTCTTTCTCCCTTTCCACCAGTCAACTCTAGTAACACTGGCATCATTTGGGAATTTATTCTGAAAAGTCTCCCACCTGAAAATGTTTTCCTCTTAGTTTTCACATGGCTTTGTCTATCTCTCAGCACTGACGTATTGCTTATACAGTTCAGGTTATTTCCTGAAACTACCTTATAAATGAGACCTTTCTGAATGACAGCCCTAAATGTATATCACTCCTGTCCTTCCCTTCTCTTCTTTATTTTTCCTCAACAACATTTGCCCCTCTCTGAGAAACTATGTATTTTAATTACTTATTTTTTTTTATAGATTCTTCTAGTAGATTGTAAAAGCCATGAGAATAGAGACTTTGGTCTAATTTGAACTTTTTTTTTTTTTTTTTTTTTTTAAAGATTTTATTTATTTATTTGACAGAGAGAGATCACAAGTAGATGGAGAAGCAGGCAGAGAGAGAGAGAGAGAGAGAGGGAAGCAGGCTCCCTGCTGAGCAGAGAGCCCGATGCGGGACTCGATCCCAGGACCCTGAGATCATGACCTGAGCCGAAGGCAGCGGCTTAACCCACTGAGCCACCCAGGCGCCCCTAATTTGAACTTTTTATTGTTGGACCCACTGCATGTGGGACAGTACCTGTTATAGAACCAACACCCAATAAATATTTACTGAATGGTTAAATCAATTAACCAATCATTAAATCCATCAAATTTGAACAGAAAATGAATAAAGACCCTGTGAATGGTTAAGAGAGAGACAAGATTCTTGGTTTCTGGAGTTCACAGCCTGGGAGGAAAGATCATTAAATAAGCAATCATATTTATATGTAGATGTATATGTATATATAAAATATGTATAGAGATTTACAGATATAGAAGCATGAATCAGGTGCACTGTAGAAAATGAAATATATTAGTTACCTTGTCAGGGCTGCTTGCTACAAATTTCTTCATATAAGGGACCAAGACACTTTCTGAAAGTGCACCTCACCTAATAGAACAGAGTTTCAGACAGACAATTTTTTTCTATTAACAAAGTTATGAAACAGTCCACAAGACCACTCTCATTTCTGAGATCATCTGCAGACTTCAGGGTTTCCCTGATCACCCTCAGTTTTGGTAATTCACTAAAAGGATTCACAGAACTCACTGAGAGCTCAAACTCACAGTTATAGTTTATAAAAGATACAGACTAAAATCAGCCAAAGAGAAGAGAGACATGAGACAGTCCAAAAGGGTTTCCTACATTCAACTTCTAGCTGTCCTGTCCCGAAGAAGTCAGGGATAGTGCTAACTCTTCCTAGCAATGGTATGAAAATATGCACAGAGATTTGTCCAGCAGGAAGGTTCACACAAGTCTTAGCGTCCAGAAGATTTATTGGTGTTCGGTCCCAGAGAGGTAGTTGGTTGCCTATGTGACTGAATTTTCTCTCCAGTTTCTTTGGTTGTCAAGCTGATGCTGCCTAATCTGAAGTCCTTACTATACATCCCATTGCTAACCATAGACTGTTTGATGTGGCCCCAGGCTTTCACATTAAAAACAAACAAACAAACAAACAAACCAAAAAAACCAAAAAAAACCCTCTTTTATCAGGTAAGAATTTCCAAGATCTTAGGAATTACCTCCCTGGAACCAAGGGCAAAGGTCAGACTTCTCTTTGAGCAAGGTAAAGTTCTTTACTCCACAAAAAGCTCCATTTGTAAAAATAACATTTTTCTTCTGAGTCTAGCATTTTTCCTGTTATTCAGATATTTTTCCGATGCTTCTGTCTGCCCAGACCTTGGGCATTTTCTATAAATACAACTTTCTTTACCTTGGGAGCTCCTTTTCATTCCACTCCATTCACATGTAAGAATGGGAGCAGTCATGTTTCTGTAGGCCCTGTCTTCCTGACCATAGTTGAGTGGAGGGTAACATGACCCAATTAAAGACCTTTTTCAGAACTTTTAAAATTGGAAAAATGGAAAGACTAAAACCCTCCAGTGCAAGACAAAATTATGAAACACAGGACTTCTGGTGAACAGATGATTCTAGTGGACACAGGGTCTGGAACAAAATTATGTAGATGTGACTTACGACTTTTTGACCTAGGAGCTGAGTATTCATTCCCATGCCTCTTTTTTCACCTTTAAAGTGGGATAATAATAATGTATTGCTTTTAAGATTGTTACAAGGATCAGATGAATTACCTGCAAAGGAATTAGGACTTTCAGTAAGTCCTCTGTGTTAGCTCTTGTTATTGTTGCCAGGAGAGGGGGGTTTTTAGTAGACAAAAAAAAAAAAAAAAAAAAAAAAGGACAGTATTCCCACATAGAAAACATCAAATCCGGATAACTTTGTAGATGAGTTTTATCAAATTTTCCTTTTAATTAATCTTATGCAAAAATTTAGAGAATAAGAATAAACAGGCAACCTAGTCTATAAGCCCTGTATAACGTTGGAACTAAAACTAAGCAAGGATCATACCAAAAATATAATAACAGTCTAATACACCAATGTATAAAAAAGGACCATAAAGCTTCAGAATATCTTTAAGTAAATTTACCACATTAGCTGGCTAAAGGAGAAAAAAAAGAATAACACAGTGGCCTCAATAGATATAGAAAAGAACCATTTATTAAAATTCAATACTCATTCCTGATTTAAAAAAATATATATATAATATAAAAATATGCTTACATTATAGCAAATATCATTATTATCAGAAACATTAGGAATGCTTTTAATATCAGGAAAAAAAGACTAACATAACTTATTTTCACTTCTTTGAAACATTATACTGAAAGCCCGACCAAAAGAGTAAGAAAAATAAATACAATGCATTAGGATTGAAGAAAAAGAGCTTCTATTATATACGTATTATTTTATAGCATATGCATTATCAGAAATAATAATAAAGATTGACAAAGTGACTAGATACAAGATCAGTACATAAAAATTGATTGCATTTTGCCCCAATTAAAAATACTATTTACATTATCAACAAAAAAACAGTATTCTAAAATGTATAATACAATTTGGGAGACCTTATATGGAGTATATTATGAAATTTTAGCATAAGTCTTCTTAGAAAATTTAAATAGAGTGATGAAATCCTGTCACTTCTCCATAAAAATGATTTATAGATTCAATTAAATTGGAAACAAAATCTCAAGAGTTTTAAGTTGTCTCAACTTTATTGGGACAAGTATAGATTGTAGATTGTCAACAAGTAAAAGCTTGACAATATCAAGTATTGGTGTGGATATAGATGAAGGGAAATTTTATATTTTAGTGTATCCATTTAGGAAGAAAAAAACTACCTTTTAGCAATTTTATTCCTAGATGTGTAATTGGAGAAACTCTTGCACATAAACTTTGGGAGACAGATTTAAAAATGTACAGAGCAGCTCAGTTTGTAATACTAAAAACGAAAACCAAAATACTAAAAACAACTACCTGAACAAGGAAGAGAACTGATAAATAAAATGAAGTGTAATCACATAATGGAATATTTTTCAGTAATGAAAATGAAATAAATTATTAGGTCTTAGACATGAAATGAGGAGAGGAAAAAAACCAAGTCACTGAAAATGGCATAAAGTATGATGCCATTTCTATGAATCTCCCCAAAATATAAACTAACTTTCTGTGCAGGGATAGTGCTAAAACCTTAAAAAGGAAGGGAATCATACTAAAAAATTCAGGATAGTATTTACTTCTGGGTGAGAGGAAAAATAAGATACACAGAAGGCGTAGGTAATATACATGTGGTGGTATCTCGTTATTTTTATGTTTTATAGTTTGTATATGCTTGCACATGGTTTTTCATCTGTATCAAATGTTTCTTCTTTAAAATAATGAATAAAAATTAAACCAAAAAATGAAGTTGTGTGTGACTAATGCTTACTGCAATTGAGAGAAGCTCTATATTCAAGAGCTATTAAAAACATATCACGTAACTTATTTTTTCCTATGCTGTTGACCCCTGATGTTCTCCCTCTCTTTAAAACTCTTAAAGCATTTATCATAGTTCTATCCACTCAGCAGGCAACCAGTGAATATTAATTGATGGCAATTATGACATTTATGCTTATGTTAGTTTCCATTGTATTCTTCAGGCTGATGTTACTTGCACAATTTGTTCTCTCATTTAACTATCCTGGGGAAGTTGAATTGCAACGAGCCACACTGTTTTTCAGTCCGTGTCAATACAAGTTCCATGATTAATTACACATAAAGAAGAACTTGCTTTAAGTTCAATAAATTACACATCTGACCTTTTTATTAGAGTCCATATATTTTTAAATTAAGCACCTTTAAACTAAGAATTACAATGTACTTTATGAATATTAACTCATTGGTTCCCATAAAATTTCAAGAGAGGTTGTCAAAATTACTATCCTAGCATAACTTTAAAGATACTCATTTTTGTAAATGTGTAAAATGGAGGGAAATTAGCCATCAGTTGTCACAGGAGTGTTTTCAAGTATTTTTTTAATACATTATTAATCCTTGCAAATACTTAGTTTGTACTCATTTAAAACAGTGTTACCATTTCTTGACAAAGACATTTGATATGATTTTATGATAAGAAAATTTAGAAAACACCATCACGGATTACTTCAAACTTAAAAATAAAATACTGAAATAATTACCTCTATAGCAACAAGGTGCTACACTCCTAGGCTAATTGCCAACATTTTCTTCCAAGGAGTTATACATCCACATCTAGTGTTTAAAAGCATGGGCTTTGGGGCACCTGGGTGGCTCAGTTGGTTAAGCAACTGCCTTCAGCTCAGGTCATGACCCCAGGTCCCTGGGATCAAGCCTCGCATGAGGCTTTCCACTCAGCAGGGAGCCTGCTTTTCCCTCTCCCACTCTCATGCTTCTGTTCCCTCTCTTGCTCTGTCTCTCTCTGTCAAAAAATAAACACAATTTTAAAAACAATACAAATAAATCATGGGCTTTGCATTCAGAAAGCCTGAGTTTTAGTCTCACTTTTGCTACTTACAAATTCTGTGATCTTGGGTAACTGAGTCTTAGTTTTATTGGGGAATATAAAGATCAGCTTCATAGTTCTGCATTAGCCTCCTAGTTTTGCTGTGATCATTAAATGAGGTAATACATATCAAGCACACTTCTTGTATGTAACAATTTCCAATAAATGGGAACAATTTGCAGTCATTATTTCATAATAGACTGGCAAATACTACAGTGGAATTCTTCCAGCTGGTCTTCTGTTGATAATAGATTTGACTAATAAGGAAATAGAGAAGTAATTTTGGATATAAAATCTATACTTCTGGTATGAAATGAAATTTATCTCAAAGATTGTATTTAGGACCAAAGCTAGACAAAATTGTGAAATAGGCAAATTGGGTCTCTAACTTTACTTTTACTTTTTCCATTCTTTTGATGTGTACCCTTGACTAGGTCCCTTGCTTCTAGTCCTCTTCAGAAATCACCTACCCTTCTCCATATTTTGCACATTATTACGTCATGCAATAATGTACATAGCATGCATTCTTACATTAGCTAACAATAGCTGAGCCAATGCAAGGATACTTAAGCTTTCTTATCAAGACACCAGGGAGTGAGTCACTTAGGGTGAAATTATAGGACTAACTAGATCAGTGAAGGATAGATTCTTGCTTTGAGCTGCCTGTTCTATTTCCCGACTTTGATAAATTAACTAGGGTATTTATCTAGGTTTGACTCTTGGATTCTCTAGACCACTTGGTAAATTCGTCAAAGGAACTATTATTATTTTTTTTTGAAAATACAAATGTAACTGAATAATTGGACTGTGTTCAGTTCCATTGGCCCCCAATTTTTCTTTCCTATTTCTTCTTAGAGTGGTAATAAAAACATACGATCTCTTAGCATCAGATCTTCTCAAAGTAACATACAAAGACTGAAAAAGGAAATGTCTTCATGTGTCCATTTGCATGTTTCTCCTAAACTTTTCTAGAACCCCGCTGCCTATAGATTCTTGCTTAATACTGTCTAGAATTGCTCCATGCTGTCATCCTAAAGTGATGCTATTCAGAAGAATGGAAGTACCCTTTTCAGCGTGTGTGGAGATTGGACTGGCTATTACTACGGGGAACATTATCTGTCCTGCCACCTTCTTATCTCTGTATCACCTTACCTGGGCAGGATTTTCTCAGGATTTCCTGCAGATTGAGGTATTTAGTTCATATTTCTGTCATAGCATGTTAAACATATTTTTCTTATACCATGTCTATGCTGTATGCAAATCAAATGTTAACGGTCTTGTCAATAAATGTGAGCTCCTGAAATCCTGGGCTGTGTCTTTCTCATTTCTCTACCCCCAGAGGAGGTTCTTCATGTCTAATGAAATGGATGAAAGACAGAGGGATGGAATGTTTCCCCTTGACCCAAAAAAGCATGTTTCTATCCTGGAATTTTATCGTTTATCAGAATTTCTTATACATATTTTATCTTTAGAGCTCTTCTTGAACACGTCTCCTTAAAATAACTCTTCCTGAATGTCAACTACTATTAATAAGAATAATGAAATAGAACAAAAAAGAATTAGTAGAAAATTCTCTGCTGGTTAAGCATTTGGATCTTGAATTTAGACTTGAATTTATGCCTAAAATTCTTGAGCAGAAACAGTGGAACAGGCAGTGGGGAGAATCAGTACTTCCCACAAAATCAGCCAGGTGCTTTGAAAAAATGTATGTGTACACATGCAGAGTGAAAAATGCGAGCAATTACTGACTAAATCAGAATTAAATTTCCTCCTCCCTAGCTTTTACCTGACATATTCTGCTAACTGTATATTTTTTCACTTCATCTTTTAAGTGGTAGTTTAATTTCAAAATATTAAAATTATTAATGAAATGCTTCCCAGTTTTGTAGTCATATTTTTAAACTTGCTAACTTCCTTTGCAATATATACTGTAGTTCAAATGTTGCCTCTTAAATCACTCTCTAGTTTCTGATACATTGCTGTGATAAAAGTGCTTGGTTTGGTGGGAAGAAGTGACTATTCATTTGCTAATGTACCTCACATCTGTCATCTTTCACTCTTTAAAAAATACTTTGTCACAGGACAGAGTATAAACCGTACAGAGTAGGTCTACGAAGTATGTTTTCGTTTTCAGAGTCACTATCTATGATGTAATTTGGAATACTGGAATGATTAGATCAGTCTTTCTTTCCTATCCCCACCAAAGAATAAGCTTGCTAACTATAGAAATGTCAACTTTCATATTCCCTGATAAAATGAGCACCATTTCCAGGATTTATTTTAGACCCAGGTTGCAAGGGTGGGGGCTGATTCTTAGTGCCCATTTATATACACTTCTGTAATTCTTGGTGGTTGATAAGCATTACTTATTTTCTACAGACTTATTTTCTACGGACTTTTCTACGGCATTTGCAGTAGGAAAAACTGTGAGAGGAAATTTGGGTGGTACCCTGTTAATTCAATTAGTTTAAGACTGAGAGTATATAAAGGAAGGAAACAGATAGCAACTTTTGAAAAAGGAATCTACAGTACCTAGCTTGATACTCAGAAATAATACGCATTCAAGTGCATTTTTAATAAGTGAATGTTGGGAAATGGATGGTATTAAAAAAAAAATTTTTTTTTTTTTCAAAAGAAAACTTTGCTCCGCATATTGAAAAATACTTGGCAGGGAAATTCAAAAAAGGATATCTTTGTTAACACAATATATTCTCTTTTAATCTTTCTTTTTATGATGATAATGATGCAGCCAAAGGAAAAGATCTAAATAAGATGTCATGTGAGTTTAGAAACAGGAGCTCAGGAAATCACCTTAAATATTTTCAATAAAGTACACATTTATAGCACTTAATCTAGAAAGTATTGAAAAGTCAGGAAGAAGCATTTAAAAAATTATTTAAAGGTTGACTTCGATTAAAGAAATTGAAATACGTGTCTATTGAAATATACATGTAAGGGTATTTTTATTTTTATATCCCACAGGGAAATTTCTGTTCAGGCCAGATTCTACCCAGGCAGAAGTTTGAATGGTTGATGAGCCATCTTCATGACATTTTGAGGCACGATTTATAATATGTAGACTACCGGTTTTGAAAGTGGGATGTCGACACTTGCACTATGAATCATTTTAGGAGGCAAAAACAGGGACTAATCAGATCTGACAAAAATTTAGCCAGAAAACAAAACCAAAAAAGTTGAAAACTCTTTTTGAAACACGAATTTATATAAATAACATCATTAATTATGAATCACTCCCAATTATATAAGTGTTCTGAAGCCATATCAATAAGGAAATAATAAATATTATTCATTGCATCTTTGTATTGTCTTTTCAAGTCTACTTTTATATATGTTTATCTTATATTTAAGAGTGCAATTTGAATGGTATTTTATAAAAATATACACATACGGAGGAATACTAAAAAATGTAATGGATATGTGACTCTAATAATAGATTTTTGGAGGCAACTGATAGACTATAGAGGTTTGATGGAGCTTCAGAACCTGGGAGGGTTAAAGAACAGATATCAGGGAGCCTCAAAACTTCTTGAAATTGTATGCAAATCTAAGTGCATGTGTTGACTTACTTTTCTAAAGAAAGCCTGCAGAGCTGTCATGACATTATCATGGAAAACAGTGACTCATTTTCACTTAAAAACAACCACATGTTATCAATTCCTTATAGATTCAGACTGAAAAATATTTAAATACACTGGAAACAAATATTTGGTATGTACTAAAATGTTTGAGTAAATTTTTAATAAATTGGATTTATTGCAAAATAAATAAGGCCCCCTAGAGTTATATAGGTTGCAAAGATACATAATTACACCAATTGGCTGAAATGCATCAAAAAACAGGTGTGACAACTGATAGCTAAAATGATATTTAATAGAAATTCATATGGTAGAATTTCATTTTTTCTTTTCCATTTAGTCATCAAAAATATGTGATAGACAGTATAAAATGAAAACAGATGAAATGAATTTCCACATGGGTTCTGCCAAGTTTCATCTCCTCAGTGAGTCCCGAGGAAGTCCAGAATCCATTCCCCTGCGTGTGACTGGAATGTGCAGAATCTGTGAATTACTTTTCATTCTGCCAACTGACAAACTGCTCAGTGTGCAGGAATACGAGGCAATGGAAGACAAGTTTGTTTATTAGAGTATGAGGGTGGTTTTCCTTCCCCCACCCCTTCCATTTTCCCTCCTTGTTTTCTTGCAGGTCTCCCTCCCTCTATTTCTTCTGGTTCACTTTGTAATTTAAAACATTATAATGCTCTCAAAAGCTCTATCCTGATATTTTATTTTCATAAATTGCATTTTAAAAAGGAGATATTAAAATGCAGTACATATGCTCACTATGTTGTGAGTTAAAGGACGATTTCACTTTACTAAAATAAGGAATGGAGTTCACCCAGGAGTAAGTTTTAAAGTTGGACCAGAAAAATTAAATTTTTAGCAAACCATAGCGCTTCCTCAGTCTATATGCTAATAACCTTTGATAGTTATATACAGATATTTTAGTTCTTTCCTGTCACTCAGCCCCAAAGAGGAAATCTACAAGTTATCATAATCTTCCTATCTAATTGAGCTTATTGGAAGAAGTAAATACGTTTTACTGTGTCTTAATTTGTGGTATCCATTCAGCGATTTGCATTTCATTCTAATATATTATTTTTCACAGGAAATCAGTATTAGGGATGAAAGAAAATTTTCAAGAGTTAACATTCAAATGTCTTTGACATATAAATGGTACACAACCTCTATCACTGTATTTCAAAATTTATAAACGGCAGCAACACTGATGACCTTTTATAGAACATGGAAATTCAGGAATAGAGCTATAGATCATGTGCGTAAAATATTTATTTACAGGACATCTTAAAGCAACTTTAAGAAATGATTACTTTGTTTTGAATCAAAGAAATATTAATATAAAATATCAAAAACATTTGGCATTAATAGTATTAATAGTATGAGTACCTTTCTAGTAAGTTAATTAATTTGTTTTATAATAAAATATGAATATGATTAAACTTGATTCTAATCAACTCTAGAGTTTTTAGAATTAGAATGATTTATTTACTCATATTTGAACCCAGAGGAAAAGGAATTCTTTTAAATATTATAATAATTATATGTATTTTGTGTTTCTGATATAATGTTTAAAATCCAAGTGTAACTTGCTAAAGACAGGTGCCTAACAATGAAAAACTTAAACAATCATTTTCCCACTATTTGCTAAAAATATCTAATGAAGAATAAACAAGCAGGGTTAGTTTCCTTGCTTTTACATATTAATATAGGGAAGAGAATATTTCAATCTTTGTATATTTTAATCTATCCCTTAACTCAAAGGAGATTTTATTTTTAATAGAAATCAAAATGCTTAATGATTTTTTTTTTCATTTTTGAATGTCTTATAAGAATCCTGAAAGACTCATTCTCTTGGATGAAAAAATCTGTATTTTAACCCCAGTTGAGCATCGTGTGTTTCTATCCATGGTGCATTTAGCATTAGTTTTCTTACCATAAAATGGGGATAGAAGAGTCTGTCCTGGCTCCCTCATAGCTTTTTTTCAGTTGGGGGGAGGTGGTCGAAGGTGGAGAGGATTATTTGAGATAATAGATATGAAATAATGTTAAGAAGTACAATTTACCATTTGTATTGTTATGTTATTAGTGATTTATAAAACTATTGATTTCTGATTCTGACTGTTGATATGGAAATTTATTGCTGGGTAGAAATTTGGGGGCCTAAATTCCAATCCATATATTGTACAGATCAAGAGAAACTAGGTCCATGATTTGTTAAGTGACTAGATCTTAAAATTTTTGATTTTTTTCACTCACTTTATTATGAGGTATCAACATTTTTGATTCATTATTTTATTGCTATCAACAGATTTCCCTTAAAATTCAATTCTCTGAAAAATCTAGACATTTTATCTGGTTTTACTACTAAAAATTCATTAAGGTTCAATTAAAAAGTATCTGGTTAAATTGATCAAAAAAATACTAGTCATCACTATCAGCACAGTAATCCATTATACTCATATAGAGCTTTGTTGAGCAGTGTACTTTACATTTGTAACTTCAATCAGTCATCACAAAAATAGTACAAGATAGAAATTTTGGAGGGTCAATGCCTTGTTCAAAAATTCTCCACCCAGCAAAAATTTTTTTATGTTACTTTTACTGGTCTCCAACAACAACAACAACAAAAAATGAGAAGCTGAGTAGTTTCAAAGCAAGTTCATTTAAAATGTTGGAACATTATTTTATAGGTATACCATAATATAATTAAAATGTGACTAATTCCTGCCCAGAATCCAATAGTGTCTTGTCTAACCTAATTTCCTACAAGTTGTTCTTAATTCCTACCTATTCTCAGTTCCATCATGCCCTTTTGGACCAGGATTGGTCAGGATTATGGGTAGTTCCTAAAGAAAATTTTGGCATGGACATGACATTATAAAAATGAAGATACTTTTCGACCTCACAGGAACCTAATCTTGGAAAAGGCTGGGAACTTGACACTCTCAGCTTTTATTCTTTTATTAAATTTAATACTAATATCATCCTATCAACAAAGCTTGGGAAGATTTCTCTACTGTTGCATTTGAACGATGTTTTGTGAAGTGTTAGCATTAGAGCAAGTGGAGTATTGTTATGAGAATTATATTATCTTACAAATTATCTTATGGTTTATTAGAACAACTGAAAAATTCTTCTGTCCTCTTTAAGGTACACAGCATTTGTGGATTTTTGCTACCAGGAATGGTTTTGGCTGTGTAATAAAAGATATACAGTTGTTCTCCTCTATCCATGGGGGAAAGTGCCAAACAAATGACAGGTATGACACTAAATAAATAGTCACAGCATTTGAATCCTAAATGATTTATTTTCAAGTAGCAGTCAAGTTATGTTGTCAAAAGAAATGTCATTCTGCAGTGATGAATTCTTAATCTTTGAGTCTTTCTAAATCAACTTGATTTAAAATTTCTAAAATTCAACCTGAATTTTAACTTAAAGAGATTTTTGAATAGGAATAAAAATGTGTTCAAATGTATTATCAGGGTCCAAGTTTTACATATGATTTTCTGAGCATAAGTTATTTTTAGAGATCAAAATGATGGTGGAAAATAATTTTCTTTTTCCTATAACACAGTGAAGCAAAAATAAGATTATTATGATACCAGCAGTGTAACCTCATAACATTACATTATATTTAATTGCTTTGCTCAACTGTGAATAAGTTTTGGGGCTATGTTTAAGATAATTGCTTAATTAATTCTTTAAACAAAACAACTATCTTTTTATAAAAACTGTCCTTTCTATATTTTTAACATGATTTTTAAAAAAGATTTTATTTATTTATATCTTTGAGACAGAGCAAGTGAGAGAGCATGAGTTGGGGGAGAGGTAGAGGGAGAAGGAGAAACAGGGTCTCCACTGGGCATGGAACTCGATGTGGGGCTTGATCCCAGGACCCTGAGATCATGACCTGAGCCAAAGCCAGACGCTCAACCAAGTGAACTACCCATGTACCCCCTTTTTACATGAATTTTATAACTAATCATTTCATTAAAGAAACTATTTGAGATAGTAGACATTTTTTTAAAAAAACTGGATATAAAACTTCATGAGGAACTATTTCATATTTATCTGTTGGAAGAACCAAATATATTTATGACAATAATTAAGTGGTTTGTTTTAGTCAATTTTCATGGTGTATCCAGTAAAGACAAATTATATTTTTATCATTTGCCTAGGTTATAGACTATATTTCTGTTTTGTTTGCTTTTATAATACTTGGCTTCCTATCAGCTACTGAAGAATGAAGCAGAAAACATTTTTAGAGTAGTGTAAAATTTAGGTGTTCTTTATTAAAAGATACTACTGTTACTTAAAGTTTCATTACTTTCAAAAGAAACCAACACAATATATTTTTGAAGAGATTTCTGTAGAAATTACAATCTCTGAGTGGGCAAGAAAATGTTGCATATGGCAGTGTCTTATATGGGAAAATCTCTTGTTGCGGAGATGTTTCTAAAAAAGAGCCACAGCTTGCATTTAGAAGTCTCTCAGACACAGCTGAGGATATTTTCAGAAATATATCATTCTTACAGTTCTGAGAAAATGTTGTTACTTGTTCTTTGGAAGAGCTACCACCCCAACTCTAAATGGAATCAAACTCATCAAACTATTCATGTAGAACACGCACGCACACAAACTATTTAAAAACTTTAAATGCTGATCATCATCAAAAATATGTTTGGGAAAAAACTATTGTTGGGTTATACAAAAACTCATGATCTTTTCTCTGGAATAAACTCTAGAAAGATAGAAACAATCTGATGATTTAAAACACTTTGAGAAGCAGCAAGGGTAGACAATGTTAAAATTTTGGGTGTAATTTATAGCAAGAACAAGGACAGATGATGTAATTTACTATATAATTATAATAACTTATGCTTGTATACTCCACTATGGTTTTCTTGCTTTGTTTCTCAATTAGACATCTCATGGCAGTGCTATATTTTAAAAAAGCAGGCAATTTTTTGCTTGTTTCAGATGAGGAAACTATATTCAAAACTTTGCCTAAGGGTTAAGCTGAACTTAAACTCAAAAGCAAAACTGAGTATGTTTTTCCTCATAGTACCCTCACACACACTGTTCTCATTCCACTTTCAAGTTCTTTCCACAGAGAATGAGAATGAGCAGTGACCCCAGGTCTGTCTGGCTCTCTGTTCAGTGAGCAACCTGTGCTTGATTTCAGGGTCCTCATTTGTGAAGGAGGATTGAATCTCATGTTCTTCTTAGGCACTTCCCACTGTCCCATCTAAAATGTGAAAATGATTTTCAACCCAGAATGCACACAACATATATGATCAAGGGAAATTGCAGATCCAAGATACAGGAGTCTCTAAGATCTTCTAAAGGGCTTTATGTAAGTTAGAAGGTCATGGTCTTAAAGAATCACATTGCTCAAGTCTTAAAAAATAATGGAATAATGGAGTTGTAAGATCTTGACTACTTGATAATCTTTTGAAAACTCTTGGAGAATGAGAGTTGCAAAATATTGAGGACAAATGACCTTACAGTCAAAATGAGATGTGGAAAATTCTCAGTTGGTTAATTCTGAGAAATATTGCTGGAGAGTTCATGTTTTGTGAGTATTTAGAAAAGAAGGCAGTGAAAAGGGACAAGCATGAATTCTTTACCAACAGGCACATTAAATGAACTTCTAAAAATTATGAGACTGGTCGATTAGTTTATGTGTGCATGTCACCATAGAAAAACTTTCTTGATATCCTGTGGTCCAGATGAAGAAATCAATACAGGCTAGATCATAATCAGGTAGGTTGACTTTTAGGAGAATAAGCAATCCTAAAGAGTATTGACCGAGAGTTCAAATTAGCCTGGTAAGTGATCTCTAATGATTGGCCATATGCTACTATGAGTAGCACTTTTTTTTTTTAGTATATATTTTTATCTATTACTTACAGATCTCATTTAATATTGCTATTATGTCTGCCAAAAATTCAGACTTATACTAGACCTTCCATTTAGTGAAGAAATACATCTTTTAAAATATATCCTAGGCATCCTGATGAGTAGTTTTTGTTATTGAATCAGCATTTTCTTTTTAAAACAACCAATAAATTGTGCTACCCTCATTATTGCCTCTGTATGGCTCCATGTCTGAAGACAAAGTTAGAAGTCTGTGAGGTCTCTGATTAGTATTGCTAAATTTTCTTATGGTATGAATGTGTTGTCACTAACCATGACTTTGATTTGGTAGTAAATTTACTGCTCCCCTCACCCCCAAAGCAAACAGAATATTCCATTTATTTTATTATAATTTCCCTTTCCTCCCTTTCAAAATATCTATTTTTGATTTTGTCCCCAACAAGTATTTAATTTTTTAAAAGAGATTTTGTGTTTTATTTTAGAGAGAGAGAGTGGGAGAAGGGGCAGAGGGAGAGAATCTTCAAACAGACTTCCCACTGAGTGCAGACCCTGACATGGGGCTTGATCTCACAACCCTGAGATCATGAGCTCAGTAGAAATCAAGAGTCGAACACTAAGCCCACTGAGCCCACCCAAGTACATCAATAATCATTTAACTTTAACAACCTTTCCAAATGGAGTTGTTTTTCATATATTTTAATTACATGAATGAAGTATTAAAATTTGGGCCTAGATTTTCAGAAGAGATACAGTCTGCACAGGTTATCTGGCGTGTTTCAGGAGAGCAGTATAAGATGTACCCCAAAACAATAGTTTTCGACCAGACCAAGAATTTCACTCTTGTGGTACTATACCTGGCACTGGAAACTTTATTTCTCACAAAGCCAGCATGTATTACTTTTAAGGATATCTGTGTGAATGTTTTACATAATGTTCAGCTCATGTGAATGTCCCATTGACTACCCTACTTTGCTATTTGTAGTATGAACCCAAAACAACAGTAATCTATGGCAAAGGCACATTTAAAATATTTTTAAAAGTAATAAATAACAAATAATCTAGTTTTAAACATGAAGTTTACTGGTCTAGCAAAACTTGTGCAACCCAATGATGTAATTTGATATCAACTTCGTCACTATGGATTATCTTTGAATCTTTATGTATAAAGTATATATTGTTTCTGAAATGTCCTTAATGTGCAAAGGTATAAAAGTACAAGATCAGTATTAATTCTAGTTTATATTACCACATCTTTTGTTGCATGAGCTTCTATTTTAAGTGGCTGATCAAAATTAATGTGGTTCTCCTACCCAATGGCATTTATTTTGGTTATAAGATTAGAAATGTAAATTTGCAATAAAAGAAGAAAATAGGAAGCTGGTTTTAATGAATATTTTACACATGACTAATTAACAGAATCCCCTACAGGAATTTGGAAGTAATAAGGAATTGACTGAAAATAAATTAAAAATTAATAAAGGAGTCTCCAAACAACTTTGTTTATGAACATTTAACAGTTGCTTTCTTAGTTATGAATATTTCAAGCTGTTTTGTTATTCAGCATGTATTATTCTTGTAGAGTTCATAATTTTAGAGGTGATTAGACAAAAAGGGAGTAGCACACAAAACAAAATGTCTTAAAATGATAAAAACCCACCATGGGAAAAGTTCCTAATGGAAAAATAATGGCTTAATATTCATGGTTTTTGTCTAACAGTACCTGCAAAATGGAGTCTGATTCCATATAAGGATCAAAAACCTTGAAAGAAGTAAAAGACAGCCCAGGAGCTTGATTTCCATGAACAATGTAATTGCTTTCAGAGAAGCAACATTTGAGTAGGGAAAAAAAAATTCTGCTTTTTGCCAAACATGTTGGAAAATTAGCTTAAATGATATAGATTCATTCTTGTGTATAAATTGGTGAGAACATCTTTCAGAAAAGTATATTATCAAATCATCTTTCTTCAAGTATATTTGGTATGAATTTATTCAGGCAGCTGAATTTTTATGGGCATTTTCCTTCCATGTTTGCAAACTAAAGGCATAAGTTGAAGAACTCTAGCTATTATATGTCAAAAGACAAATTTTTAAACAACTTCAATTTCTTCCCAAAATTAAAATGGAAGAATCAAACAGATCAGTGGCAATTATTCTTTCCACTCACCTTCTCTTGATGGAAACAACACTGAAGGACTTTCAATTGTGGTCTGTACATAAAGGGTGAAATATGTTTGGAAAACATGCTGCATAAAATAAATTTGACTATACCTTTCAGAGATATACAAATTATCAGTTGTATTCATATGAACAGATAACAGTTTGAATGGCTAAATTAACACAAAGATAATAGGTTCAAATATTGAGTAAAAAAGAAGCAGCTACAAAGTTATCTCAAGGATAAGTCATCAATCTCTTGCAATATTAAAATCTCTTAATATACTTAAAAATCAGCAGATGTACTAGAAATATTTCATTAGAAAAAAATAGGCATATGAGACTGGTGTAACCCTGAGAGCATTTCAAAAGAAAGAATTTCTATTCCTGAAGTTAGATATATAAATATTCTTTAATATTTTCCCAAACCTGAAATGCAATAATAAAAATACCCCACTTTGTTTTGGTTTTAATACTACAATATTTTAACAAAAGCAAATGTTTCCGATGTCACCTACAAATTCTAGAACCAAATTTATTTATAAATGTTCGGATGTAAAGTGTTCTCATTACTATTAGTTCTACTATCAATCTAGCTACAGGATAAACATTTCACTTCCAAAAGGAAAAAAAAGACTACTACTTTGTATTGGTGATCAAAATCTGAATCACTGATGCTTGTGTATTTCTTACTATAATTTGGGATTTCAAGTATAGAGTGGATTTTTTTTCTGAAAGATAAAGAAGCAGAGAGACTTAAGTCAGCATGACATCCTGCTTCAGGCAAGTAGATTACATCTGATCAGAAATGGAAATACTGAAGAAACAGAGAGGAGAAAACCAAGAGAAACAAAGAGATATGAGGGAAGGAGGGAAGGAATCGTGCCTTTACCTACTGGGAGTTGGAAATTGTATGTGTTATATGCCAAGTTGTTTGGAAATAAATTCCTCAATACTACGTAATTATACTTTGCTTAGATTTCTTCCTTTAGCCAAAACAGAATACAGCAGGAGGAGATACTGTGCTTTCCCTGGTGATCTCCTCAAGTCTTTTTCTACTTCTATCTCTTCTCATCCTCCCCCTCTTTCCCGTTTTTCCCCTTCCCCTCCTATTCTTTCTCCTCTTTCTTCTTCCCCTCCTCTCACTCCTCCCATTCTTCCTCCTTTCTCTCCCACCTCACTTCTTTCTGCTCTCCCTCCTCCTGGTCTCCACCATCTTCCTCCTTCTTCTTCTCCTTTCTCTCTCATTCTTTTCCTTTGCCCTCCCAACCTCATTCTCATCATATTTTCACTGGTATATGCTTCAAACTCAGAGAAGTAGATTTGTAATTAAAACTCTAGAATAAACTTTGTCTTTTGCAATTAGCCAGCAATAATTATAGGCTCTGTATTCTTAGTAATATTACTATTAAGAATTGCTTTTAAAAGGCCAACACATCTTACTTGATTTTTGATCTTGTCATATGCAAAAAAATTAACTTTATCAGCATATCAGTAACACATGAATAAAACTTATATAAGAGCTAAATAAAATTTGCTTCAAGAATATAGGTGGGGATGCCTGGGTGGCTCAGTAGGTTAAGCCACTGCCTTCGGCTCAGGTCATGATCCTGGGGTCCTGGGATCGAGTCCCGCATCGGGGTCCTGGGATCGAGTCCCGCATCGGGCTCCTTGCTCGGCAGGGAGCCTGCTTCCTCCTCTCTCTCTGCCTGCCTCTCTGCCTGCTTGTGTGTACTCCTCTCTCTCTCTGACAAATAAATAAAATCTTTAAAAAAAAAAAAAAAGAATATAGGTGGTTGCAACTGAGTCATTTAAATAATGGTTCTAAAGTTGAGTTCAGATATTCATTTTGATTGCAAAAATAGTTAATGATATATGAATGTATTTACCTGCCAAATTTTTATTAGCAATAGTATTAGACATTCCAATTTTATCATTTATGGAGAAGTTTTGAATATTGAAAGAAACTTAGTCTTTGGTAATAGATACATAATATAATCTAAAGTTTAAAAAAAAAACCAACAACCTGAAACTCTGGGATTGTAATTTCATTCATCATTACTGTGGCTTTCTTGTTATTCCTTCCTTGAAAATTCATGCAGATCCGCAGGAGAGGGAATGGAACACCTGTGGTTACAATGCTTTTCCGGATTCCTAAGCAATCAACAAACAAATACAGACATGCAATTAAAGTTTAATTTATTTTAAAAGGTAAAAGTTAAAGATAACTTCTGATTCTAGAAGGAGCCAAGGTCTATAAAACACCATGGGGGTGTAACTCTTCACTTTTTTAAACTGTTTCAAGGAGTCTGTGTAACAATGGGCAAGTAGCTTCTTCCTGAGTGTTTTAATGATATCCTTGTGCCCTGAGTTAATGATCCTTTTCAGTTAACAATATATCAAGGACCCTAGTGAACGAATGGTCTAAACACAGGCTTGGGAGTCAGGAAAATCGAATTTTATTTTAATACCACTCCTAAGGTGATTCTGTAATTCTGAGTAACTCAGTGAAGTTACAGTATCTTAATTCTTTAGTTCTCTCATGGGAAAAGTAATTGCTTGGATAATTTAAAATAATATCCTTCAAAAATTATTGTAGAGTAATGGGACATAAAAGGATTGCATCAGTTTTCTGTGATTTTTCTGTAAAGAAACTACTGGAGAATTCCCAGTGAACTAACAGGAACTTCTCTGTCTTTATAATCTTGAAATTTCCTTTCCAGGTTGTGAGACTTAGGTACATGACCACTTATACTAGTCTCAAATGTACTGAAAAAGAGTTGAAAAATGAATGATTTTTCCTTTGCTTCCAACAACATCAAAGGCCAGGAAATAAAAAAGTAATTATTTTTCCAGGCAGCCTCCTTCCGGGAAGGATGGCATTTGATGACAGGTGCTAACAATGATGGGAGATGTGTGGGTAAACTTTCCCATTCTGCCTGTAGGTGCTTGTTCCTAGAAAGCTACTATACTTCCAGCTGTACTTGTTTAAGATAGTCTTTTAAAAAGTACTTGAACACCTTCCAACTAAACTATTTATAGACATACTATATTTAGCAAGAATTTACATGCTTATTTCATTTTAAACCCATTAAAGACATGGCCTAGTCTTAATTTACATATAATAGATAGCCATTTATGAAATGCTGTATTTTTTAAATTAAATTATGATGCTTTATAAAGCCAATAATAATCATCTTTCATTCATTTATAGTATTACAGAACTTAAATAAGCAAATGACTTTCTTAGTGTCTGAAATATTTATATATGTGATATATAGCAGAGTTTGTGACAGAATAGTACTTGTTCAAAATTATGTTGCTTCTTACGTTTTTGTTTTTGGTGAGGGTTGGATGTGGGAAGAAGAAGATGGTGATGTGACTGGAATTATTAACTCTACTTGAGAAGATAGTGTTGGTCTCCAAGCATTAGAATTCTTTCAAATCAAAAGCAAGTGATGACTTAGAAAACCCTTGCAGTCTGATTCTACATGGTAATTCTTTGAAGATTTTATGTATGTATGTATGTATGTATTTATTTATTTGAGAAAGAGAGTGGTAGAGACAGCATGTGAGTGGAGGGAGGGACAGAGGGAGAGAGGGAGAATCCCAAGCAGACTCTGTGCCCTGACTGGAGCCCAATCCTGGGCTCTATCTCAGAACCCTGAGATCATGACTTGAGCTGAAATCAAGAGTCAGATGCTTAACCAACTGAGCCACGCAAGTAACCCTACATGGCAGGTCTTTGCTTCAAAAATTTAAGTAATCATTGACACTTACCTGAAAATAGCAAGTCGTTTTGTGACAATTTAAGACATGAAGTATTTGGATTGCAAAAGTCAAAGTAACTCTTTAATCTTTTCACTAAGAAAGAATTCACAGTACTCTTTCACTAAGAAAATATTTGTAACTCATTCTATGGGTCAGAGAGTTTTCTAGATTGTAGACAAGCAGGAGTGAACAAGACAGTCAGGACTTCTGTTCTCCTGGAGCTCATTTTCTAGTAAGAGAGACATTAGATACTTAAATAAATAACCCAATCAATCAGTTAATAAGGGCAGCAAAGAAAATAAAATCCAAGATGTGCATGGAAGTTTGACAGATGCTGCTAGTTGCTTATTTACTCTCCCTTCATTGCTGACAGAATATCACTGCTGCTCAAAGTGGCAAGAATTTTACCCGTTTAGGCATCCTTTGCATCTAATGGTGGTCATGACACTGTTCTGAACAGAACACAGAAAATCAAAAATAGAAAATTTAAGAAGACTTCTGAAATTCCTGGGACAGTTTTGCTCTCCTTATACAGGTGTGCCCCTCTTTTGCCATTTATTTCTTAACTGAAAAGCAGAAGTGATGGATGGCTGATATGAGAAGCCACGCTGTGACCGTGTGAGAAAGACGGGACAATGCCCTGAATTAACTTCACCGATTTGTCTCATGTGTGAGGAAAAATAAAGTCTTAATTCATTTAAGCTACTCTTTGACTGAGTTTTCTGTTCGTTGGAGACAAATGTGATTCATCCTTTATACAGAAATGATGGACGGTGATTAATATATACTGGAAGGTTAGGGAAGGCATTACTGATACATTAAAGTTATAAGAAGCGGTCATGGCCATAAACATGTAATATATACAGAAAAGCATCCCAGGCAGAGGGAAGACCTAGTATATGATCACATGTCATCTTGAGCTTGACCAATGTTGCCAAAGTGTCATGAGTTATGATAACATTCTCTGTGATCATGAAGTAGATGGCTAGAAGTTACTCCCTAGTAAGTGCTTGGATGGAAATCGGGGTTGAGAAGGAGGTATGTAAAGCAACAATATGGAGAGGAGTAATACATGGAGAAAGAGAGTGGTTATTTTTTTAGAGAAATATTGCTTAGTGTGGGTAACCAGCCCATGGATCAGAAGTTGATGAGCCAATCCTTTGCTGCGTTTACACACAATATCAATTATCCTCCTACTTATCAATTATTCTCCTACTTATGAACTGGTAAAGTATTTCCTATAATGTCAATAGGCAGGCAATATTTGATTTATTTTCTTTCTTCCAGTATAGAGTCAAATACACAATTTCCCATTTTAAAGTGGCCTCTATACCAGGAATTTTATTTTAAATTTATTTATTGTATTTATGTATATTATAGTATGAACACAAACAAATCTAATATCAAAAAATCTAAAAACAAAGGTCAATATCTGAAATTTGAAAATCAGAATCGAATCTAGAAATCCACTTGCAGTGAAACTGTTGGTATTGTTTTATTAATGAATGATAGGATATTGGGTTTCAACTACTACACTTTATACCCATGTGATTATATTCTTATTAAACCGGGTCTATGTTTTTTGGATTCAGAGAAACGTAAATTCACAGAAAACCAAACATGCGTACTAGAGAGAATACCCAAATTGATGTAAAAAAATCTACTTGTGAGGATGTGGAAGAAATGGCAGACTGTGGTTGGGAGGGGTTGTGCATTACAGCAGTTAGCCTGATCCGATGGGAACACTGCAGCTATGAAACAAAATATAACCATCAAAGATACCTGGATTTTAAAAACAAGTTATCACATGTTTTTTCATGAATGTTTGTAAAACTTTGTTGAATTGTTAAACCTTGTAATCATTCATTTACCATAATTATTAGTTGGTGTTGAAGTTAAAATAAATGTTCTTTGCAAATTTAAACATTATATATTATTGTTTTGCTTTTCATATGAAAGTCTACTCCTTTTTCCATTTCCTGAAGTAAAACTGTTAAATACACTTTACCAAATGATTTATAAATGCAATTTGTTTTTAAATAAAAGTACAGTGGTACAATGATACAAATTATTATCACTAAAGCCTTTAATTAAAACCTAAAATATGTGTGTCACTGTTAAAGAAATTAAAATTTCCAGAGCCTTAGAAAGAAAAGCTATTTGTTAAGGGGTCCTCAAGCAATGATGCTTTTGAAGATAAGACCTAAAAGAGCTTCCCACTGTCATTTTTTTTTTTTTTCTTTTCCTATTTAGCTTTTGAATTTTGCTTTCATGGACATTTTCTCTATTCTTTGTTTGGAAAAACACCAAGGATGCATCTGCCTGGAAGGCAGGACCTTTTGCAAAAACTTAGGAAACTGAAAGGGTGCAGATGAAAATGTGGAGAGCTGTTCCCAAAACCCTGGCAGTAATTCCAGAAAGATAGGATTTTTTTTTTTTTTTTAAAGAACCTTAAGGGATTTATCTTGAGGGATTTCATGCATTAAACTGTAGTATAAGAGGAACGATTTTGTAGGAACTCATCAGGGGTGCAGTGTAACCAGCAGTATTAATAGGGACTTGATGCTACAAGAACCTGCAGGTAGTGAATGAGCAGCTGGAGAACAGTTTGACTCACAGATGCTTCCACATTGGTAGAGGCCTGTGGTGAAATTCATGGCTGTTTTACAAATAACAAATCCATTGCCATTCCAGCTGTGCATTCTCAAGCTGCAGATAATGGCGGAGGGTCCTTCTGCCAAGTGCCCCCAGAACTAATACAGAATTGCTTGTTATAACACAGAGCCCTTACTGGATAATAACTCTTCCTCAAGAGTCAGATTATTCATCTGTCAATATTGAAAGCCAAGGTTCTCATTTAACATCGCAGTGAAATGGTGAACTACCTGGGATGCAAATAGGAACCTTTTCTTTTACTTAAATGTCTGCCATACCCTCCATATTTATCAGGTTTTCTTCCTGAATATTTAACTATATGGAGATCCCCAGTCATCTCCAACCTCATCCCTTGGCAATTTGTTAAGGCTTAGGGTCTCAGCAGAGATTTTCTTCACTGAATAAAGCTGTGTGGAAACGTGGACTATGGCAGTTAAGTGAGTCCAGCAAGAAATAACCAAGCAGTATGAAAACCATTATGATATTAAGGTTCTGGCGGCAATTCTGAATTATTCATTACCTTTCCCCCCTTTACCCAGCCGACATATGGTGCTGTGTGGGTGTTATTTTTATTAAGAACTGGAAAATTTTTACTAAAATACAGAGCTTGCTTTTGTTTTTAAACCCTTTGCAAATAACTACGCTAACTTAAAAAAAAAAAATGCCTGGTCCATTATCAAAAGGTTAAGATATCTCAGTACTATTTATCATTTAGAAATTTTGGATTATTTCTTCTACATAAAGGTAAGAAAAAGGAGAAGTTGGAGATCTGGAAAGGCTGCGTTGAGTCAGTGACTTGTAAAGCACAACTGTTCTACAAAATATTGTTAATTTTAAAAGGCTGTAAACCATGCTAATGTTTGTGTTCATTCTCATGAAGAATATTTAAATATAACAAATTATAAAGGTGAAGATGGTTTTTAAATGTCATGAATAATTTTAAAAGCACATCCTATTGTTTCCTGCAATTGAACTTGCAAAAATTTATTTCTTTTCGAAACATTTATTACTTTAGTTTTACCCAAGTACTTACAGGATCATTAATCAATGGATGTTGTTACATGTATCTGGGAAGGCGATTCAATCATTTGAGGGTGACTTATTTTACTTGGGGTTAATTTATAGGCAGCTGTAGAGCTATATGGCTTTAAGAAGTTACTGAAGGCGACAAAATGAAAATTAACAGCGTTAGCCTTGTATGCTTATATTACTTAGCTGTAATTGAACGAAGTAGAAATAGGAGGCCATTGCAATCTCCAAGATGGACTTGGCTTGAGGCATGTCAGTGTGATTTGGGTTTTAGTGTCACCGCTGGAGGCTATTTTTATGCGAGCAGATCACAGGAAGCCTGTGAACCTAAAACACGTGAGTGAAATGATTTTCCTGGAAGCAATTGTTTATCATTGGCTGCATCTAGCAAGTAATTATGCATTAGCATTTTAAAATGCAAGTGCTTTGCCAATTTCAGGAGATATAAATGCATGTAATTTGTGTCTCATTGTCACTTTGTAGTTATTCCCATTTTACAGTTGAGGACATTTGCAGTCCAGAAGAGTTAAGGAGCCTACTTACATTCCTTGTTCCTTCTCAGGCATAGAAATAGGAAGATTAATGTGAGGGCCATTGCAATGATCCAAGTTAGAAATAATGAGGACTTGAGCAAAGAGTGTGTTACAGAAGACAAAAGATGGTGGGGAGATAAAAAATGCAAGCTTTGGTGACTAGAGGAATGGAATGGAATTAAGGATGAAACAGACTGATAACTCAAGTCATTGACTATGATTATAGGAATATAGAGAACATTTTTCTTTTCTTTTTTTTTTTTTTTGACTTAACTGTTTGCTTTGGCATGAATTAGACTTACAGAGGAGTTGCAAGAATAGTATAGTTTCTGTATTCCCTTCCCCTAGCTTCCTCTAATTAACATCTTACATTGTACAGTTATCAAAATTAAGAAATTTATATTGTTGCAATATGGCTAAGGAAACTATAAATGCCATTCACAGATGTACGTAAGTGATAACCTCAGTTAATTATTTGAATAAGTATCTTTCCATCCCCATCTCATTATTTTTGTTTGCATTACAATAAAACACTAAGGAATGTTTAACAGAGTATAGATGTAAGGCGTCAGTTTGCAATTGCAAATAAAAATGGAGGAACACTCCATTTTTAAAATCTGAAGTCGTTATGGAGAGAATACCACGGTGACTCATTTTCTGGTCCTGCGATCTGATGTATCCCAGCTTATTACATTTGATTGCAATGTTGGATACTGTGACCAGTTCGGCTCCGCTCAAGTCCATCTTTTCAAAAACTTTGGTAATTAGTTTAACAGAATTGTTTCAGGCTTCTGCTTCCAGCCAAGATGAAGTCACAGTGAGCAGGTTTACCCTTCTGCCTGAAATAACCGAAAACTGGATAAAATATACGAAACATTGCTTTTCAAGACACTGTGTCACTGTGTTTCATGAGAAGATCTGCTGATCTTCCACTCCGCACCCTGCTTATAGAACTGATTTCAGTATTGGCAGGCGGGGCAGGGAGCTTATCTTTCATCATCTGTCTGGCAAATGCAAGTGGTGTTCCCATTTCCCCACCAGGATAGTATTAGGGGGTCTGGAGGCCAGCTGAGCCTCCATATCACACCTGGAAGCAAAGAGACTTAAGGAGGCAGTGCTGGTAAAACTGGTCACCATTAGAATTTACATCTCTCTCCTCCATATTAGTGGGAAAAAGAGCCTCCACCCTACTTGGCATCAATAAAATGGAACGAGGTGGTGTAAGGTGTTAATGAGTGTTTCCCTTTCTCCCCATCCCTGGTGTCATTAAGGCCCACTTAAGGAGAACTGAACTGCCTTGTCCACAATGCCACACTAAGATACTGTGATAGAGTGGTCTGAAGCAGGGATTGCCTCACTCCTGTTTCTATACAAGCCCCCTTCCACCCCACTCCAGCATGGTTGCTGAGAATCCACCTCAGGAGGTGTGAGAAAGTAGTAGAGGCAGGATTAGTTGAAACTCCACTTGTCCCACTTTCCTTCTCATGGTTTCTGCGAGTAGGGGTGATGGTGAAGAGAGCCAGTGAAGAGGTGAGCTTTTCCATCTTCCACCCATCAAGCAGTTTTTGGCCTTGAGTCCTTCACTTCCCACCTCTTTGGTGGTAGCTGAGACCAAGGGAAAGCTGATTTACCCCTCTGCTCAGAGGTAATGAGGTGGTATGAATAGGTGTCCTATATATAATGAGAAGGAACAGCAGGGTCAAGGGGAAGCTATCCTTCCAGCCCAGCTATGTGCCGTGAGTGGTAGGAGTCAGGGCCCACTCGTGCAGGAGGAATGCCAGCCAGGCATGTGGGAAGACGGTCACATACCCACAACTGGCCTCATGTGACACCTCACCTGGGGACTGCCTACTAAAACAAGTTAAATAAGATTTAGAGTCTCATGGGATAATGTCAAGTATTTCTAGAAAATAGTAAAAATATAAAACTGTTCGTCATACTAAGAACCAGGAAACCACTCCAGGAGAAAATATAGTCAACAGATGCTAACATGGAGATGAATCAGATGTTGATGTTATCTGACAGGATTTTCAAAGTAGCCATCAAAAGGTGTTTCACCCAGCAACTATAAATTCTTTTGCACAAATGAAAAAATTGAAAAATATCAAGAAAGAACTATCTAGGTATTTATTCAAGCACATATCCATATGAAGGTTTGTTCAAGAATATTTATAGCAGCTTTATTTGTTCTGAGAAACCAGATGTCCTACAACAAGTTAAAGGATAAACAGATTCTGGAATATTCATACAAAGGAATACTGCTTACAATAAAAGTGAACAAACTTTAGATGCATGAAGTACCATAGGTGAATCAAAATGATTAAACCGAGTAAGTAAAAAACAGACTACATATTTTATGATTACTTTTATGTAAAGCCTTAGGAGGTGCAAAATAACCTACGGTTTCAAAAAGCAGATTAGTGGTTATACAGGAATGGGAGGGGCAGGAGACAGGAGGCAGGGATTACAAAGGAGCAGGAAGAAATCTTTTGGGGGGGGTGATATGTTCACTGTCTTGGTTGTGGTGATGGTTTCTCAGATCATAATGTCAAAACTTATTAAATTGTAACTTTAAGTATGTTCAGTGTATTATTTCAAATTTGCCTCAGTAAAACTGTACAGGTTAGAAAATGGAATCACTGAATTTTGCAAGGAAAAATTGCATATCAATGTTTCAGAGGTCACAAGAAAGATTTCCTGTTACGAAACCAGAAAGCTGCCTTCTCTTTCTGTGAGCCACAAACGTCACACTCTTTGCCCCAGATAATATAGCTATAGTTTTTTTTTTTTTTAAGATTTTTATTTATTTTGACAGAGATCTCAAATAGACAGGCAGAGAGAGAGAGGAGGAAACAGGTCCCCACCAAGCAGGAAGCCCAATATAGGGCTCGATCCCAGGACCCTGAGATCATGACCTGAGCCAAAGGCAGAGGTTTTAACCCACTGAGCCACCCAGGCGCCCTTCTATAGTTTTAACAAAGACATTAATTTTACCATTTGCCATGCTAATAGTGGGTCGATTACATCAAAAGATATGCTCGGGACATCTAAAAACACTATACCTAAACCAGAATAGGACTGCAGTCTAAGAGTTAAATTTTCTTTTTCGATAATTTAAAATATTACATGACCATGATTGTAAACATAGAACAACTATTAAACCTTTCGAACATTTAGGATTTAAAAAGTCTGAAGGGAAAATACTTACATTTACCAAGGGTTTCTTTGACCTGAATTTGTGCTAGGGACTTCAAGTGTATTATTTTATTTGACTTACACAGAAATCTGAAGTCGATGCTATTATTGTTTACTGCAAAAAGCTGAGAATAAGACAGAATCAGAACTTCAGTCAAGTTAATAAAGATGGATTTAAAAAAATTTTTTTCAAGGCCTTTTGACTTCAGAATTTATCTATCCTGCCAATAGATTTCCATCTTGCCAGTAGTTTCTGTGAATGATACATATAAAGAGATATTTCACAGATTATATGTGTATATAGATTTATATATATACATTCCACAATTTAAATTTTTATTTTGTAACAATATTTGTGAATTTTCTTAATTTAACCGTGTTTAATATACACTCAAACTTATCTAATCATCTCTTAGATATAAAAAGTAAAATAATAAATTGGATGGTAATTTCAACCACAATGCTCAGGATAACATTGAAAAGATGCAGCGGCTGAGCTAAAAACAAAAGCAAAAAGTAACTCCATCCCCATATGTCTTCCTTTCGCATTTCAAACATTTAAGTTTATAAATAACAAAAATGTAGAGGATAAATAGAAAATCATGCAGATGGAAGGAAGCATCAAACTCCCTCTCTTCCTCCCTTCCTTTCTCTAAAACGCAAGCAAGTAGGACAGAAAAGAAGAGGAAACCAATTCCTTGAAATCATCTTACGATTTCTGCGAAAGTCTGAAAGATCAGGCTTGGTATCTCATAAACCACAGCTCACTTTTGTGGAGATTCCTTTGAGATTCTCTTAATGTAGAAAACCACACCTTGGTTGGAATATTGTCTTTGTAGTTCTAAAAAAGCAGAAAGTACCCCAAATCATTTTTGAAGCTTTTAAAGCTTTCATTTTAAAAACCAACAATCTAAAGCTACAAAAAAACCCAAAACAAACACAAACCAACAAACAAAACAAAACTCGCTCCAAGGAACTGAGTGTTTTTACAGTTCCCGTAGGCTTCATGATCATTAGAAAGGTTTCATTTCAAATGTTAGATTATGAAACTAAAACAAAACCACAAACCTTAGTGGGTTCTTGTAGTATCTGGATTTTCTCTCAAACTGGAATTGAAATAAGAATGAAGTATTGAATGTGAAACAAAACAGAGACTGTAAAAAAACTGTATTTTTTCTAACCACTGTGAATTTTGGAATTGTTCTAACCAAATCTGATCTTCCCTATTTCAGTGTTAATAAACAATGAATATACAATATGAAATTTTTATATTTGATTACAGGGCACTATGGAAGTAAACCCTGGAGAACAGAGTAATGGATAATAATGAGTAAGAAAAAGCTTCCTAGAGGAATTAACAGGTGATGTTTACATAAGTGTTAGCTACTTTCTCCAAGGAGGAAAAGTAATCTGAGGGTGGGGGGTGGGGAAGGCTCATGAAACCCATGATATTTGTGGGGATATTTGCATAGCATGGCTAGAGGGGAGGGTGAATGTGGGCAACAGGAGCAGATAACAGAAAAATATGGAATGGTATTTTGAAGACAGTTAAATAGTTCACTGAAAGGCTTTCAGCAGAACATTAATTTGACCAGCTGTGTAATTTGGGGGGGAAAACCTATTTGAGGGACAGATTTGAGACAAGGAAGCCAGACAAGTTATGAAAATATTTAAAGACAGACTGAGTGTTGGGTTTTGGAAACGGAGAGGAGGAAAAGAGTTTAAGAAGCAGAATCCATACAATGGGTGAGCAGAAGGAGAGAAGGAGACATTGGAGAATAATTCCCTGGATGACTAAGTATCAGTAGATGGACAATCTTTGCTTAGATTCTCAGGAAGTTTTGGGGGAAAGATTAAAAAGCTGAGTCTTGGACATTTTAAGTTTGATTAGCCTGTATGAGTATTAGGAAAAATCTGGAAAGTCCTGGATACAGTTTATGACATAATAGGAAATGAGATAAATGGTGAAACAAGAAAAATAAAACAAAACAGACATATTCTTTCCTTCATGAAATTAGCTACCTATGGGAAAATACAGGGCAAACAATCATAAAATTAGTGTTAGTGCTGTGTTAGTGTTGCAGAGGGAAGTAGACCATGTTATAAGAAGTTCCATGGGTAGACTTAACCTAGCCTGAGGCACATGGTCTCAGAACTCTTCACTGTGACAGTTATACCTAGTTTGGCCATGGAGGTGAATGGAAGTTGACAAGGTGATGAAGGATGTGGGGATAGCATTGCACAGAGGTAGAAGCAACTTTGACATGTTCACAAAACAAAGATGGACGGACAGACCAATGACCCTGGTCTTATAGAAACATGGACTGAGTTCTAGAAACTATGAGAAAACTTGGAGGAAATTCAAGAAGTGACATGATACAGAAGTTTAGAGCTCAGAAATATTAACAGTCCAAGGTCATATGGGTAGAATTAGATTGTTAGAAAATATTTCCAGGATAGTAAGGTAAGATTCTCTCTCTCTCTCTCTCTCTCTCTCTCTCTCTCTTTGTTTCAGAGAGAGAGCACACGGGGTAGGGGGAAGGGCACGGGGAGAGGGAAAGAGAGAATCTTAAGCAGGCTCCATGCTTGGCATGGAGCCTGTTGTGGGACTCAATCCCAAGACCCTGTGATCATGACCTGAGGCGAAGTTGAGTCAGACGTTCAACAGATTGAGCCCCCAGGTGCCCCAGATTCTTTTTGTATAAGACAAAGTATATGGTAATCCATTTTGCCCTGAGATGTAATGTTATGAGATGATAAAAATCCATCTAAGCAGAATATCAATAATAAACATATTAAATATTAATATCCATGATATCAATATTAATAACTACATGCACTAATAGTGATAGCTAATATTTATTGACTATAGAGCATTATGTTTGAATCTTGGTCTGACTATTTAATGGTGATGAGGTAGTTATCTAAATTCTTTAAGCTGTTAAAATTTAGTTATTTTTGTTTTTAAAATAGGGATATTAAAAGCAGCTTTGCCATGTGGTTGTGTGACATTAAATACTGTGTATAATAGGTAAAAAGTGCTTAGAAAGTGCGTGTTAGCACAGGAAGAGCTCAGTATATGTTCTCTATAGTTGTTTTTAATGCATACCTATCCCTCAGAGAAGTTTACTCATTAGACTATCATTCAATATCACCTCAACGTAATCTGGTTTATCTGATTACTTCCCATCTTGAAATAAGACCAGAAGCAGAATCTTAGGTATTGCTAAGAAGATGGAGATGGTTGGCATTTGCTTCCTGTGTTGTCATGTGATGTGGCACGTGGAGTTCCACCCAGTTTAGTGTTACAGTGAAATTCAGAGCATACATAGGCATGAAGAGCTTATACATCAGAAGGAGTCTGTACGTCATGGAGTCAAAGTGACCACCTGGTTCTCTGCAGCAAGGGTCCTTAATTTTTATCCCTGGAAATATCCTCTTTGATACTAGAGACAATCAAAGAAGGAGGGGTGGACTTGGAACATTTATCTAACTCAGAGTTCAGAAAGGCTTAAAGAGACTGGAGCCCATTGAGTATATTCATATAACTCATCATTAGTTTTACATATATATTTTTTCATATTTAATGTAGACAACAATCTCTCAAGGTGGAAATTATCATCCTCAATTATTCCTGATGAATCAGTGTCTCAGAAATGAGGACGTTTCCCAGTATCACACCATTGTAACTGCAAGATACACGATTTAAATCTAGTTTCTAAGACCTCCTAATAAAGCACACATGTATACCAGCCCCTTTCGTTTCTGGTTTCTGCTGGTTCCCATGCTGTCTCGTCTCCTTTTCCATAGCACATTACTAAATATCGCGTGCTGTCTTGATTCTTAATCCCTCCCAGGAGTACCACCACCATAAGAGTGTATTTGTGTGTGGGGGGGTGTGGGGAGCAGGCTTAGCTAAAGTTCAAAGATTTGCAGATGTTTCAATAAAGCATGCTAAAGTGATACCATTTTCAAATGTTTCTTGGCCATTTCCCCAACCAGAAACTTGTCACTAACTTGCTTGACTCAAAACCATGTTAGACTCTTGACTCTTCCTTCTTAGTCTCACGCCCCAGTTCCCAAAAGCTTTACCAACAGGTCAATTCAGCCTTGATTTTTCTTTTTCTTCTTTTTCCTTTTCTCCTCCAGAATATTGAAGCCATGTTCATCATGGTTTTAAAAAAGTTATATTCCCAGGAGGAATTTGTTTTTTTCTGTTTGAGACATATATAAAGCATTTGACTTAGCACAGAATAAAAGCTTGATTCTCAGTAGCTTTAAAAATTGTAGGGAAGAAGCTTAAGGATATTGACTAATAATGTATAATTCTAATCCTTCTACCAACCCCTTTTTCTCCCACATATGAATACATGAGAAACTGAAGTGACCTTTTTATAGGGGAAAGTTTCAAGTGGCTCTAATTTATGCTACAAAAAGTTAATTATGTGAAAATTTGAAGGTAGTCTTTTGTGCAATTTTACAAAAGATTATAATACCCGTTACTTGAATAGCACTTTGAAATGTAAAGATAATTTTCATATGTATTGCCATGTGTGAACTTTGGCCATTATTATCTTCAGTTGATTTTAATACCAAGGTAGAGCGAGGTGTTCATGATTGAACAGCTGGTAAGCAGTGGAGAAGGGTCAGGGCACAGCCTGTGCCTTCTGGGCAGGTGTTCTTTCTTCCACATAATGTGGACCCAGCCAGTGTTGGATGGAGTAGATTGTTGCAAATTTTCAATGAATTTGTCAAAGTGTCTAGCATAGTCTTTAAACCAGGAATAATCTAATAGATGAGATTTTTGTCCCATTTCTGTGAGGCTCTTTATTGAAAGGGTAAGGTTAATGTTGCATTGAATATATACATGGATATTTGAGAAAACTGCTACTAACGGATTGATCAAAAGTTGTACTCAACATTTTAAAGGATTACCAAGAGAAAAGTATGGAAGGGAAGAGTGTCACCCCTAAAAACTAAACAGGTGTTTAACACTGCTTCCAGCACGATACCAAAAGGAAGAGGGAAGAAAAGGAGAGGGGAGAGAAGGCCGACTGGCCGGAGGATGGGAAGGGCTAGGAAATCTTTTGAACAGATAGAGGAGCAAGAGTGATCTTCCCTTCGAATCCTTGAATAATGGGTAGACACGGGTAGGCAATGGACAGTCCAGAAGAGGAGAGGAATAAGACTGAAGATATGAATGCTGGCGTTCACAAGGATATTCAGGAGGCAAGCAGAATTAATGTGGACTACATGTTAAGTAAATGTAAGCAAAATGAAGTCTAGAGTCATTGCGCAGCTCTTGATCCATATTTACCTTGTGTTTTCTGTTGTATACAGTATCTGTTTTCCCTCCTTGGGCTCCATAGATAACATGGCTTCATTACCATGGATAATTCATTATCTACACTTCGGTACCTTCTGAGATGGTTTTGAGAAGTGACCTTCCAAGTGGAAATAATTTTAAAACGATCTAAATAAATCTCCTAGGATTCCACTTTTCAACAGTCACAAATACTTTGAGGTTTCATCTGTTCTTCTATAAATTCATGGCAATGCAACTTTTCCTTTCCAAGAGAGTTTCTAAGCACTAACACTGTAGGATAATGACTACTTATGAAATTCTGATTGAGAGATAAAATTGCCATCAGAAGCGTACTTCCTGCTCACCGACTTAAGGGTATTTAAAATGTTTTCATTTATGTTGCTCACCCAACAAATACATTCACACGGGTTCTATAGAGACTTTCTGTAGCTGAAATAACACCCAGGCAGGGCTTTGCTACTAATAAAATATGTAGGGAATATCGCAGAAAGACTAACATTAAAGAGGTATAAAGTGTAGGCTTTTCTAATACAATGACCTAATATGTTCCTATTACAAGTCTTCCTATTATTTAAACAGCTGAACTGGCAGCTTTAAGACCCTTTAAAAGTTAATAGTGGAATTTCAGTGAGACTCTTAAGTCCATATGTGTTTTAATTACAGAATTTTATACTGGTTCTTATATGTGTCTAGAATTATATGTTTATAACTGATCATATAAGTTACATTATTGTAAATCCTTATGTTTAACTTTTTGCCATTGAAATGGCATTGTATTTCACCTTTGTTATTTTTTAGGATGTCTGTAATGTTTTTCAGTTGTACAATATACAATATTTTCACAGCTTTCTGAACTCACATAAAGAGTCCTTCCAAACACTATGAGGAAAGTGACTTGCCAAATCTTTTAAACAAAATGGTCCCTTCTCTTCTCTTTCCTTTATGGACTCATGCTTTCCTTCTACTGTATTTTGGCTTGAAGGAAAAAAGAAAGCAATCTCTTTTAGAAATGTCTCTGCCATTTTACCAGAGTTTTTCAACACATATTCATTTGGTATCAACTGCAAATAAAGCTGTGTTTTCATAGCCTTTTGGCTTTAATGAAGTTGTCTGTACTTTTCATGTTCTGATTTTGTTTTTTAGGGTTAGATTAAACTAACATACATAATCATACTACTAAAGGTATGTGAAAAATCTGTAAGTGATTTTTCTTTTATTTTTCCCTCTTTTTCTCTTCCTTCCTTTCATCCTCCCTCTTTTCCTTCCTTTACTCTTTTCTTCCTTCCATCTTGCCTTAAAATAACAGTTAATAACATGGATCCTATCATCTAGAGTTTTATTTATCCAAGTGTCTGCAGCTCAGATCATGTACTTAATGGAAGCACCCTTGATTCATTCTCCAGAAAATTTGAACCCTTTTATAATAGATAAAAGAAAAGAGTTTTAACATCAAAACCTATAAAATAATCCATTTATTTTAAAAAGAAAGGCTCAGTTTATGGATTCTGATGATGATGCTTGTTATCAAAGACATTAAATAAGTGATGATCTCATGTCAATATAATTATAGGCATCATGCATCAGAAAAGCTGTGGTAACTACATATAAGTAAGAACTGTAAGTGCATTCAGTCAGTGGCTATATTTTGAATTGTACAACATGCATTTTAACCTATGTGTGAAAAATGAACTATGTCTTTTTTAGTCATACAGGAAAAGGGCTAGAAACGATCTCTTATATAAGGAGAAACCAAAAGCTGTGATGATGGAGAGTTGGGGCACGTTTATCAGGTGTTGAAGGAGAAAGTACTTACACTTTTGCAATCTAATTTTAGAGCATGAAAAAGAGAAAAAAGGATATGTCCAAATTGCTGTAAGTAAATTCGAAATCTAGTAATTGAGATTTAAGTCTTGATATGCTTGAAACCAGAGATGCATCTAGTTGGATTTATCATCCTCCAACAGATTTTTTAACAAATAACAACTTAGATTTGCACTTACAAAATTAATAACAATAATCATAATTCTACAGAGAACATTGGGGCTCTGGACTCTATTTCCTGCAAAATGATGTCACTATGATGCATCAGTATACCAAGGAAAGAGTCAGTGGAGGGGGCCGGGAGATGTTGATGAAGAAGGTGCTGACTTAAACCTTATCAGCTTCTAAAGATTGTTTGGTCTCTTGTTCTGGTTCCTTCCTCAGGAAAGGCTGTTTCTTAGATGAGTCATCACCAAACTGTGCTGTGGCATGGTAGGGAAGAAACCTATGTCAGGAAATCTGGGGCATGGAAGGACACTCCTGCATGCACAGTTGATTTGGTTCTACACATAATGAGGCTGAGGTCAGGGGCTCAAGCCCTGGATGGACCAATTAACTCTTTTTTCTGTGCAGTTGATCACCAACTGCATATCTAACCTGGGCCGGCCAGGTGTTTTGCACATGAGCCACTCATAAGAGACTAAACAAGTTACTATATACACAATAACACAAAAATTCCTCTTAGTCTTGGAAGAACAACTCAAATGTACTATTCTCACTTTATTGGCACCAATTTCATTTATTAGGGAAACCTGATCAGACTCCTTAGAAAACTAAAGTCATTTTTCACATGGAATTATCATTTTCAATAAAATAAGTATTCTTAAAATCATGTTGTTAAACTTGTTCTCAAAATAGTGGCTTGTAGCCCTAATTTCAGATGGGTAGGTATAATAATTAATACTTTCTCCATATAAACTACTACTTTGAATTAGATAAAATTAAATACCAAAAGGCTAAAATAACAGCCTTTAAGACCATCAACGACCTTTAGAAATAGTTTAGACACCTCTTGCAGAATTGTAATATTGATGAAATTCCATTATTAAAATATACTAAAAGATTGGATTTATCTCTGGTGAGATTATATAGTAGATATGTGTTATGTAAATAATATTTGTATTTTCTTTTGGGAAATTACTCTTTCACTCTTAGTCCACATCTTTATGTAGGAGATCCTCATTTCTGAGATCTGGGAGAAGCCACAGATTTTATGCTGACCGTTGAAGTATCCTTTTTTTTTTTTTTTTTTTGGAGAAAAAAAACAGTAACTTTTTTTTTTTTTAGAATTATTGAAAAGAGGGATTTTTCCCTGCCATGGGTAGCAGGATGGAATGCGGAAAATGCCAAGACCACTAGGAGGAAAGTACCTACCTGAAAACAAAGCTAACGTGGAGAAAAGCATGGTCCTGGTTAGGGGGGGTTAGGGGGGCAAAAACAAAAACAAAAAGTCCTGATGACTTTTTGAGCCCCTAGATATAACCATATCTGAAGGTAAATTTTGGGACTTCAGCGTTTTATGAAGTCAATAATGTCCAGTCTCTTTTTTGTACTCCACTCTATTGGGTTATATGTCTATAACTTTCAAACTTCAAAGAGCTAATTAATAGAAATAAGAATCAGAATCAGAACTTTGAGTTAATGTAACAGATGTTTATTGAACACCTGCTTTGGGCTTTGGACTTAATCATTCAGCTCTGGTTTTATAGAATCTGATACAATAATATTTTCATATTCCATATGATGTAAATTATAGTGATATATAGAAAGTGGAAAGGATGATAAAATGTACCTTAATTTAAATAACATAAAAAGTAACATCTCCAAGCAAAAGGAACGTGCACACTGATTTTCCTTCTATTTTTGCAACAATAGTTTTGCCATTTTTGTTTAAAGACCTATAATTCTAACAAGGGCAGAGAGGTGTTTTAAAATGACAGTGTAAAATTACACATGACTATTGAAGGCCTGGAGGGCTGGATGCTTTGTACAAAATATCTTTTGTAGCACTGATCTGCCATGTTGGCCAAGCTTGAATGAAGCAGCAAGCTCAGTGAACTCAATCACGTGGAATGTCACATCTATTGCAAACAGATTACGTATCATTATAGGTACCTTTGTATTTGATCGATTTTTACTATGTTGCATGAATGGATAGGTTAGTTCTTAGAGACGGAGGTCACACTGTAGAAAATAACATTTTTATTTAAGAAACACATAATGTAATGTCCTTGGTGTGGATTAATCATACGGTATCAACATACTCTGTAAATTACAATGGGTCACTGATGTTGAAGACATCAGGATGAAATATCAAAACCACACTAGGGCACCTGGGTGGCTCTGTTGGTTAAGCATCTGCCTTCAGGTCAAGTTGTGATCCCAGAGTCCTGGGATCAAGGCCTGAATTGGGCTCCCTGCTCAGTGGGAAGTCTGATTCTCTCTCTCCTTCTGGCCCTCCCCTCTGCTCGCACTCTCTCTCTCCCTCTTAAATAAAAACAAAACAAAACAAAAAAAAACCAAACCACTCTAATTTGAGGAGGAAATACAACTATTTTCATTATGAAACAACATCCAAATAACTTAAAAAAAGAGGGAACTTCAATTTTAGTTTCTCCTTTCTATATTGGCTTTCTAAAATACATCAAATTTGTTGAAAACCATAAAAAAACTTAAGAGATGAGGTACAGTGATAAAGGGTGAGTGGCTAGAATAAAAGTTGAGTATAATTTTGATACTGCCTTTTGTGTTGTTTTTCTTTCCTCAAGGTCTTCTATGAATGAGAACACTTAACAGAGAATAAAGTGGCATTTTTTTTGTCTCTTCCTTCCATCTTTTACTTTATGACATTATGTCACGTTTCCATTCAAACTTTCCCTGTCAACTTGAATAGTTAGTAATGCAGAAGGTTCTTTTATGTGGCTGCTGGTGGGAGGAGTAGGGTCATAATTCAGATGTTATGTTTTCCTTTGGGTCGGTGCACAACTTTCTTTCCTATCTAACAAACAAATGATGACTCTAGATCAGAGGGATCAAGATCAAACTCAAACACCCTAAATGGATGGGTTTCCTTTTTCCTCTTACAAAAGAGGAAATGCCACTTCCCACCCCTTCCTCTGAAAATGCATGACCTGCTCTTCTCCTCCTGGGAGTTACCGAGAAACCGGGTGGACACAACAGATAGTTCATCTATCTGGCCATGGTGTTTTCTATACCTAAATTAACATGCCTCTTGACCTCACTGATAACCCTTAAAGGAAGATTTAAATCTATTTCCTCAGGGTCCAAATCGAGAGATTTTTGTCTAGAATAAATCTGAGAGCCCTAATGACAAAAAGAAATTGTTCATACACAAACCAATGAAAAACAACAACAAAACCTTAGAAAGAGAATGACCTTTTATCTGATACAAGACAAAAAAAGTGTGTGTGTGTGTGTGTGTGTGTGTGTGTGAGAGAGAGAGAGAGAGAGGGAGAGAGAGAGGGAGGGAGGCAGAGAGAGAGAAAGAGAGAGGAGAGAGAATCTTGATTTCTTTGTATCTTTTGATAGGTGGATGATTGCTGAGTTCAGCAATTGTGGTATTAAAAAACTGTCTCCTCAACCGTGTCATATATGTCTAACTACTTGGTTCATTTTGTTTAGACAGAGTAATCATTAGTTTAAACACAAATCTAAGTCCCATTGTTGTTTTTTCTCCGCTTTGTTTCATGATAGTAGGAGCATGACCATAACAATGACAGCTCATTATTTCATGTGAAATAAAGCCTTCTCATTTCTTTAAACACCAATCATCATCCCCATAAAAATGAAAACTAACTACATTAAAAGCAACTCAAAGAACAAAGGGCAGACATCTCTGATGCACAATTTAGAAATAGAAACCAAATTGGAATCCGACAAATCTGAAGTTGCCTCAAAGTTTCCCGTTCGAATGCCGGAAGCTCTTCATTTTTAATAAGGGAGAAGAGGAACCATGAGTATTCCATGAGGCAGAGTTATCAACACCTGTGGCTCATACCGTGCACATGCAAAAATGTTAGTTCTTTCTAATATTATTTGAAAAGACTTTTGAAAGTCTCCTATGTGCCAGACACAAAGACTAGCAGGGTGAGTAAGACAGGTGAGGGTGTGGTCCACTCAGAGTGACTGATCTTTGCAAAGCCTGGCCCTGGGTGGGGACACCACCAACTGCTGGGCAGCTATAGCAACAGTGTCTGTTCTTCTCTTCTAAGTGAACACTTTCCTCAAGGCTCTGTTTTCTACCCTCCTCTCTCTCACATTTTTTCCCTTCTGTGGTAAACTTGTTTATTCTTATCTCAACTCTCTGGAACTCATTTCCAAACCAAAACTGGAGTTTCTTTCAACTCTCAAAAGCAACTCCATGAGATTATGGATCCTGTAATTGGAAATATAGAAATAGGAACTCATCTTTGTCTCTGCCCAGAATGGTTCCTTCTGACATTGAGATTTTGCTAAGGACTGTAGCATGCATGCCACTCCCCCAGTTAGACAGTTATAAGAAGCGAGAGAAGTATGGTGCAGTGTTTAAGAGCAAGCTTTATGGGGGAAGGCTGCTCAGGTCCATCCTAGCTGTGATTGGAATAATAAAGTAACTTAACACCTTAATCCCATGTTGCTGTGGTACGGATGAATTTTTATAGTTAATAGTACTATATTGTACATCTGAAAGTTGCTGAGAGAGTGGACCTTGAAAGTTCTCATCTCATGTAAAAAAATTATGATGATTTACGGTGAGGGATGTTATTGTTATGATTGCTTTTCAATACCTACAAGTATTGAATCATTATGCTGTATGCCTGAAATTATATGATGGTACCTGCCAGTTATATCTCAATATTGAGATATAACTCAATGCACTTAGGATATAACTAAGATATATGTATCTTGATATACATATCAAGATATAACTTGAGATATAACTCATGCACTTAGGATAGTGCATGGCATATAGTTAGCAAGGTAAAGACAGTTCATGTTGCAGTAAACACATTTATTTGCTGTTTTTTTAAGTATACACTCAGTATTTGTATCAGGATGGAATTCGGCTCCTATCCCTTATATTTCTGCCTATTTGATCACCTGATGATCATGAAATTCTAATCATCATTCTCAAACACCCAACAACCTGCTGACAGCTATATCTAACAGATAGATAAGGTTTTTTTTTCTTTACCCTCAACATATTTAATAATTCCCATGTTTTCAGACACCTGAGTGGTTCATTTAGTTAAGCGTCTGCCTTTGGCCCAGGTCATGATCGCAGGGTCCTGGGATTGAGTCCCACGTTGGTCTCCTTGCTCAGTGGAGAGCCTGCTTTTCCCTCTCCCTTTGCCTGCCAGTCCCTCTGCTTGTGTGTTCTCTCTACCTGATACAAATAAATAAATAAATAAATAAATAATCTTTAAAAAGTAATTCCTGTGTTTACTGCTTTATGGTTGTAATACTGTTTGTGTACTTAATTGTATCCCTCTTAATTAGTAGATCTTAAGGTTGAGAAACTGTTTCTTACCTGTTTTTGAATCATCAAAATATGTTGTTTTGAATCCTCAAAACAAAACTTTTTCATTGTAGGGACTGGATTGTAAAACTACGTTGAATTGAATGAAAAATATTCCTTTACAAAACATTAAGATTGAATCATTCGTTACTAAATTTTAAATTGGATGTCTGCCATTTCCTTTAGTTGTAGCTGCATAATTTATAAGAGAAAAAAACTACTTGGGATTTTACTATGTTATTGTGAGTGAATACCACTTACTTGAGAATGTGTAGTAAATGGACACAATGAGTTATGGAGGTAAGGTTCTGGGGCACTCATGTGGAGTGGTTGATGAATTACTTAACCCATCAATTTTATAGCCCTATTCCCCCCTGAATAAGACTACTAATGACAACTGGTGACTTGAATTTATTGATTAAGGAATTTAAGTGCATATTTAGGAGAGAGAACCTAGGATGACTGATGTTCTTTGCTTGGTGTGACCTTTATGATGTTAAGTTTTGTTTTGTTCTTTTTTTTTTTTTAAGTTAACACAGGATTGTTAGGGTAGGGAAATATTGCAATGAGTGCTCTCCACTCACTGTAACATTAGAAAGGATGACAGAGCAGCCTATAGAAGGAGACAGAGAAATGAACCAAAATCTGGCAGAGACAAGTTCTCTGGTATTGGGACACAGAGAATGAGCAGTAACAAAGCTTTCACCAACACTTCTGCTTGGGTTTGTATATCGTAAGAGATACCTGATGTTACTTCTCAGCTTTTCACCACAGCTTCTTATCCTATGGTGGAATCATGTGGTGTTCTCTGCCTGGGGCCACTACCAACTTATCCATTTATTATTTCACTAATGCCTTTTCCCAATATATTTTAGGCACCCACATCGTTCATACATAACAGTAGGTACTGGGGGTATGATTAATGAGATAGGGTCCCTGCCCTCACAGATTCAGAGACAGGATGAATTTTAATTAATTAATTAAAGACAAGATTAATTTCAATACTCTGAGATAGTCTCCCTCCTATTTCCAAAGTAATTATAATTTTCATTCATCCCAAAATGTGAAAAGTGATGAGTCTTGCTTTATGAGTGAGCTTCCTGGTTCTGTAGATGTTGTGTTGGTCTTTAGCAAAAGACTTCACAGACATCGTTTTGTTTTGTTAGATTTTGGGAACTGTCTTGTATCATCTCATTTTCCATTAACAGTTTTTAAACCCAATAGTTTTTGAAAACAAATAATATCATCTCAGCATTCAAGGACTCTCAAAAACTCCACTTAGTAACAAGAGTCCTGCATAGTTTGTTTTTCTTCTATTTGAGTGTATCTCAGGACCTACCTGTGGAAATGAGATCTTGGTGTGAGCGCTGGCAAATTTTGAAAGCATGTTTAGCCTCAAATTTGTGGAGATGTTCCTCCTTTGATAAGAGGCAGCTGTATGGGCACAGGAACTGATTATTCTTGAAGTGGCTCTTAATAGCTTCCTTGTTATTTTGCTAAATTTTTTTCAAAGGCTATACAAATTTAGCTTTCTTGGAATAACGGTGGAAGAAACGTTCCAATAGTAGATTTCCTGAAAACACTGTGGAAGATATCCTGATGCTATAATGAACACGTGGTAGCCACAGATCTGGTCACACAAATCTTTTGGATTAATGATTCAGTCTGCATCTTTGCTTATACAATAACATCCATTAATTCAGAAGATGAAACGGAGAAATGATAAACAGAATGGAAGAAGCAGAAAACAAAAGTAGAGTTTCTGAGCTGTTTAAAGGGAAGTTAAAAACAAACAAACAAACAAACAAACAAAAAGCCTTGTCATATTTGCCACACTGCCAAAACAAACAGTCAGAAAATACCCATAATTTAGCCCAAATACTCATGTCTGGTAGAGTAACTGCACAGTATAGTGTAAATAGCTTAAAATTGAAAGTGGAATAGAATTAGGTTTAGATCCCTGTCCTGCCACAGCCCTACTTTTGTTGGACATTACTTAAGACCTTCACTTTGCTCAGCTGTAAATTTAAAGAACACAATACTTGCTTGTTATAAGTCTTAAATAAGAATAACTATATTATATACTGATCATAAAACACCAGATACACTTGATAAACAAATGTCATCCCCAATCTCCCAATAAAGGAAAAAAATATATAAATCATCTGTAAAGAAAATTTTGCAAAATAACCTTTTTTCTATTAAGATAAATAAAACTGTTGTTTGTGGAGAAATAGCATTTAAAAAACTATGCCAAATAATTAAATGAGGAAAATAGTCTTTCTTATTCATTTCTAACTCTGTTCAGGAGTGGATTTCTGAGCAGCAATGTGGCTTTTATTCTATGTTATTCCCCACTGGAATAAGCACACTTTCAAATGTATCTTGTTGATTGGGAATTGTCTTGACTCCCATGAGCAATCTTTTCCCAGCTGTGTCTGTATAAGTAAACAACACAAAGACTTATGAAATTCCTTCAGTTATTAGACTATATCCAGGAGTTCCCTGGCTTCTATTTTGAACTAATATGCATCAGTGGTAGATACAGAAGGAACATCTAGGTTAAATATAGCTGTCTCTTAAAGAGCTGACCTGAAGAATTGAACACACTGTGGTTAATGGTGACCCTTCCTGCATTTTGCTATTGGGTGTGAATTTCAGCAAAACTTCATATCCAGTAAGGTCTCCCTGGGGAAATCAGTTCTGGACATTGGAACTCTGCCCTCAGCTAGATGAGGCCATCTTTACAGATACACTCCATCAAGACTCTCCCAACGGTAACCCCCATTTGATAAAGTTGAAGAGCTATGTCCTCAGATCACCCAGTCTAGAGAGCAAAAGAAGAAAATAATAGTAGATATTTGTTATATTGGGAAAAAGTACACATATGTGCCTCATGTCATGAATTCTTGACAAGAATTCTTTTAAAGAGGCTTCACTAGATATATAGAAATATATGTACATTCACATTTTTCATGTTAAAATTGTTTCTGAAATTGCATCCTTTATTCCTGGGTTGAAGAATCACTATCAGCAACTTCATGACAATAAATGTTTATATAGCCCTTACTATATGACAGACACTGAATATACAAAGCCCTTAAGTCTATTAATTCATTTTAATTCTCTGCAACCCTGTGAAATGAGTATGATCAGTCTCGTCATTTATGAAGGAAGAGTCGGCTGAGAGGCAGAGGAAGAGTCATGTCAAGGTCATTCAACCAGTGTGGTGCCACTGAGATCTCTAATTGTTCTTCTACCCCAAAACATCTTTTCAAAAAGTTACTTGATTCTAAAGTTGTAAAAAAAAGCCTAGGTAAGGTATTCTTCCAATTTAGCAGGAAAATATTTTACCTGGAAAGTTCCTTCTGTAGTCATTCAACTGTTTTTTTAGATGTATTGAAAGACAAGATAGTGGAGGTTTCTTTGGGCAGTGGGCCAGGGGAGGTAGGAGGGGTGGAGGTGGTAGAATTAGAAAAAGGGTATAATTGGCACCTTTCTGGTTAGAGGCAGTTGGCAGATTGGTTGCCAACATTTTAAATCCTCCCCAAATTACTTAAAAGTAAAACATCACCCAGTTACCCCATCCCCCCACCCACCTCCCTTTCCACAACCCTCAGTTTGTTTCCCAGAGTCAAGAGTCTCACATGGTTTGAATTTAAATAAAAATAAATAAATACATAAAAGAAGCATTGTATTGAATATTAGGACACGGCAGCGTCTGTAGACACAGTGACTTCTTTCTAATCAGCACACAGCGATTAACTTTATTTTCCACAGTTACATGAAAGAATTGATCACATAGGTGGGAACTAACTAACCTGGAAGGGCTGTAAGAAAATACACTGTCAACAAATAGAAAATGTGTCTGTAATCCTTGAGGGATGCAATGACAGACTGGAAGCATTTCTGTGGACATAGCAGGACCTGTCTTTTCTATGTTAATAATAAAAGGGGTTATGGACACGGTATTTTGACTTCAAGTAAACTTGAAGAGGTGAGAAGAGAATATATATTGGAAAGAGAATAGATGCAAATGTTCTCAGGGAACACCAATAAAGGGAAAATGACTGGCAATGTGACAAAGCAGTATGGCAGAATTTTATTTCATGTTATTTTTTATTTTTATTTTTTTAAAGATCTTATTTATTTATTTGAGAGAGGTAGGGACAGAGAGCAAGAGTGGAGGGGAGGCGCAGAGGGAGAGGCAACGATAGACTCTCCACTGAGCTTGGAGCCCATGCCTCTGGGCTCAATCCCAGGATCCTGAGATCATGACCTGAGACAAAGTCAGACAGAGTCAGACTCTTAACTGACTGAGCCACCCAGGCCTCCCCTAAAGGAATAGGGTATCAACAAAATTTAACATTTTCTCCAACTCTTCCTACCAGGACAAAGATCCAAATGCATGTTTTATGCTGTAATTTTGAGTTTGACAAAGGGACACCTATGTTCTAGCCATGGACTAAAATGCTGTAATGACTTGTCTCTATTATTTTCATTCTCATGTTACCTTTTAAAAATATTCTTGCAAATATCTAAAAATCATATGTATCATTTAATTTTTTTTCACTCTTAAATACTTATTTCTCCCTAAAATTTTAGGCATTCTGATCTGCTCCACATGCCATTCTGAGACTTCCTATACCAGAGCCAATTTTTGGTTTTACTTTATTTCCTCTGATGGGAATATTTTTATGCATTTTTATGTTGGAAACTATAGTTCATTTTCACTTCCATTAACTATTTTCAGAGAATTAATTTAGGGTCTGTTCCTAGGTGGGACTTTCAATTGGTCTTTGCAGTTCAGTTCAGTTATTTTTTTTTCTTGCAGAATTTGGATTTTCCTTTAAAAAGATAAAATGTAGTAACAATCAGAATGGGGCAGAGGAAATGGAGAATTTCACTAAAATGTCTGCTCTGATTTGTGCATACACTTCATAACAGAAACATAAAATATTGTGTTTCTAAGCTTATTCCATATTTTTTGAGGAATTGCTTTTTTCACAACAGTTAGAAGATTAAGTCACTTTATTTTACTTTTGTATGTACATATTTTATAACCAAATTTTTTGTTATTTTAAATCTTTAGGCTTTCCAACAAAATGCATGCTATGGAGGACAGACTGTTTTGGGGCTGCCTGCCGTATCCCCCCACACTGACGTATCCCCGCAATGAAAGGTGAACCTTTACCAGTGCATGCCAATGTAATGAGGCAAGGAATGCCTTATAGACTAAGTGTTTTCTGTTCTGGTTTTCATATAAAAATTATTTAAATGAAGGAAATAGTTTTTGAATACTTGGCTTACAGTTTTGACCTTTATATATATCAATGTTCCTTTTTTTTTCCTTTCAGTGGTTGGAGAATAACTTCTCCAAAGGCAGAAATTTACTGTAGTAAAAAAGATACGGTTAGAATACAGCATGATTACTATATAGTTTGATTTCCTTGATAAATATGCAGCCAGCAGTAATTCAGTATAATGAAAACAATCTTGGAGATTTTTTAAAGGATGATTTCCATACAAATTTGATGCAGTACTTAATTCAAGGAGCTGTGGGCCAGGATAAGTTAGATCATGTATGACATAGGACTCTAGAATGTTGACCAGTTTGAATGACAATAATGGTAAAAGGTGGAAGAACTGGGTGCAGAAGAGAGAGTGGCCATAAGAATAGTATCAGGATGAGTAAATTCAAACCAAGTTATTTTTCTCAAATCTTATAAAACATTCATATTTTAAAGTTTATTTATTTAATTAATCTCTATACCCAGCATGGGGCTCGAACTCATGACTCTAAGATCAAGAGCCTCACGTTCTACTGGCTGAGCCAACCAGGTGCCACTACAATTTATTTTTTAATTCATTTATTCAACAATCATTACTGAACCCCTGCTTGGTTTTAAGCACTGTACTAAGAGACAAAGTACTAACCAGAACAAACACATTATCTGCCCTCATAGAACTTATAACCTGGACTACTATAATTTCTGAGCCATGATATTTCTGGACTTGCTAAATGCCTATAAATTCACTGTGCGAGAGTACATCAGGGAAATAAAAATGTTCCCTAGACAATTTAATTAAAGCTGAAAAAGTGGAGAGCCAAGATTTATGAGCAGAAACACAATGTGCCAATGCATATTCTGGAAGTCTCCATAAGTCTAAAATCAGTCATCCCCAGGACCAACAAGCTCACGGTAACTCCCACAGGACCTATGGCTTAGGGACTTCTGATATTATCTTAGAACAACAGTCATAATTTGAGGATGCAGCTGAAAAAGAAGGGAGGATTACATCATCTGACATTTAAAAAAAAGAAAATAACAACAACAATAAAACTCTAAAACTTGTAGACAAACAACTAGTTCATAACTATCTGTTTCACTCCCTTCCCCATTGTGCATCAGAAAGAGGATAAAAAGTAGTGAAGCACGTGGGCTCTGGCACCAGACTGCCGGGTTTTCAGCCCTGCCCGCTACTTTCCAGCTGTGTGATTTTCCTCATTTATAAAATGAGACTGGCCACACATTCCTCATAGGGTTGTGAGAATTAAATGCATGAATATCTACACCCCTGCTTAGAACAGTGCTTGACACAGTGGTCAGTAGCTTGCGTTACCTTTGTTATTGAAGTTATACAGTTAATGGGCTAAGTTTATCTCTAGGCTCAGGTTTTTTGATTATCCATAAACCCCTCGTGTGGCTAGCTGTGCTTTGAAAAAATGGAATAAAAACAAAACAAACAAACAAACAAAAAACAACCAAATAGAAGAACGGTGATTGTCTCACGCAACACATTTGGGTCCGGTGATAGCAAGCACTCATCTTTCCGAAGTCAAAGGAAGTAGAATATTAGTGTAGATCTGCTTCTCTCCATTGTACTGGAGGCTCTTGGACTAAGAGCAAGAGAAAAACAGGGAGGTTCGGGGATTCTCTTGTACAGTGACTTCACTTAGTTGTCGTCGTTGTTTAGAACAAAGCTTTGGTCTTAGTAGCAAACAGATACAGTGTGATTTACTTAGAGTAAAGGTTCTTCACCAGACCATCCCCTGGAGGTCCTTCCGGAAATGCGTTAGGGCATTTTGCTGTTATGGCAAGTGGAAGGACACCTCTGTCATTTAGTAGGCAATTAACTGCCAGGGATCCCAGAAGCTCTGGACGTGTCCGGAAAAGTCCTGCACAAGGTCTGGTCGAAATGTCCCTGTCTGACTTTCTTGAATGCTCCACCGAGTCTCCAGGAAAGGAAAGACCTTTTCATAACCAAGCCTAGGAGAATCAAATATTTTTGCGAATCATTTTAGTACACGCAGATCTTTTTTTTCTCCCAGTATTGCGACCACTGTTTGAATTGAGGAAAGATGATGGTTGGTTTTTTTAAGAACTTTACCAAGAGTGGTTCCCCATTTCCCGCAAATACATCACCAATGGCATTGTGTTTCTCTGGCTTTTGAAACAAAGATGCAACAAAAGATGAATCAATTTGCATTTTTATCGGTAGCATGCATAGCGATAATACCTATAGGAGTGAGCATTTGCCTATTTCATTATGACTGCTTGAACAGTCATGTCTAAAATGTTCAGATTGAATGTATAATATTCTGTTATAAATTAATTTACTTTTCTCCATTAATGATTTATGTTTTTGAATTGGTATTGATGGATGACAATAACTAAATTTCATATTGGGAGAGTAAAAGTGGCACTATAAATACATTTGTTATATAAGAGAGGTATTGAATTGGTTGGGTCAAGGACCAATAGCCTGTCATCTTGTACCCTAAAGGATAGTTCGAGATACTAAAATTTCTAAGAATAGTTCTGTCTATCACATATTTTCTTCTGCAGCATAATATGTTCCAGACATTTCTTGTCTCTGATTTTCATTTGTTTGTTTCTGTGTGTGTTTGTGTGCATTTCCAATGATAGAAAATCAGTGAGGCAGTTAACGATTTCACTAATTTAATTTATTGTATTCACAACTTGTTTTGTCTTCACTGTCTTCAAACATGAACTGATAAAAATAGCAAAATACTAGAGTATTTCATTGATCTTAATTTTTAAGATAATTTGAGAGTATTATTAGACATACACATTTGTGACTAGCTCCAGCAGGCAATGATGATGCTGGGAAAACTAGAAACCTGATTATTAACCAGAAATATGATCACTCAGGTCATTCAGTATCCATTTATAAGTTTGCTTTATGAAAACAACGCTCCATCAGGAAACCACCATCCTTCTACTCTCTGATATTGTCATGTTTTTATAAACTGCTCTGCAAAAATTCCAAATTTAAATCTTTGCAGGGATATGAAAAGCTCTACAGATGCATTTGTATTTTCAATTCCTATAATAGTTTTATAAATGAAGACAAAGGCAATAAAACCAGCCATAGTATGTTGTGAAGCAATCATTACAGAACTACAGAAAATTGATTATATAGAACATCAAAACATTTTAGAATTGACTTTATAAGAAAAATCTTATTAAAAAACACTATTGACAGAAAGGGAAATATGAAAACAATAGGAATATACATGACGACTAGTGAAATAGAAAATGGAATATAAATGTCATATTAAAATGTGAACTAATAAAACATGATATTACTTGTTTATATTACTATGAGTATCTTAATGGAGAGAAAAATCTTGAAATGGCAAGGAGATGAACTGGATGCCTCATATTCATTTTCTGTGATTATTAATGAATAATTATATTCCATCTCAGAACCATATCTTTCCCAGTACTTGCTTGTGTGCTTTGCCCTTTTTCCGGTTAAGGTATTTCCCGGCAACACCGTGTGTTCATCAAGTCTCAAGAATGACAGACTTAAAAGACATAGACCTCAGGCTGGCAAACCACAAAAGCTAGCAAAACCCCAAAATGCTTGAAGAACCAGTCCTGAAGTCAAGGGAGAGCTCCTTTCTGTTCTGACACTTTTGATCTTTGCCCCCGAGTATTTTCTTTGTCCTTATATGAATCTTTGTGTAATGTTCCTATTTCTTAATCAATAGTTGTTACCTTTAATGTTCCTCCATCATTATTCGAACCCGTCTAGAATTCAGCCTAAAGAAAAAAAAAATCCTGCAATAGGGAAATCACATGGAAGGATCTGGAGGACATGGTGCTAAGTGAAAGAAAATGGTCACAAAAGGACAAACACAGAATGATCCCACTTCTATGCAGGATCTGAAAAAAGTCAAATTCATAGAAGCAACGAATTGAAAGTGGTTGCCAGGTGCTGGGGTAAGGAGTTACCCCATGTATGGAGTTACTAAACTACAGGGATACAATTTCAGTTACTCAAGATGTGTAAGTTTCAAAGATTTGATATACAACATCATGTCTATAGATAACAATAGTGTATCACACACTGAAAAATATGTTAAAAGGGTAAATACCAGTGCTGTTACTACAATAAAAAATAAAATTCCATAAACTTCTTACATTTCAACAGAAGCTCATTAAACAGAGAAATTCAAGCCAGTTCTTTTAGACAATCTTAGAGAAAAATATCCACAGAAAATCCTGTTGATAAATAACAACTTCCATAATGCAAAGGGAATAAAGTATCACCACCACCAATAATATATATAATATAGATTTATATTTATATAATATTTATATATGTATATTTATATATATATATGAAGAGAAAGCAAGCTTTCTCTCTTGACATACTTTATAATCTAGTTGCTCCTGGTGATGTTTTTACATGACTAAAGCAAAATTGTTCAAGCCATAATTCAAATACTACATTAGAAACTCTATGTTCTGATAAATACTTTTGTTCTGTAATAGCATGTGATAGGGAAAATTCCAGCCAGGTAGGCTTAGTTTGTTGACTTGGAAAATACTAAGAAATGCTTTGGAGATTAAACACATAATTTACTAGATTATATTATTGTAATTATGTTGTTGTAGTTTCTCTATTTTATTGATTGTGGTAATTAGGGTCCTAGGACAAAATATTCATGGGAAAGTTTTTTCCATCACCCCATGTAAAGGGTCACCACTACCCCCTGCCCCCGGCTTGCTTTCCAGCTCCAGCCATCCTGACTGCTACCTTCATCTACCCAGTGAATGTATCTAAATTTTAACCTCATGACAGAATCAGAAGAATTCATGAGAAATTAAAAAAAAAAAAGTGACTGTAGAAATACTGGAATAAGAAGGACATGGAATATTTCCAAAGCAGGCCTCTCTTCCTGATGCTCTCTGCAGCCTGAATTTAAGGTCAGCCTCCCAGCGGGACTTAAAGGGACTCAAATTCTCCTAACCATGTTTGAGCAATCAATGGTGACCAAACAGCTGGTGTGTTTGCCCACATTTTCTCCTGCCCTGGGAACCAATTGCTCTCTCCTTAGGTCAGAAGGAAAGCTCTGATTGATCTCATTGGGAGCTTTGCCGGGGAAAGGACAAGAGTATTGGGCTCCCGACATCAAACTAATTTTTTACAGAATAGCCAAGTATCAGATTACATTTTCAGCAGCATCATGGAGACTAGAGAGAGAATAAAAACCAGGCGGGTACATATTTGAGAAGAATGATATCCTGGGCAATTAATAAATTGCTGTAAAAAGGTGATACTACTTTGCATTGCCCCAAAATGAATGTGTTAAGAAAATGCAAAAGTTATGAGAATCGAATCATACCTGAATTATTTTATATGTAAAAATCACTAAGTTTTTTGAGACCATTTTATCTAGAAGAGCAAAGATGTGGATGCATGGATGTGTGTGTGTATCCAGGACGTGTTTGGGAAACTTCGTCTTTCCTGTTTGAGCTGTGGATCCATGAACATCTCTATCCTTCATCTGTACCAGGAAAGTGTCCCCCACTCCCACTGCTGGTGCGCATGATTTGATAGGGTTTGTTCCAGCGTGAAAAACCTCTTGTTTTTACCCCATGATGCCACATACTATTCTGTTTCTTTTATGATGTGGTAAGAGAAACAATGGGGAAGGAGGCTGTTGGGCCTCACGATTTCAATAATGCCTGACGTTTATTTGGCCCCAGTAAATGTAACTATTAATGGCTGTTTAGATTTTCACTTGTTCAGAAATTAACATGAAAGAATCTAGAAATAACTTTTCATTCTAAGAATCAATGTTTCTGACTACATGAGGTTCTTTACATTTTGTCCTTGCAGATACATGCCCACATAATTTTATGTAAATACAACACTTAAAGCAGATTTTATACATGTGTGGAACTTTGAGGAGTGTTTTGTTTTCTGTTTCATCTCTTTTTTTTCTTCTGTCCTTTTTGTATCACCTGACTCATTACCACAACTTATGTTCACAAGTTCATGTTCCTCCAGGCTTATAAGGTTAAATATTTTATTTATTTATTTGACACACAGAGAGAGATCACAAACAGGCAGAGAGGCAGGCAGAGCCAGAGGGGGAAGCAGGCTCCCTGCTGAGCAGAGAGCCTGATGTGGGGCTCAGGCCCAGGACCCTGAGACCATGACCTGAGCTGAAGGCAGAGGCTTAACCCACTGAGCCGCCCAAGTGCCCCCAGGCTTATAAGATTAAAAAAAGGGGGGGGGGCCTGGGTGGCTCAGTGGGTTAAAGCCTCTGCCTTCAGCTCAGGGTCCTGGGATCGAGTCCCGCATCGGGCTCTCTGCTCGGCAGGGAGCCTGCTTCCTCCTCTCTCTCTGCCTGCCTCTGTGCCTACTTATGATCTCTCTCTGTCAAATAAATAAATAAAATCTTTAAAAAAAAAGATAAAAAAGTCTAACATCTCTCTCTCTCTCTCTTATCTATCTATCTATCTATCATCTATCATTGTACTAATCATCTATGTGCAGTCATGTAGAGAAGTTATCTTTGTCATTATTTTACAGACTTGGGATCTCATACAGACTTTACGGGATCTTACTCTCTTTTCTCAGTCCTGGTGTGAAATCTGCCATTTCAGAGAACACCACAGGGGAGGGGGGTATAAAGGCACAGGAGCTCCACAGAGGAAAGCACTCATCTACTCTTTTCCACTGGTGTCCTTGGCAGGAGACACGGGGTCATTCGAGACTATTCTAATTAAGAAATTTGGCTCCAAGGTATCTACTACTCACAGTGCTGTTTTGGGGACTAAGCTCACTGTAGCTATCTTTTTTTTTTTTTTTAATTTAATTTTTTTTTCAGTGTTCTAAGATTCATTGTTTATGCACCACACATATAAAAGTACAGAAACCAGTTAATCTTGTTTTGAGTATACTTTCCCCCAAATGCCCAGGTCCTGGTGATTGGGCTGGGCCTCATCCCTTGGCAGAGCCCCTGTCCTCTCTTTCTGGGCTTGCACACTATGCTGGACACCAGCAGACCCCTTCTGTAACAACCACTTTGGAGGAAGAGGTTTAATTAACATAATGCATCCTGGCAGTAGTCGGTAGCATATGGAAAGCTGAAAATTCCCATGAAACCTGGCCTATTCCATGTCCTCAGCCTCACTCATGCTCAGCACAGGGGCAGGGAAGGATCCTTCTGTCTGCAGCTGTGGGGGGCCCTGTCTCACGCCCGGTTTCAGTACTGTGAGCACCATACTTCTGGCAATCTGGCCTCTCCCTGGGTTCTTCGCCCCCATCAGGTAATGGGTTTTCTTCTCTTTGATGCACTCTCAGCAGAATAATCCAATCCCTCAATTACCCTGAAGTTGGAAACACACATCACTGCTCTCCCTTCCTCTTTCATGTGCCTTTCTCAAGTGGAAAAACTGCAGTAACAACAAAAACCTTATTGGAAGACACCAGGAAACCTTCTGCCGCTTTCAGTTACTAAACTTTTTGGCTCCCTCCTAGGATTAGGGCCAACAAGGTCTCTACAGTGGTTGCATTTTACAACCAAATATATCATGTCCATTTCCTTTCTATTAAACAAATGTTCTGATCTCATGCAAATAAGATGAAGACGGCATTATAAGGGCTAAACACAACCGCCCTCCCAAATGTTTTCAGGCATTGGTAAAGGAAGAAGAGAGTAACTTAGAACGAGAGCATAGAGACACTATAATAGAATGTCACTGAGAGATCAGAATTGATGGAGAGAATTAAGATCCATTCCCTTCAAAGGGAAGGTTGTATTTCAAGAGAAGTTAATAAAATCGGAAGACACTATTAAAATAATACCGAAAATACCCAAGCTTTGGTGGGAAAATTAATTGAATCTCTTGAGATTACAAAGCAGTCTTTTATTGCTAATCCTAGCACAGTGACCTTAGTCCCGCAGCTCTAAGGACACAGATGGCCCACAGTGAAAATGACAGCCACCTGGATTCTTTGCTCTGAGCTATAGAGTACTCCAGTACTTTCCAGGAGCTTACGTTGGACCTGGGGATGACATACGTCTATTTTGTTGAAATGTGATATCTCCACACTTACCCAGCTGCATTTGTACATAGTTGGTTATCAGGCAGATGTCTCTCTAATATGTCTAATAATAATAAGAATCCCTGATGATTCCTTAGAATTCTCCCTTTTCCTTCCAAATATATTTTTTCTTTTCAACATATAGATGTTTTTAATGATTGTATTTCCTTATTTATTTTTAACTTTCCCTCCTAGTTAATCAAATTCTGAAAATTAAGTGAACAGGGTTAGAGATTGCAGATTTCATCTGAGTTTATTAAATAATTCAGTTAAAGCTTTTAAAGATTGATTATCTTTGTTGAAATGGACAAAAATGCTGAGAACGACTAGATGATTTAAGAAGGGGTGGAATTAAAACCTCTCTTATGGTAGATTGCAGAATATAATCACACATTATCCCCATTCCGGTCCATCCCTTTGCGTATGGGCTAAGGTTGGGATTCTCTTCAGCCCATAGAATCCAGCTGGCATGAGTCATGTGATCCAGGGTGGGGGCGGGGTGGGGTGGGGGTGGGGGTGGGGCAAGTCATTCTGTAGCTCCAACCATTGCCCTTTATCAGGGGTGGCTTCTGGGCTTGTAACCTGTGAGGTCTCACAAGGGCCCTTCTCAGAAAGGCACACACTTGGTTTAATGCTCTGCTCCTTTAAACAAGGGGCCCCATATTTTCACTTTCATGGACCCTGCCAATTCTGTAGCCAACCTAGCTTTTTGAAGCTCTGAGATGACCATGTTCTGAAGAAATCAATGGAGACCCCTTGAAAGACTACCTGGGAAGAAAGATTCACCTGCTTCAGCAACCCTAGCTGAACTCAGCTGCTGGTTGACTAATAGTTGAAATCAACTGCATGGGTAAGTCTGGATGGGACCACAGAAAAATTGTTCTGCCAAGCCAGGAAGTTGTGAGAAATAAGAAATTAAGGTTGCATTAAGCCAGTAAGTTTGGGGTGGTTTGTTGCATAACAGAATCTCAAATATTCATAGTAGGAACATCTATAACTTTAGAAGAATGGATTTGAATTAAAATATGAAGATAATTCCAAACCACATCAAACTCTTAGACTCTGTTTCACTAATGAATAATAATGCATTACTTATGAAAGCAAACTAAACAATAAGTGGTTGCTTTAGGTTTAGTTTTAAATGGAGAATACACGAAGACTAAAAATATATAGATTTCAAATTGTGGATTTGTGGCCCGACTTAATGCTTAATTATTTACAGTGTAATTCAAACACATTATTATGTTGAAATTTGCAGGTAACACCTGTTTCTGGTGGCGTTTATATAGATTTTTAAAAAATGTATATATATAAAGTTTATCGAATAGGAGTTTACGTGACACTAGGAAAAATCTTTATAAAATATTATTTAATAGCTTAATGAATGAGAGAAAATGGCTTTGCTTTAAAATTGTCATAATTTAAAAAGAGCAAAACGCAAAAGTGAAATAGACATAGCTCTAAAATTGAATGGAGACAGACTGTAGTGAGTTGACACAATTAAGCATTGTTCAAGTAGTGTAAAATCTAAATATTTTTAAACCATTTTTATCAAAATGTGAACACATCCTCGTTGGTTTTTGCATGTTTTCTAAAGAAATTCTTGATAATTAATGTAAAGTCTTTCCTCAGTTCTTCTGAACTCTTAAGTCTTAAAAATGATATTCCAATGATGGAAATAAGAACTGTTGTTACAATTAAAAATTAAGACGGTTAAATTAGGTCAGTCTTTGTCCTGTTAAAAAATAATTATGGGTCTGAATCCTTTCTAATCGTATTATCTTGAGACAAAAGAGGTAATCTAGATGATTCATTAGTAGAGGGCTGTCTAGACATTTTAGAATTTCTCGTGTTTGAAAATCAGACTCCATAGTGAATGAAATGGAGTGGAAATATTTTCAACAGAAGTATTTTGGTATTAAGATAAGTCAACAATCTGCAGCACAGGCATCTTCAAGAGCATAGGTCACAAAATTTCATTTGGATATATTGCCTTTAATGTTTCTGAGCTTATTGAAATAATAGCTTCTCTCAGTACACATGAATTGGTTTGTAAAAATAACATATTTGTATCTAGTTAGGAGAAGCAAGACCCATGTACAATCACTAAGAGATATTCTGAATAATAAAATAAATGTTTAATTTAATTTTACTTATAGATCTTTATGATTACCCATTTAAGAGGCTTTGTTGCACACTTAGAATCTCAATAATGCCTTCTTGGTACAGGACATTAGCCAGTCTCACATAAATACTTCTCTGTATTCTAATTCACACCTAGAGCAATGATCCCAGGCCAAGATGAAAAAGTGAAACGCTAAGGAGTCTGTTTTGATTCTTCTAAATTGTGAGCAAATAATGCAAATTGTTTTTCCAGATTGATAGCACATTGAGTAAGTCTACACAGAATAGTTATATATTATTTAAAAATGTTTCTTAATGTTCCTGGTGACTGAAGCCAATCTATGTTTATATGAACTTTGGTAGTTTTACAGAGTTGTGAAGTATGGAATATGTCAACATAAATACTGTTACATTTGGGGTTTGTTGGCTGAATACATGAGACAAATTCTGAAGCGTGAATAAAATATATGCTGGTGTATAGACTTTTCATTGCTTTAGTAACTCGGAACAGTAGGATATAAAATTTAAAACCTAATTCTTATATCTAGCCAGTATCCAAAATGGTGTCCAATGGCCTAAAATAACATAATATCTATATAGAGGAAAATATTTTCATAAATTGTAGCACAGCCATATAAAGTAATGCAATACAATAGTGAAAATGTTTGAAATGGGGCAATGTATTTTAAAATGGTGAATACTAAAAATATATAATGTTGAGTATAAAAAGCCAATGCAGATGATAAAGAATGTTACAATCACATAATATTTTTTAAAAATGAAAAACAATACTATATTTTGTTTACAGAAAAATAGTTTCATAGTAGAATTATGAGAATGCTTAAGGATAATAAAAATGAGATTGTTGTTATCTCTGGAGTATGGAAAAGAAAGGGAATTTGATGATAAGTTATACACAGGGGCTTCAAATATTTGGAATATTTATTTCTTATGTTGGTTGGTTAGATATACAGTTCTTAATTTTAGAATTACCAGTACTTTTATGTTTTCCTGAAATATTTTATAAAAAGTTTTAAAAGTAATGTATCAAATGTGTACTGTCATAAAACACTAACAATCTTAAATCTCAATGTCTTAAAAAAATAAGCATTTATGAAGTGTACAAACTCAGGATTTCATTCCTATTTGTCTCATGTAGGCAATTTTCAGGTCTACCTGAGCTCATTCAGGTGTTTGGGGATCAGCTTGATATTACCTGGTATAGACTGGTCTCAGTTTGTAAGACTAGGGGGACTCAGCTATCCTCTGTGTATCTCTGGTCTTACTGAGCATGTCATCAGGATGATGGTAGAAGCTCAAGAGAGAGAAAACAGAAACCCATAAAGCCTCTTGAGTTTGGGTCTCACAGTTCTTTTTGTCAGAATGGGTCACATGGATGAGCTAAGAGTCAGAGAGAAAGATCACCACAAATTCATATGCCAAAGAGTGTTAAGTACGGAGAGATGAAGAATTTGAGCCATTATTCAAGGCCATAGTCTGCTCTTAATGTGACAATTATTCGTATCTATCTCTTACGCAAAATATACTAACTTCTCATACAATCACACGTATGCTCCAACTCCAGGATCTTGTATCTACATCAATTTGAATGCAGCGACTTTTAATCTGGAGTCCTATGAAACAAAGAAGACATGTTTTCTTTTTCACTCAATCCAACATACAGGCGGTGAAACAGCAGCAGGGTAATAACAATAAATACTGCTATTTGAAAAGACAAAGACTCTGAGGCTCTTTAGAGGTCCCTCATCTCAAAATTCTGAAATTGCTCTGGGCAATGATAGCCGGGCCCTCTATTCTGGGATTGGAGAATGTTCTTAGGCCCAATTCTGATACCCAAGCAAAATTTTTTCATTTTGTTATTCTCTACAGCTTTTGGCTCTGCTCTCTGGGATGTCTTTCATTTCCCATGAGATCCTTTGGTACTTCTATAGATACTTGGAAAATTTGCTCTATGAAGATCATTCAAAGCTTATTTTCTGGTCATATAAATTTAGGAATCTAAAGATCTATTTACATTTTGCAAAAGCTCAGTCCAGTGTCGATTAGCTGGATTGTCCTTTCACCAATTCATCTTGTTCATGGTGCTGAGGTTGTACAGGTTGTTATGGAACTAGGACATTCATTTCTTAGAAGCCGTTTTGCCAGGTGAAAGGGTTTACTATTAACTGCTTAATCCTTTCTGAGGTCCTAGTAAAGGGACTTATTGCCTCGATTTGGCCTTATTGCTTAGGCCATGTCCAGCATGAAATGCTGGAGATGAGAAACAATTTTATCTTCCAATTTAACAAGTTCTGGCCCTCCTATCTTCCTTCTATTTGCACACTTCCAGTATCAATTTTGAGCTCATCCCTTGTAGTACATGTTCATATATTTAATAAGAAATCATTTTTGTTTTCAACTTTTTGACTGGAAGTCTCTGTTTTCAAGATTAAATATTTATTAGTTACATTTTTAATCTTGGAAGTTAAAGTAGGCAAGAGATATACCACTTGGTTTTGCAACTATATAACATGTCACCATATTTTAGCTTTCCTTGGCAGCTCTCTCACCATTTTCCCAAACTTCTTTGTAGTCTCCTCAGTGTACTTACAGCCCTCACCTCCCACTTGGTCCCTAAACCGGTGCCCTATATTGGATTTTGTGTTGCAGCATCACCCTACTCCTAGTACCACTTTCCACATCAGTTGCTTGTTTCCACAATAATCCTCAATGGGCAGCCATTCTGAAAGTGACAGTAACAATCTTACCATTTAGCTAATGCGTCTTGTGCTGGCGATTTAGATTTGACTCTGCTTGGAGTTCTTTAGGTTTCAGACTCCCTCCCATGGCTGAGGGTGTGCTGACTGTTGGCTAATCTAGATTGGCTCTGGCTGGAGTGACTCAGACAATTCAGATGTATTCCACATGTCACTTACCCTCTGACAAGCTAATCTGAGCATGTTCTCATGGCAGTGACAGAAGTACAAGTGTGCAAAGAGTGATGAGACCCAGACAGAACTGACACACTTGCCATTTCTAATTGTATTGGCCAAGACTGAGTAATTATAAAGTAACTATGAAGTTACTTGGCCAGAGCAGGGACTTGGGAAAGGTAAAATCTGGGGCTGTTAGCTCATTCTATCATACATGACATTATCTTATCATCAAAACTAATTTATAGGTTTACCTTGACAGTGCTTATATGAATTACTTTTGTAGAGGGGAAAGCTTTCCCAAATCTAATTTTAAACAAAACCATTATACTTACTCCTATATAACATTTTACCTTCCCAAAGAATTATCTGTACTTCAGAACAGAATCATAGCTGAACACACTTGAAACATTTAGATAGTTAGGATTGTAAACGTGCATTTGTAGACTAGTTACTTCACAACTCAAAAAATTTCCCCATGAAAAGTAATGGTATGAATCTTAAACACAACAAAATTATTTCTTGGAGAATTAACTGCCAGTTTCAAAACGACCTTCACGTAAACGACACCCAAAAGCCCATATCAAAATGTGCTTTTTCTGAAAATGGTTCTGTGTTGTAGAAATGTGTCATACATTAAAAATATTGGCAGGCTGTTTACTACTCCTCTCATGAATAGGTGGAATGTAATTTTCATAACCTTAAATCTAGTTTGTAGTGACTTCTTGGACCAATTGAATGAAATAAAAGTGATATTCTGGGATTTTTAGAGCTATGTCATTAGAAGTCTTTAATTTCCATCTAGATATATTTTTTAAAGATCTATTTATTTATTTCAGAGAGAGAGAAGAAAAAAAAGAGAGAGCCTGTGTGTGCCTGTGCTGCCAGCAAGCAGGGGAGTGGGGGTGGTCAGAGGGGGAGGGAGAGAAGCAGACTTCCCACTGAGCATGGAGCCTGACCCTGGAGCTCAATCCAGGGCTTGGCCAGGGGCTTCATCCCAAGACACTGAGATCACAGCCTGAATTGAAACCAAGAGTCAGGTGCTTAATGTACTGAGCCACCCAGGTGCCCCTCCATCCATATCATCTATAATGTACTCTCTCTGGAGCCCTAACACACTATGGAAGAAGTCCTTCTATTCTAAGATTGCTAAGCTTGATAGACCACTTATAGGAACCTTAGTAGACAGTTCCACAAGAAGCCAGCTTTCCAAACATCTTTGTGAAGGCTCCGGAGATGTGAGTAGCCATATTTGAACATCTAAACCATCTTCTGCCAGCTGAATACCACCAAGTAAATTCAGGCAAAGTAAATGAAGAATTTTCAGAGTCCTGATCTAATTCCTAACCCATGAAACCATGAGATGTGATAAAACAATTATTGTCTTAATCTTCTAATTTTTGTGTTATTTGTTTTGCTGTGATAGATAACCAGAACAGAATTTGGCAGCCAGAAGTGGGAATCTTTGAGCACAAGTTATAGGTAGAAGCTGGAAAAAAATTCAAAGAAATTTTTGAAAGTTGGAAGAGCCTTGAAAAGACTATTAGTGAGGGATTGAAGGACCATAAGTAAAATATTTAGAGGTCAGAGCAAAAAACACAGCTTTTATATAGCAGCAAAAATTTGGCACCTCTGTTATCTACAGTAAGATGGAAAATAGGAAGGTCACTAAATGAACTCATTGATCTCACTAGAGAGATTTCCAGGCAAAATATAGAAAGTGCCAATTGACTTCTCATAGGTCCTTAAGATAAAATATGAAAAAAAGAGTAACCTATAGATAAAATATTTCAGTCTTCCAGTAGAATTTAGAGGAACTATAAAGGGACCACGATATGCTAGACCTGAGATTAAAACTGTTTCTCATTCTCTAGTTCTTTTAGTAAAATATTCTCGAAGTAACATGTAATCTTTGGGTAAAGAAAAAAAAAATCAAGAGTAGGGATGAAAACCTCTTTATAAATCATCACAAGATTTAAGGGTATGATTTATAGACCCTTTTCTTTTAGACAAAATGATTTCTAGTAAACTTAAAGATGTGATTTCATAATGGTCTCCTAGGTGGCCAGTGATGGAGAGAGTGGCTTATCTCAAGGCAATGTGTGAGTGTATTTTTTGTTTGAGTGAATTCCAATGAAGCTTGTAGAAAACCCACAGAATCTTTAAGAGAATTATACCACCAGCTTAGATTGAAAGAGAGACTGATAGTACAATAAGAAAAGTGACTTTAGGATTCCAAATTTCTACAAAAACAAAGCAGGATGAAAAAGCTACACAGTGTCAAATACTGGCCAATATTTTATGGAAAGGAAAGGTGACTTCAAGGACATTATAAAGAACCCAGGGAGCAGAACCAAAGAATTACTTCCAAGTTCCATTAGGAGGTTCCTAATAGGTGCATTGTCAACATGTGTCTAGTTGTATTTCAGAATTTCTATGAACCATAATGACTGCCGGTGGTTCTGGTTCTCTCTGTGCTCCCAAGAAATAGACTGTTGATTGTAGTTATCCTACGCTATCTCATCAATGGTTTTGGATGTATGTGCGAGAGGGTCAGGTAACTTATTTCATTAGTTCACTAGGTTTCAGACTGAATATCTACAAGGGGATGTACTAGGGAAAGCATACCCAGGGAGCCTCATCCACACTTGAAGACATTTAGATGATGAGATCCTTGAGCCTAAACATTATACTATAATTTGGTAAGACCATAGGATGTCTTTGGAGGACATGAGCATGTTTTGGTATTTAAAAAAATGTAAATAATTTGTAACTAGAGTTGGGACTGTGACAGATTAGACATGGCTACAAATTATTTGACACTTCTCTCATGGGTGTGGTGTGTATTTCCTTTCCATTGAATTTGAGCAGATTCTGAGTAAGAGATTATGGTGGAAGTGACATTACACTGGTTTCAGTTCTGAATCTTAAAGGGCTGGTAAATTCTACTCTCTGTCTCTTGGAATGTTCTCTCTGTGGAATGTCAGCCATTACATAAGAAGTCCAACTATTCTGCCTTGAGAACACCCAAGTGTTTTCCACATGGGAAAGTATGGGTGACCATTTTCCAGTTTTTCAAAGCCTCTCACCCAAACACCAAACTGTGAATAAAGAAGCCTTTAGGTAACTCTGTTCCCAGGTCCTGTCTGAATGTTATAGCATGACAGATATTGAATGAGAATCACACAACTGGGCCCAGGAAATCTATAGAATCATGAGGACTAATAATTATATTTTTAAGTCAATATGTTTTGGGTTAGATTTTATTTTATTTTATTTTTTTAAAGATTTTATTTGTATGTGTGAGAAAGAGAGAAAGTGCACACAAGTGGGAGGAAGGGGCAGAAGGAGAGGGAGAAGCAGATTCCCTACTGAGCAGGGAGCCCAATGTAGGCCTTAATCTCAGGCCTGAGATCATGATCTGAGCTGAAGGCAGATGCTTAACAAACCAAGCCACCCATGTGGCCTGTTTTAGGATAGATTTTAAGTAAAAAATATACAGCTGGAACATAGTTTAGGCACATTCTAAGATGGACTTGATTTAGTTATCAAAATCCTGGAATTTGAACTTGAGCCCAGTATTATAATGAGATGACAGTTTAGGGGGTTTTGAGAGGGCCCTGAGTGTATTTTGCAAATGGTAGAAATAGAAATAATTGCAACACCAGTCGTCAGACTGTGGTAGACTAGAGATGGCTGCAAATTCTTTGTTACTCTTCCTATTGAGAGAGAGAGTCTAATTCCCTAGTAGAGTGTAGCAAAAGTGACAACCTACAATTTTCAAGGTTAGATTGTAAGAAGAATTTATCCTCTACCCATTTCTCATGGAATAGCTCCTTTAGCAGTCCAGAGTGATACAGGAAGTTTGACTATCCTGAAAATATATATGTGGGTGAAGCCATGGGTAGATGGTTTGGTGGACAGTTCCAGCTATGCCCAGTCTTCCAGTTTTCCCTGCAAAGGCTCCAGACATATGAGTGAAGCTATTGTGAAGCCTCAAGATCAGCCCGTCTGCCAGATGAATAGCATCCTGTAACTATATTCAACACTATATGGAACAAAAGAATCTTGCAATTGATCCTTGTTCAGATTGTTGAACCATTAAAAATATGACAAAATTGGTTATATTTGTCAACTTCGAAATGTTAGAGTGATTTTTAAGTAAGTAATAGGTGACTGATGGAGAACGCAAATTATACAAAAAGTAAGTCAGTTCAAAACAGAATATATGTTTAAAGATGAAATAAGAAAATGAAATCAACTCAGGGAAATTCTAAATTTTCATAAACAGATCCTTATAGATATCACTGGATTATGGAAAGAACAGAGGAAGATAAAATCACATCTTATTTAGTGTAGTTTCTCCTCTTGAAAAAAAGAAATATTGCGTTATATTTCACAACCATTTTGGCCTGAAGCTCTCAACTCTACAAGTTGTCTTTAACACAAATCAGCTGAACTTAATTCCCTAGGCATAGGCTCTCCACAGGCCCACTTGGCTACACTGTCCTGGGGAAGATAACTGAATAATCAGTAGACATTAAGAGATGACTCATTAAGATCGTGCTCACAGATACTTAAGTGAACTCAGGAGAATTATAATATTAGCACATTCAAAACTCTAATACACGTTCTGTTACATTAAATCATCAAGTCCAGTACAACCAAGAGGAAGAATATTTTACCCAAATCCTTCAGAATTAAACCATTTATACCTCTCTGAAATTAAAATCACCCTCTAGTGATTTTGAACCTTCTGAATTCTTTACTTTCTAACTCTTATATTTAGGAGTTATAAAATCCTATACAGAAAAGTAAAGGAGAATATTACCTGCTTTCAGGATAGTATCACTTGTGAATTTCCCTAGAAGGCATTACTTGCTCCCACCTCTGTGCTCTCTTTGGAGATAACCAACACTTCAAATCTCTACCATGGGATTTATCACATAGGAGCACAATTGTTGACTTCTGTGCTCTTCCTAAAATATATATTATAGAAATGCCTGAACCAATTTTTGCAACAAAAAGGGAGATCATTACAGAAACTGTGTGAAACGTATTTTTTCCTAATATCAAAAAATCTTTAAAATTAGGAGAACATCTCATTCTTTTATTTGTAGCTTAGAATGCTACAATTTGGGCACGTAGAAAGCCAGGGAAATGAATTGAAAGCAGAAATTACTTAATCGGTATTAAAAAGAAACAAGAAGAGTAATGAAAAAAATAATAAAGAATTTTGAGTTTCTTGAGTTATCTAAAATGGAGGAAAGGGGACTAAGGGGGGTGGGTGGAGGGAAGAGGGAACTTCTTGGAGCTCCTGAATAGAACTGGTTGTTGGCTACCTCTGAGAGTGCTCCAGGGATCATAATAAGTTTTATTTGCAAGGAAGTCCTGCAGACATTCATTTTCTATCTTAAATCACCAAGCAACATTAGAGTAGCCAAATATGTCTTTTCTGAATTGTTATTTTCAAGTAGATAGCTTTGTTTTAACACTACGTTTGTGGCTGCCTTCACCACCCTCCCCCCTTTTGAGGAAAATTCATTCTATTGTTAAACAAACTAAAGATAGAACCAACTTCTGGATTCTATCCCAAAACGAATTGATGAAGGGTTTTCCTTCAGTCAGTCAGAATGGGGATATACCAAGTACTCAATGATACTGTGGTTGAAATTCCTAATGGTGATCCAGAATGATACTTTCCTCTAATAGAATGTGCAAGAACAAATACATAATCAACTTGAAGCATTAAATATTCAAAGAAGAATCAAAACAATGCTTAATATAATTTCAGTAGTCAAGACTGGATTATGAAAAACAACTTCTGGAATATATATGAAGTTCAACTCAGGTCTCTGCCATTGGATTGCTGCTGTGCAGCTGGAATACTGCTGAGTTTAGTTAAATGGTTTGTGTTAATTATTATTTCTTTTTAATGCCTTCTGAATTTAAGCCCTAAGCAAAAGCAATGTGATATTGTACGGTTCTACATTTTTATTTTATTTTGTTTGAAAACTGAAAGCATGTGGATTCAGCTACTGTATCTTCAAAGTCTGTGGCACATGACATTTCATGCTAAAAAGGCTAACAGTGATTTCAAATTCAAAGCAGTTCTGCTCTGCATTCTAGATTAGCCCCAGTTTTGAATGAAAGCTAGTATAATCCCTTAGCTACAATGTCCTGGGGAAGCTTACTGAATAATCAGTAGACATTAACAGATGACCCCTTAAGATCGTGCTCTCAGATACTTAAGTGAACTCGGGAGAAATAGCTATGCCTTTGAAACAATCAGATTGCAAAATCAAAAATAGCCATTTGGGAAGCCCTCTATAAAACTGAAATTTCAAAACCACTATCTGGACATTATTAGCTGCAATTTGGTGTTCTTAAATTCTGAGTGGCGACAAAGTTTTCTTCAATCTTTATCCATACATAAAATTATTCATGGAATCAACATATAGGTGTGTTTATGGACTGAATACATCCAATTGCCATAGTAATATGTTTAGTTTCTGTTATGAAAATAGAATGAATTGCATAGAAAACAAGTTATTCAACACAATTTCATAGTTTAACATATTAATTTCTTCTTCCGCTGGAAGTGTTGGGGGTGGGTGTGTGATTTTACCAAATAACTGATTCTGGCATTTAGAAATTGTGGCTATTACCTAGCAGATCGTGTTTCTTTTGTAGTGACTAGCTAACTATTACCACCCTTCATTACCTTTTACTCTTTCAGAGATCTTTTTTAGACAAGCTCTAATTTAGGATTTTTATAAGTTAAAGCATCATATTAATGGTACCTAAGGTGACAGAGTATCTTGATTTTGGCATGTATGCATATATATTTGCAATAAAAATATTCTTGGGCAAGAAGGGACCATTAGTATATGCTATAGAAAGAAAATTTGTTCTTACTAGGTTTCCTGGGTACTTGAAAGGAAAGGTAACTTGAAAAGGAGCCAAGATATCTTAATGAGTGAAGTATTCATTTAAAAGAACTGATTATTTTACAAATTTTCTGAAATTGAATTGAATGGGGGACATTTCCCCCTTCAATTTGTAGGAGTTCAGATTGTAAGATATATAGCTTTTACATTTAATTATTAGATATTTCCTTTCCAATTATTTGTCATGTGTAGTACATTCAAATATGCCATCTTGAGAATTCACCTTGATTTAAGCAAAGCCACTATAAAACTCAGGACAATTCTTTGGTAAGAGATTCATAATTTCCCTTAATAAAAAGCATTAGTACATGATTTGATTAGACAAATTCAATTTGCGTATAACTTTCCAGGACACATCTATTGCATAAAAGGAAGGTAAACTTTATTTTATTAATGAATCTATTCTAAACCCTTGATCATAGTTTGGTATGTGATTTGTGTTTTTATTTGGATTCCAATTATTTGGAGAATCTAACATTCCAGAAATATAATCTGCTGCTTTGACATTGTTCCTATTTTATTCTTCAATTGAGCAGTTAGGTGTTTGATTCTCTCCCTATTTTTTCATGGCCTATTATTATCTAGCACACCTGACTAGTCAACGAAGCCCGGGAATTTAAAATGAAAGGTCTTCCACTTCACAAGAGATAAAGTAACATTCTGATAATTACGATCATGGCTCAAACAACGGAAAAATAGGAGATGTTTCTCTGGATTCCAAAACAAAGTTGCTTTTATGAACAGGCAATAGAAATGGTCTAATTCATTCTCAAATTTATAACATCAGGGTAGTTCCTAAGACAACCATATGCCTGCATAGTGGTTATTTATTTATTTATTTATTTGACAGAGATCACAAGTAGGCAGAGAGGCAGGCAGAGAGAGAGAGAGGAGGAAACAGGCTCCCTGCTGAGCAGAGAGCCCAATGTGGGGCTTGATCCCAGGACCCTGGGATCATGACCGAGCTGAAGGCAGAGGCTTTAACCCACTCAGCCACCCAGGCACCCCCTACATAGTGCTTCTTAAATATTTGTTGAATAAGTGGATAATCAGCAGATTCTAAACTTATCCCAAATAAACTTCTGTTGCTTTGTATTTTAACAGCTACAAGCAAGGACTACTGTTTGTTGTTAGTTTGGGTTCTCCAAGGAGCAGACACCAAGGTGGAATTAAAAGTGAAAGATATTTTGGGGATGGGGCTGCAGTGGGGGTGTATGTGTGTGGGAATGGATTTTAAGGACATAGGAGAGGTACAAGACGAGTAGGCGGAGAGAGCCTGTAATGTGGGTGTGATATCTATGAAAGAGGGAGGGCAAAGAGAAGAAAGAGAAGGAAGAGCCCCAAACTACAAGGAGCTCTGAGAAAATCTTAACCAGCCCATTGGGGACTCCCAGAGCAATGATTTTGCCTTAGCTCTGGTACTCCAACATGGTTAATTTATGGGAGTGGCCCAGCAAGAATGTGCCTCACCCTGGACATTGTGGGAGATCCCAAAATTATGGCAGTTTGTCAGCTGACTATATTCCTCATTACGGGTTCTCCCTTCAAGGGAGACTGAGTGACACACTCCTAGGACAGCCACAGTTTGTGTCCTCCAAAATATTTAATTAGTCAATATAGGGTTTCTGATCCCTTGAGTTTCCTGAATTTATGTCCATTTTGTTCTCTGATGTCTTGAAGGTGGTATCTATCTGTTATACTCTGTTCATTCTCTTTTCTCACATGGGGCAAACCCAACATTCAATCACACACTCTTAATTCTGCTGCTGGTGGGATATACTAAGTGTAACAATGTTGTTCCTCCTGGGATATACTAAGTGTAACAATGTTAACAATTGTCTCAGCAAGAATAAGGGCTAGAAGGCACGCAGGAATACTTGTGGTTGAGTAAAATGATGGATTCAGACCAGAACATGTCTGGTGAAAATAATAAGTCTTACTTTTATGGTATTAATAGAAAAGCAAATGATGATGAAAGTTCTTTAAAAACACAGTAAGTAAAGGCCAGAGGGAGAGAGGGGAATGTTTGCTAGTGAGTGGTATTTTCATAGAGGGTGCTCCGGCAACGGGATTCGAGTAAAAGAAAGAAATGCACAGTTGTGCATGGAGGAGCCATCCAGGCATAGGCACTAGGCAATCAAAGCTCTTGACCTAAGCACATGTTCAGTCTAGTCAGAGAAAAGTGAAGAAGCTGCTGGAAGTTGGACGGAATGGCAATGGAGACAGTGGTAAGAGATGAGCTAAATGGAGCAGTCGTTGTCAGGGTAAGCAGGGAGATTCTCCTGTAAGGTCTTGAATTTTATTCTGACTCAAAGGGCAAACATCACAATTTTCCACAGAAGAGCAACATGCTCTGATTTATGTTTTAAAAAAGAACACTCTGACTGCTATGTGGTAAATGGGCTGAAGGAGATATAAAGGATAGAGCATCATAAGCATCAGGGAGGGTTACTATATAAGAGTAGAATGTCCAATTCACCACGAAAATATAAAAATTCTAAACATATATGTAATTAATAAAAAGGCCTTGCAAGATATGAAACAAAAGATATACACTTAGTATATCCCAGGAGAAATTAGAAAAATTAGCATAATCATAGAGAATTTTAGCACTTTTAAATTTAAAAAATTTTTTTTTTTATTTTAAGAAACAGGCAAGGGTGCCTGGATGGCTCAGTCGGTTAAGTATCTGCCTTTGGGATTAGGTCATGATCCTAGGGTCCTGGGATAGAGACACCTATAAGGCTTCCTGCTCAGCGGGGAGCCTGCTTCTCTCTCTGCCCCTCCACCCACTCATTCTCTCAATCTCTCTCACTCTCCCTCTCAAATAAATAAAATCCTTAAAAAAAACCCATAGAAACAGACACAAAATCAGGACAAAAAAGTTTATCTGAAAGATATTAAAAAAAATTTCACATCTAACAACTAGAAAATGTTTCTCAGACCCACGTGAAACATGTACAAATACTGATCCTGTAAATAGGCCAAAAAGCAGTCCTGAGAAAACTTTGAGGTTAAGATAAGTATGGGATAGGTATATGCAGATCATATTGTCTGATTACAAAATGATTAAGTTAGAAGTACATAGTAAAAGGTATATGACAATTTGCTGAATAATTAGAAACTATTATTTTACACTGATATTTAAATAATTATACACTGATTTTTAAATAAATCATAGTTGAAAAAGAAATTCTAATGGGAACTTAAAACTACTCAGAAGTGAATAATAAAAAATACACTACATATGAAAATTTAAACTGAGGTAGGCAAAACTTTTTAAAATAAAACAAAAGTATGTGGCTGTGGTAAAAGAAATTACATTTTACTATCTTAAAATTATTTTTCTCCCTTTTTCATTAAAAATACTAAAGAAATCAAAACTGACTACTTAAAACTAGGAAATACTTAGAGTGCCTATAAATAAAATGAATTGTTAATATCAGGGGTGTCTGGGTGGCTCAGTCTGTTAAGCCTCCAACTCTTGGTTTCTGCCCAGGTCATGATCTCAGGGTCCTGGAATCCTACCCCATGTGGGGCTCCATGCTCAGCTCAGAGCCTGCTGGAGATGCTCTCTCTCCCTCTTCCTCTGCCCCTCCCTGTTGCTCCCTAAATAAATAAATGAATAATTAATTAAATAAATAAATCTTTTAAAAAATAATTATTAATACCAGTAATATACAAAGAACTTTGTGGATTTGAGTTTGAAGAACTAACTAAAACATGTGTGGAAAAGATATGAGTCAGCGTATTATAAAAAATGTGTGATTATGAAAAACATATCAAAATCAAAATGAGATACTAGTTTATATTTATTCTACTGAAACGTTTTCTAAAAATCTGATAATATTAGGCGATGGAGATACGGATCCACTGACCAACTTCTGTACTTTAGTGGGAATGTAAATTAATATACCCTCTTTGAAAAATAGATACCGTCTTGTAAAATTGTACTTTCTTATACCCTACAACTCTAGGCTTGTTTTGGGTCAAATTCCTTTGATAGGAAGAGGCAGGGGTTCTTGAGCAATGCTTTGTTAAGCTTTTGCCCCTAGGAGAAGCTTCTAAGACAGTTGGGATGCAGAATAGAGAAAGCTGGGGAACTGAGCAAGGATGTAATAGAGGTGATCTTTCTGCAGCCTTTCCTGCCTAAAGGCAAGGTCGTTGGTATTTGTACAATTCCATTGACTCCAGATGCTTCTGGTGGGGAAGGGTTGGGGAAGGTATATAATCCAATCAACTCAGCTGATGCTGAACCTATTTCCCAAGAGCAATTCTCCAGGGCAGGTTGTAGGCCTAAACTTTTAACCACAACCAGTCAAAGGAATCCCTGAAAATCTGGGTAAGGCAGTCACAGCATCTCCTACAACCTGAGAGAAACTTTCCATATGTACGAGATTGTTCATTCATGCATGGCTCACAGTGGCCAAAGACTAGAAGCAGTCTCTGGGTTTATTGATATGAGAGCAGATATATCAACTGTGGGATATTCACATAATGGAATATTATGTAGCTGCCAGAATGAAATTAACCCCAGCCTCATGCAACAATCTGGATAAATTTCAGCAACATAAATATCAAGTAAAAAATAAATTTACATATACAAAAAAAGTCTTTTTATGGAGTTAATAAATAAATATGTAATAATACATATTGATGAGTTTAAAAATATATAAAGCTACAAAAAGGAAATGTTCTTGATGGTAATTACTTTGATGGTAGTTACTTTGGCTTAAGAGTGGCAGGAGGTTGGGATGGAGGTTGGGGAACACGTATCTGAAATATCCACTGAGTGCCAGTTTTTATATTGAATGATAAGTTCATGAGCTTATTACACTATAAAAGACAAAAAAATGAATAAATATAATTAAATTTTGAGACGTCTCTGGATGAGTGAATTGTAATGAATAAATAAATAGGATTAACAAAATTGTGAGCACCTATAATGTTAAAGAAATAAAATTTTCTAACTATAATATACAGTTTCTGTTTAGAAGATGAGTTAGAAATGGTCTTAAAAATTTGCTTTGAACCACTGGAACAATGACTATCTTTTACTTAGGTAGGAAGATAAGAAGGAAAGAAAATTTGGAAGCAGGTAGATAGCGGGAATCGAGATCCTGGTTTTCCGTAGGTGAAGTCTAAAATGCTTATTCAAAACCTAAATAAATACATCAGGTGGGCAGTTGAATTTTGAGATTGGAGGTAGAGGGACGGTTCTGGACTAACAATACTATTTTTAAGTTGCTTCTATATGCATAAAGACATACAACTGGAGAAGAACACTCAGGTGTTGAATGTGAAGTGTTAAGATCTGAGAACTAATGCTTGAAACACTGCGACCATTAAAGATAGAGAAAAAGAGGATCAAGCATACTCGTCAAGAAGGGGTTTAAGGCAGAATGATCTTCCAGGGACCGGGTGAAGAAAGCAGGTAATTCATTGTGTCAAACGTTGCTGAAATGTATAGTAAGGGAAGGACAAAGGACTGATCATTGGATCATCAACATGGAAGTCACTGGTGTCCTCAGTAGGTGGTTTTGTGGAGTAGTGGGGTAGATGCAAAGAAGATGGGAAGGAGTGAAGTTGGGGGTGGGGGACCACAACCATAGAAACATCTCATTTAATGTGTGTCTAGTGGAAACAAGTTTAAGTTGGTGCTCTGGCCCATTTTCTTTCCTTGAGAGAGTCAGCTTCAGTATTAGAAGTAATTACACATATACAGATTTTAAAACCTAGAAAGCACCCTAGAGATGAATTAATGCAATTCCATCATTTTGCACATGAAATACTTGAGGCCCAGAAAAATAACACTAGTTGCATGAGAACATAAAGCTTATGAGTTAATGAGAGAGCCAGACTGAAATCGAAATTTTCTGAATCCTAATTCAAGGTTATTTATATCTTACTGAAAAAGTCAGCTAGGTTATAATTTTAATTTTTTTCATGCAAGCAGGAATAAAATGAATTTGATTTAGCTATCAACATAATAGAGAGCTCGGCTGTTGGACTTAATATAAGATTTATTCAACTACTTCATTTCCAGGTTGTACCAAGTGCCACCACTTTCACTCATCCAAGTCCTACTCATCATTCTGGTTGCGGCTTACACATCAGGAAGGTAAAGTCTCTGCCCCCAAATTATGTATCACAAGCCAAATATAATACAATTTGTTATTATTCATGCTTTTGAATTATGCATGAATTTACTTCTTCTATTTGAAGGAATAATTGAGACGTTATAAGTATATGAGAGCAAATGACTCCCAGCTTCTCTGAGAACCAGGAAGAGCCCTTTTCTCCTGCTAGTATTTTTTTCTTTAGTTATAAAAATGCAAATATAAGTTGAAAAACTTAGAATTGTATTGTTGATTACTTATACACTTAACCTGACAACCAATTCAGTCCTTGTCAAGGGGCTTTTGCAGGGAAAAATATAATATTCCAAACAAATTATAGATAAGATATGTACATTTTGTGAAAACATTAATTTATATGTACATTTGGGACAGGATACATATCCACTTACGAGGAATTATAAGATAATTTCTCTTTCATGTCAATTGAAGGTAAAAGGAAAAGCTTTTTTAAAGAAATAACATGTCATGCTCTTTGGGTGCTTTCATTCAGAAGAAATTTAATACCCTAGTAATAAAATCCCCTATAGTGTGTGATATGGCTAATGTCATATCACACATTTCCCTTTCTCTCTCTCTCTTTCTCTGACTCTTTTGGAAGTCATCCAATGAGAAAAGTAAGGATTTGTTCCTTTCAGTGCAAGAAAGAGACAACTAAAGCTTATCCGATATTGGAATTGGAAGTTAATGCAGTTAATTCAGTGCTCGTTAATAGTCCTCAAGGCTAGAAATAAGTATGGGTCCTAGAGTAGACTTCCCTCTGAAGAATGAATGTACTGATTTCATTGGCATAATGTTCAAAAGGGTGTTATTCGCTAACTCTCTTCATCCTCTTTTTTTTTTTTAATCAAAATTGAGGTTTTAGCACATGTTTTAAAAATCTCCTCTGCCTTTAATATTTTTCTTTAGCTCTAGATGTTTGGTGTATTTCAAAGAAAGTTTAATATGCTCTGATTCATTTATACTATAATTTTTGATTCATTTATACTGAATTTTTAAAAAAGATTTTATTTATTTGAGAGAATGATAGAGAACACAAGCAGAAGACAGAGGGAGAGGGAGACACAGACCTCCAGCTGAGCAAGAAGACCGGTGCAGGGGGCGGGGCAGGTGCTCAATTCCAGGACCCTGAGGTCATGAACTGAACCAAAGGCAGACATTTAACCAACTGAGCCACCAGGCACCCCTATACTGAATTCTTAAAACTGTTAAGTTCTGATATTTAAGAAGACTGAAGAGAACTACTGAAGTCTTTACCTAGTGAAAATAAAAGTTTGTATTTTACCGAAGAAAATATTTGTTAGAATCCTTAAAACTTAAGTGTTCTTAATATAAAAACAAATCCATAAATAAATATGTATTTTTTTTTAGAGTTTGAATTTACTTATTTGAGAGAGAGAGAGTGAGAGAGCGAGTTAGAGAGAGACAGAGAGAGAGAGAGAGTACGTGCATGCACGAGAGGGGTAGGGTCAGAGGACAAAGCAGACTCCCCACTGAGCAGGAAGCCTGATGTGGGACCCTATCCTGGGACTCCAGGATCATGACCTGAGCTAAATGCAGTTGCTTAACTGACTGAGCCACCCAGATGGCCCTAAAGATGTATATTTTATTATATATTTTATTATAGAAATTTCACTCCCTTTTCAAGATGACCCAGAAATCAAGGGAAAAAGATAGAGGGAATTAGTAATTTGGGGGTAGCTATATGCACCTTGGTGCCAGGTGCCTTTTGCATATGTCCTATTTATTTATTTATTTATTTAAAAAGATTTTATTTATTTATTTGACAGAGAGAGATCACAAGCAGGCAGAGAGGCAGGTAGAGAGAGAGGAGGAAGCAGGCTCCCTGCTGAGCAGAGGAGCCTGACGCAGGGCTCGATCCCAGGACCCTGAGATCATGACCTGAGCCGAAGGCAGCGGCTTAACCCACTGAGCCACCCAGGCGCCCCTGCATATGTCCTATTTAATTCCCACCTTGACAATAATATTATTGAACATATTTATCTGGTGAGGTGACCAAAGTTTAGAAAATCTAGGTAATTTTCCCAACAATAACCCCAATTAACTAATGTGCCCACCAAAGATCTCTGAATCTAAATTTCAGCCTTGCTACTATAGTGCTATACCAATGAATAAATTAATGAATAAGTAAATACATTAGCAAAAAAGAAAAGTTCCCATAATCACATTTAGTATAAGTCTTATTGTTTTTGTATCATTATCTAATTAATTGTCTTCCCCACTAGAATGTAAGCTCTTTTTTGAAACATACCTATTTTTGTTTTTCCAAAGAATTTAGCCCAGAGAAAGGAATCTATCTATGACATATCCATCCATCCATTCATCCACCTATCCATCAACCCATCCATCTATCTATCTATCTATCTACATGAATGATTGACCAATAATCAATGTTTACCCTTTCACCTTCTGGTGTGGAACTCCATCAAGCTTCAAATACTATCTATTCTTTCAAAGTGTTACAAATTTGAACTTTCAGGCTTGGCTGGTCAATCTATCAATTTATTTCAAAAGTAGTATTAAACACTACATTTTCCAATAGTGTACATATAAATCATTGAAAATTAAACTCTGTGTGTGTGTTGTAATACTTAGGATGATCACCCATAGTGTTTTTACATCTCAATTTTTGTTCAACTACATTCTACACTACCACATAGACTTATTCTAGTTCATATCTGTTATGAAATATTCCACTAAATAAATGGTCATGTTTTATTTAAATATTCTCTTATTACTAGGTAAAAATGTTGCAAATACCTTTCCTATAAGTCTTTTATTCAGTATATATATTCCTAGAAATGGATAAGTAAGGGACACCTGGGTGGCTCAGTGGGTTAAAGCCTCTGCCTTCAGCTCAGGTCATGATCCCACGGTCCTGGGATCCAGCCCCACGTCGGGCTCTCTGCTCCGCAGGGAGCCTGCTTCCTCCTCTCTCTCTCTCTGCTTGCCTCTCTGCCTACTTGTGATCTCTGTCTGTCAAATAAAAAAATAAAAAAATCTTAAAAAAAAAATAGAAATGGATAAGTGAGACCAAAGCCTGTGAACACTTTGTAAAACTTTTTATAAGTATCACCAACTTGGCTTTTTAAGTTGATTTTCTAAATAATGTTGCCCTTAGAAATATTCAAATATGTCTGCTTTTTTGTAAAGCTGATCAAATAAGGTATTACTTAATACCTTAATGTTTAAGTATTAATGTTTAAGGATTTATTATTCTAATATTTAAGTGTTTAATGTTAATGTTTAAGTGTTTTTTTATTTTAAATTAGTGAGGTATAAGACCTTCACATCATTTTTTACTCATTTTATTTGTTTTAGAACATAAACTTTTGAACAAAGATAAATAAATTTGTTATCTCATTGTCCATGACTGAACCTCTTTTGTTATAGAAAGGTATTTGAATAAGTTCAGTAATAATGCCTCCCCAAGAATATAGAATGAAGCAAATTATTTGATATCCAACATATTATCAGAGTTCATGTACCCATAATCAGAAATTCTGATGAATGGCTAATTTAACTTATCCTTAAAAGTCTTCTGTGAAATAACACATTGCACTTGATTTGAACATGTAAATTGGTATCTTTTGGGTGAAAAAAAAAAGAATCTTTGGGTTTTAGAAATGACTGTATTCTTTTCAGAAAAAGAATGGAGATATTTGTAGTGTTTTTAAAAAATAACACATTGCCATTGTCAATTGATAATTGTTAATTAATCCTAAACTAGAACCTACATAATTAATTTATTAGTGACTATTTCTATATCACCAGGGATCTAAGTTACTGAGTTTAATATTTGTAGTGAAGCAATATCGAAAGAAGGGAGGAAAGAACCTGAGACAGGACATAGAAGAACTAACTTATTTATGATCATAGCAATACCACTAACCAGCCATAGAGTATTAGATTTTCTTGTCTAAATTCTGAGTAAACGTTTATTCCCTTTCATAATTCACAAGGATGTAAAGGGTCTACAGTGTGGTACTGCTTATGAAAAGCTCTTTGTAATCTCTCACAGCTTAAGTATTATTATTGAAAGAATTAAAATTATAAATTTCAAAGCTTTATACTAGTAAAATGTCAGATAACATGATTTCTATACTTGTATATAAATTGGTTTTTCTCCTACATCATCTTTATTAACAAAATGAGCTCTGCTGAAGTCAGTGTTAATATTGAGTTAGAGATGCTTAGAACCTGAGACAACTCCACCAACGTGGGGAAAACAATCAACTTATACATAGACAACATAGTTTATTCATTTAGATTATTCACTCATGCACAGAATCTGTTCAAATACTATTAGAGCACCTAGAATGTGCACCATTCTAGGGATTGAGGGTATAATGCTAAGAAGAACACACATTGCTTTTCATTTCCACTGACAGGAAAAGCATGAAAGTGAGCGCAGCACTAAAAAAGGTTCTAGTCGATTTTATAAGAATATAGCAGAATTGTTTACTTGAAGATTTAATAAGCTTAGCCAATTTGAAATACTTTGACATTACCTTTAATTGGTAGCTGTGAAATTACCTCCATTCATGGTCCAGTCATGCAACATTGTCCTCTCCCTCTCAGGTGGAGAGTGGTTTTGATGCAATCATTTGGGGGCTGGGGATTTCTATTTCTGCCAATACATACCATACAAAAAAGGGGAGAACATCCCCTCAGAAGCATTTGATGTGTACTAAAAAGAAAATAAAAAGTACATAGATTTGGGATTACTCAACACGTTGAGCACTGAAGCTGGAGTTAGTCTTGGGGACATTTGCTGAATTTGCTTAACTCAAACTTTGATTGTCGTGGATTTGTGGGACACAGGGGGACAGGAGACAATGCTCAGTGCCTAATCATGACAAGATGCCTAGTAGGAAAACATCACTATAAATGGTTTATCCTAAAGAGCTACACTGTTATCCTCACTATACCAGTGAATAAGGAAAATCCATCCCCTGAGCACCATTTCACCCAAAAGATGAACTAGTACTTGAATCTTGATATTGAGCAACAGAAGAGTCTGAAAAGTTGTAACAGTATGGAGGACCTCCTAGATTTGTAGCCTATATTTAGAGTGTCTGAAATACCTAGACCATATCTGAGGAGACTGGGCAGATTTGCTAAAGAGAGTGAGCAGTTATGCTAAGGTGATCTCAGAGTGGAAGTGCCTTGAGTCACTTCCAGGAGAAAATGTAAATCCTCTCTAGGGGAACTCACATTTACAATGTGCCTCATGGAAAATGTGCAACCTGTAATCAAAACTCAGTAAGCACATCTAAGAACAAGGTCAATTTATTCATTAATTTGTTCAATAAGTAGTTATTGAACATGTGCTATGCATTAGGCATTCAGCAATGAAGAAAAATAGTTGAAAATCCTTATTGTTATGATGCTTACATTAAAGTGGGAAGAAAGAACAAGAGAAACAAAATAAAGAACAAATAAGAGGGGGAGACAAAACACAAGAGACTTTTAATCATAGGCAACAAACTGACGGTTCCTGGAGAGGAGGGTGGTAGAAGGGGATGGAGGGATGGGGTAACTGGGTGATGGACATTAAAGAGGGCATGTGATGTAATGAACACTGGGTATTATACAACCTGATGAATCACAGGCCTGTACCTCTGTAACCAATAATACATTATATGTTAATTAACTGAATTTAAATTTTAAAAATGTTTAAATAAATAAACGAATAAATAAATAAAAACAGGCATGAGGAAAAATAAGAATTAGTTCACAAAATATATATACAAATAATTTTTTAGGAACATTCCTTTTCTTTCTCTAGCAGGGTGAATTTTACTCTCTGTAAAAGCCTCAATAAACATTTCTTAAAATTTCTTAAAAAATTAAAAATCTTTAAATTAAAAAATAAAAATCTTAAGATTTCTTAAAAAATATTTATAGGGAACTAAAAATGTTCTCTGAGAGCTATATTATAAAACATATAAAGGATCAGAACAGAGATAGACAAAGAGAAAATCCCAGGAAAATATATATTGATGGTTTTAAAGATAGAGGATGGCTCCATGAACCAAGGAATTCAATCAGCCTCAACATCTATGTATCTACATCTACGTCTATATGAATGTAGAATAAAACCACAATGGGATGCCATTCCCAGCAAACTGGCCAAAACAAATCAGAGCATTGGTAAGGATAAAGTACAACGGAAATGATTGCTCTTTGTGTTAGTTTTATTTTGCTGCAAAACAGATTCTCACAAACTTAAAAGGACATTAATTTATTACTTTACAATTTTGTGGGTTATAAGTTCAACAGGGACTCAATGGCCTAAAATGTAGTTGTTGGCAGGGCTGCTTTCCCTTCTGGAGGCTCTAAGGAAAAATCTGTTTCCTTGCCTTTTCCACCTTCTAAAGGTTGGTTAAATTCCTTGGCTCATGGCCGTCTGTGTGTGTCATCCTTCTTCAAAACCAGCTAACGTAAGTTAAATCCTTCCCTTGTTGAATCAACTCTTCTGTCTCCCTGTTCTACTTTCAAGGGCCCTAGTTTATTGAGTCCACTGTGGGGATAACCCAGGATAATCTCCCAATCTCAAGGTTCTTATTCATACATTTACAAATTATTTTTGTCATGTAAGGTAACACATTTACAAATTCCAGTGATTAGGACATGGAAATCTTTGGGCTGTAAGGAGCATTATTATGACTACCACTGAGGGGAATGTTAATTAACACAATTATGAAAAAACAATTTGCATTACCTAGAGGAGTTCAACAGGCACATGTTCCAAGACTTAGACATTTTACTTCTAGGTGTATATCCTAAGAAATTCTTTCACATTTTCATAGGGACACATGTACAGAATGTTTTTAGCAGAATTGTTTTTAATAGCCCCAAAGTAGAAAAAATCCAAATGCTTATCAATGGTAGAACAGATAAAGATATTGTGAAATATTATAAAACAATATTATACAGCAGTGTAAATTAATGACTTAACTGTAGGCATCACTATTAATGAATCTCCCAGATATGATATTGAGGTGGAGAAACAAGTCATAGAAGAATATATAAGGCATTATACTATTTATACAATATTCAAAACATTCAAAATTATTCAATATATTCTTTATGGATGTATAATTATTATAAGTTATAAATAACAAGAGGATTTTGAACCTGAGATGAGCCCACATACACAAGTGTTTTATTGATTTTTCTTTTTGTTGTTTGTATGCTTTAATTTATTTTCATTTTTATTATTTTTATTTATTTTACAGAGAGAGACACAGCGAGAAAGAGAAAGAGAACACAAGCCGGGGGAGTGGGAGAAGGAGAAGCAGGCTTCCCACTGGGCAGGGAGCCTGATGTGGGGCTCAATCCCAGGACCCTGGGATCATGACCTGAGCTGAAGGCAGATGCTTAATAACTGAGCCAACCAGGCACCCTACTTTTATTATTTTTAAAGATTTTATTTATTTATTCAAGAGAGAGAGATTATGAGCAGGGTGGAAGGGTAGAGGGAGAAGCAGACTCCCTGCTGAGCAAAGTGTCCCATGTGGGACTTTATCCCGGAACCCTGGGATCATTATCTGAGCCAAAGGCAGCTGCTTAACCAATAGAGCCACTCAGACATCCTTTGTGCTTGATTTTACATTTTTCTGTAAATTGTGTTTTTCTTTACTTTCTTTAAGGATGTAAGGTATATTTTATAATAATCTTAAAAAAAAAAAGATTTGTTGGGATGATCTTAGTTTTATGTTTTTGGTCCAATTATATCATTGAGTTTTAAGATTAATCATTTATAAAATGGAGGTAATTATATTTATCAATGTAAAAACAAAATTAAATAATTCATGCAAATGTCTGATAACACATTATATGAAATAATCCCTTATTTAAGATTGATATAGTCAGTAATTATAAAAGAAAATTTTTAGTTACATATCTGCACATCAATGAACTGAGGTCATTAAATAGTTAAGAGATAAAAATAGATGAGCTGCCATTATGGCATATCAGGGGATGCTTAATTTTGAGCAAACAAAAAGAATGGTCTGATTGTAAAAATTTTAAAAATTCTTATGCTCCACATTTTTGTGCATTCTAAACAATGGGTCACAGGTCTCTGTTAGTCTGAGTTGACTTTCTGCTAAGACATCACACATATTCTCTTTTATTTTACTTCCCAAATATTCGGAGTCTCATTATTAAATTCCATTATCCAAAATAATCTAAATATCCTTTCAAATCATTCAACAACTATTTATTGAATGAGCCATTGTTTCTGATTCAAGAGATATAGCAGTGAACAGCCCATACAAAGTCTTTGTTCTGATGGAGTTTGGAGTCATTCTTGTGGAAGGAGACAGAACATTAACCTATCCATTATCGATTTGCTCATCTGTCTGTCCATATGCCTGTCTATGCATTCACTCACCCATCAACCCTTCCATATGTACATGGAATTTAGATAGTTACATGTGACCATAATGGAAGAAAATGGACTGGATAATAAGACAAAGAATAAGAATAGTAAGTCAAGGGTTGGCTAATGACAACAGGGCACTGAGGGAGGTTCTTCTGAAAAGGTAAAGGCTGATGAGTTGATTGCAGTGAGGCAAGATAGGATTAGGAAACCGTGTTAGAAGGTGTGCTACTCTTCTTTATCCAGTGTCCACCCCTTCCCACCCGATGTGTGCTTTGGGAGACTGGCATAGACCATATCAGGAAGCACATTTCCCTCTGACATCCAGTCGAGTTTAGCCAGTGGGGGAAACTAGCAAGAGATTAGAGTGAAGTGGGAGACTGAGGTATAGGGGATATTTTTTTTCCTGATTGGACTATGTGAGCTGGCTTTATCCGACTAGAAAAAATCCAAAGTCCTATCAAAGTTCCTAACCACTCCACTTTCCCTCTATTCTTACTCTTTCCGGTCTGAAGTGATAAATTCTTACTCTTTCAGGTCTGAAGTGATAAAATCTACCACTGTCTGTATCACTGTCACTATCCCATTCCTTGTTACTTTTCCTAAACCCTCCCCACACCTTTGCAAATAGTCTTCTCAATTAGTTTGAGGATGCCATCTCTTTTCTGCTGTGGTCCTGACTGATGCAGACGCTGTTGAAGTATACCATGGAAGCAAAACAGGAGAGGGGACTAGAAGTGGATATGGTAGGAAGAGGTCGTTTCCTGTATATGTTTTGGAGATACAACCAGATTGATGATAAATTGAATGTTATATCTGAGGGAAAAAAGAGAAAGACTCCCATGTTGGTTTTCATTAAGTATGTGGATAGACTATTAAAAGAGAGAAAGAGCAGCAGAGAAGAAGCAGTGGAAAGCTGATAAGAGGGAGAGGGGAAAGCAGGTTTTACTTCTTAAAAATGTTACATTTGAGATTCTTTGGCTTTCTCCTTTCTGCTCTTGTCTTCAGAGCATGAAATTTTTTTTTTGAAAATTTCATATCATTTTATTTATTTTTAAATTAAATTTAATTTTTTTTTCAGTTTTCCAAAATTCATTGTTTTTACACCACACCCAGTGCTCCTTGCAATATGTGCCTTCCTTAATACCTACCACTGGGCTCACCCAACCCTCCCACCAACCTCCCCTCCAAAACTCTCAGTTTGTTTCTCAGAGTCCACAGTCTCTCATGGTTTGTCTCCCCCTTTGATTTCCCACAACTCACTTCTCTCCATCTCCCAATGTCCTCCGTGTTATTCCTTATGCACAAGTAAGTGAAACCATATGATAATTGACTCTCTCTGCTTGATTTATTTCACTCAGCATAATCTCCTCCAGTCCCATCCATGTTGATACAAAAGTTGAGTATTCATCCTTTCTGATGGAGGCATAATACTCCGTTGTATATATGGACCATATCTTCTTTATCCATTCGTCCATTGAAGGGCATCTTGGTTCTTTCCACAGTTTGGCAACTGTGGCCATCGTTGCTATGAACATTGGGGTACAGATGGCCCCTCTATTCACTACACCTGTATCTTTGGGGTAAATACCCGTAGTGCAATTGCAGGATCATAGGGTAGCTCTATTTTTAATTTCTTAAGGAATCTCCACACTGTTTTCCAAAGTGGCTGCACCAACTTGCATTCCCACCAACAGTGTAAGAGGGTTCTCCTTTCTCCACATCCTCTCCAGCACTTGTTGTTTACTGTCTTGTTGATTTTGGCCATTCTGACTGGTGTAAGATGGTATCTCAATGTGTTTTTGATTTGAATCTCCCTGATGGCTAATGATGATGAACATTTTTTTTCATGTGCCTGTTGGCCATTTGTATGTCTTCTTTGGAAAAGTGTCTGTTCATGTCTTCTGCCCAGTTTTTGACGTGATTATCTGTTTTGTGTGTGTTGAGTTTGATTTCTTTATAGATCTTCAATATCAGCCCTTTGTCTGTAGTATCATTTGTGAATATCTTCTCCCATTCTGTGGGTTGCCTCTTTGTTTTGTTGACTGCTTCCTTTGCTGTGCAGAAACTTTTGATCTTTATGAAGTCCCAAAAGTTCATTTTCACTTTTGTTTCCTTTGCCTTTGGAGACATGTCTTGAAATAAGTTGCTGTGGTTGATGTCGAAGAGGTTACTGCCTATGTTCTCCTCTAGGATTTTGATAGATTCCTGCCTCACGTTGAGGTCTTTTATCTATTTTGAGTTTATCTTTGTGTATGATGTAAGAGAATGGTAGAGTTTCATTCTTCTATACAGAGCCGTCCAATTTTCCCAGCACCATTTATTGAAGAGACTTTTTTCCACTATGTATTTTTTCCTGCCTTGTCGAAGATTAGTTGACCATAGAGTTGTAGGTCCATATCTGGGCTCTCTACTCTGTTCCACTAATCTATGTGTCTATTTTTGTGCCAGTACCATGCTGTCTCGGTGATCACAGCTTTGTAGTAAAGCTTGAAATCAAGCAATGTGATGTCCCCAGTTTTGCTTTTCTTTTTCAACATTTCCTTAACAATTCGGGGCTCTTCTGGTTCCATACAAATTTTAGGATTGTTTGTTGCATTTCTTTGAAAAATCCCAGTGGAATTTTGATCGGGATGGCATTGAAAGTATAGATTGCTCTAGGCATTATAGACATTTTAATAATGTTTATTCTTCTGAACCATGGAATGCTCTTCCATCTTTTTGTGTCTTCTTCAATTTCTTAATGAGTGTGCTGTAGTTCCTTGAGTACAGATCCTTTACCTTTTTGGTTAGGTTTCTTCCCAGGTATCTTATGATGCTATGGAATCAATGGAATCAATCCTCTAATTTCCCTTTCTAAATTTTCATTGTTAGCGTATAAGAAAGCAACTGATTTCTATGCATTGATCTTGTATCCTGCCACATTACTGAATTACTGTATGAGTTCTAGTAGTTTGGGGCAGAGTCTTTTGGGTTTTCCATGTAAGTATCATGTCATCTTCGAAGAGAGTTTGACTTCTTCTTTGCCAATTTGAATACCTGAATAGACCAATATCTAGTAACGAGATTGAAGCAGTGATCAAAAACCTCCCAAAAAACAAGAGCCCAGAACCTGATTGATTCCCTGGTGAATTCTACCAAACATTCAAAGAAGAAATAGTACCTATTCTCCTGAAGCTGTCTAAAAAAATAGAAACAGAAGGAAAACTTCTAGACTCTATGAAGCCAGCATTACCCTGATCCCCAAACCATGTAAAGACCCCATCAAAAAGGAGACTTTCAGACAAATATCCCTGATGAATATGGATGCCAAGATTCTCAACAAGATCTTAGCTAATAGGATCCAACAGTACATTAAAAAGATAATCCACCATGACCAGGTGGGATTTATCCATGGGATGCAAGGGTGATTCAACATTCGCAAATCAATCATTGTGATAGAAAAAATCAATAAGAGAAGAGAGAAGAACCACATAGTCCTCTCAATTGATGCAGAAAAAGCATTTGGCAAGATAACACCATCTGTTCCTGATTAAAACGCTTCCTGAACTTCATAAAATCTATCTATGAAAAACCCACAGCAAATATCATTCTCAAATGGGAAAAGCTGACAGGCTTCCCTTTAAGATCAGGAACATGACAAGGATGTCCACTCTTGCCACTCTTGTTCAACATAGTACTAGAAGTCCTAGCAATAACAATCAGACAGAGCATGAAAGTTTAAAGGAGATGGAAAATGGTGGAAAGGGGCAGGGTCATGGAGATGGATACTGGGCCATGACATTAAGGTCAATATTTGTTTTAAGCCAGGAGTTCAGGGGAGAGATCTTTTCTGTAGATATATATTTGGTCATTGTCAACATATAGATGTTATTTAAGCCAAAAGACTTTTTGATAAGATCCTCTATGAAGAGTCCATGTGCCTATTCCCTAAAACCTGCAAGTTCTTAACAAACACATCTATGTTCTTGGTCCACTGCCACTTAAAAAACTCTCTGGGGCACATGGGTGGCTCAGTCATTAAGTGTCTGCTTTTGGCTCAGGTCATGGTCTCAGGGTCCTGGGATTGAGCTCCGCATCGGGCTCCCTGCTCAGCGGAAGCCTGCTTCTCTCTCTCCCACCACCCCGTGTTTGTGCTCCCTCTCTCCCTGTATCTTCTATCAAATAAAACAAAAAACAAAAAACAAAACAAAACAAAAAAACATTTTCTGTACTCTGTATAGTTTAGGGAGTTTGGAACTATGGACCTCTATTAGCAGTGAGTAAGTGTTGAATTACTGCTTTTTCTATATCTTTGCTTTCTTTCTTGAAATAATTACAAACAACCTTTCTTCCTACTCACTTGTTTACCTGAGCTCTCAAATTTTGTATGAGTTACTATATTTCTTCTCACCCTTCTTTGTATATTTTTCAACTACTCTCATTCTCTCTGTTACTGTTAAAACACTTTTTCTTTCAGTTAGCAAATATCCTCAGCCACAGCATAATGCACAATCTTTCTTTAGCTGCCTTCTCTCCCTGAATTCAGATTTGCACTTTCAATTTTTTTCACCTATTTTTATGTTTTATTTTGTTAAGCTTTTTTTTTTTTTTTTTCCTGAACTAACAAACAGCATCATAATGGATAGGTTGGCTCTAGATTTCCCTTAATTAATTCTCTGCCTAGAAAAAAAGGCAGTATTTTCCTTCAAAAAAACCCATCATTCTGAAAGGATAATAATTATTTTTTAACTGGAGTACTACCAGAAACACCATCCACAACAAAACAAAACAAAACAAACTCCCTAAGGTAGCTTCCATTTTTAAAAAATAATTAATCCTTATTCTATTTCATCTATGAAATGAACTGGGAAACAATCAATTTGGAGCTTTTTGGTAATGGAATTGCGTCTTTCTTTTCTTCTACTGACTTTTATGGGTTAAATTTAGAAATTCCTTCATAAATTTGGATATACGGGGGTGACCAACTGTCCAAGTTTTCCCAGGACATTTCCCAGTTCTCACATCACAAGTTCTGAATCCAGTGAAATCCCGTGGCTCCTGGCAAACCAGAATGGTTAGTCACCCTGCAATAGGTCAGACTATCTGAACATTTGAAAAGCACACAGATCCAATGCAGAAAGACAGAACTTGTTTTAGGCAACTGGAATGATTTCAAAGTAACAATTATATACGGACCTGACAGATTTCTCAGCTATGAGGATGCGGTTCTTAGAAAATAAACTATTTTTAATAAACAACAAAATTAATGGCATCTTTTTCTCATGTTTTCATTCTGTTAGATAAAGATAAGTGCAATGTTTTTGTTTTCTGGCTAGGATGCACGATTTACATGGTTCAATATTGTCAATATTGTATAGTATTTAGGGTACATAACCATAAAAAAATAACACCTCAACCTTCTTGTCTACTACGTCAATGGCAGATTTACTCATTTTCTACTCAGGGTTCTAAACCCTCAGTTTTGTCTGCATGTTTCATGTTCTTGGCACTCTGAACACTATTTTTTACTGATCTCTGTCTTATTATTTTTCTTTTCTACAGCTCTATCAAAATAAATTGTTTCCATGTTTCATATTGCATCATCCTTTTACAAAAAAGGAAAACCTTCATTTTCTTATCTCTATTAAACTTTTTTTTCTTATACTGCCCACCCCTCACCAAGAATCACTTAAATAATTACATATGTTTTAAGATTGTGAGTGAAAATGGCAAGGTTTGAGTAAATTGCCTTCTTTCTGCTACATAATTCAAGCCACAAAATGCAAGTTCTCTTATAAATATGTAATATACTTACTTGTTAATTACCCAAGCTTGACAGAGGAATGGGTAGATATTAATCTGCTCCCTACCTATTGTCCCCTTCCCCCTAATTCAAAGTGGGGAGAACATTTTTTATGAGAAATGTGTCAGAATTTGCCCTTTTTTCTAAAGATAAGATATATTTGTCTATGAAAATCTACAAAATACATGACACAGTAGAATTTTTAGTTAAACCCCTTGGTTGTTTTCTCTGCATTGTTCAAATAATCAGAATTCTGAGTCAGAACTGAGGTTTGGTTTCTTAGTTTAATCCACGGTAAAATGACATGCTTCTGCTAAATTCTAAATCCCTGTCTTCTCTTTTAAGTGATCCATTAGAATATTTTCTGATTAATAACTTAGAGAATATCAGGTATTCAAAGACAAAATATAGCCATGAAAGCCAAGTTGTCTTTGAGGCAACAGGATTAAAAGAAAGAAAGAAAGAAAGAAAGAAAAACAAACAACAAAAAAGATCTTTGTTTCTTCTTTTGCACAGCCCCTGATATAATGGTGCATGACTATTGGAGACTGTAGGCATTGTTTTCTCCTTTTAAAATTCTCTCTTCCCCTCACAAATCAATTTGCTGCTAGGAAATAAACACATAATGTATAAAGCCAACTTACAGATTGGTATAATTGAAAGGAGAGCATGAGTTTATTGGCAAGGGACCATATTTCGCCTACATGACAGCTCTGGTGGTGGAAAGCTGTTTATGATGCTTGATATATGATCCATTGTGTCTGCTACGTTGTGAAGGAATGAAGATATGGTTGAATAGGACCAAAGAAAAGTTCAGGAATCCAAATCCTCATGCTTCTTTCCCCCATTCACATTAGATTCTTTATCACAGTTTTGTCAAAACTGGGAATTGACTTGTTCTGATAAAAGTAATTTCAGGGGCACCTGGGTGGCTAAGTGGGTTAAGACTCTGCCTTTGGCTCAGGGTCCTGGGATCAAGCCCTGCATTGGGCTCTCTGTTCAGCAGGGAGCCTGCTTCACCCTCTCTCTCTGCCTGCCTCTCTGCCTACTTGTGATCTCTCTGTCAAATAAATAAATAAACAAAATCTTAAAAAAAAAAAGTAATTTCATTATATAAATCCATTGCCATTATTTTACCAAAGTGCTATTAAGTTTCATATTTGTTACCTGATTTCATTATGATATTTATATGAACAATGGAAATAATTGATTATACTTCAACATCAAAATAACATTTCACATACTTACATACATTTTTAAGGGTCTCTTTTGTGAGTTCTTTTGTTGTGTTTGTAGCCTTGGAGGGCCTCTCTGTGAAGTCAAGGCCAGACAGATGTTGACTTAATATGAGCAAGTGTTGCTTCAACAGTAGCTTTCTAACATAGAATTTTAATATATAATGTTGCTTTTTGAAGTTATAGATTTCCCATAAAAGTAAGTGTTTGAGCAAATGCTGGAAGACCCGCTCTTGAGCATACCATTATGAGATTTCCACATTGCTTCCAGGATGAAACTAGATGTCCTCAAAAATCCCTTTCAAATCTAACACGCTAACTTTCTCAATAAGGATTCCATAACAGATATTTACCAGTTATATATGACATATAGTCAACCTGACGCCAACACAACTCTAAAAATTAGAAAATGATTTGGGCTCTTTCTGTGGAGGTAGATGTGATGACATTAACCTCTCTTAAACATAGTGAGTAATGTGCTTTTTCTTGAAAAAAAAAAAAATATATATAAAACCTGTCTGGGGCTTTTTAATAATTCATGCTCTTTTTCATTACAAAACCAAAAAGTCAACTTAAAAACTTAGTAAAATTTTTATGAAAGCTGGAGCTTATAATAACTTTGACTTTTTAAGGAGTGAAGACAGCAACACTGCTTCCTTATATACCTTTTTTCAATAAAAACCAATTTAAAAATTTACATTTTTCAAGGAGGGATGATTCCCACAAACAAAACATAAGTATGCATCGCACCGCGCCAGGATGGACGCCTGTCACTCAAATCCCTGTCATGCCGTAAGCTACACCGATGCAATCAGAGAGGAAAATAGAGTTAGTTAGATGGGTTTATAGAGTGATGTCTGCATGAGTGGCAGATGTTGGTGCTATAACCACATTATGTGCACTCAATTTTTATTATAGAACAATTGCTTCTAATAACTTTGATGTTCATGATCAATGTGTCATAAATTCACCTGAATTTCAAAAATGACCTAAGAAATCGAAAGAATGGCTCTTCAGTTGTTTTCTCCCAATATATTCAATAATAACAATAAAAATAGTAACTGATTTGAACAGGTATTGAACTGTGGATTCCGACAATCTGTGAGATCTCAAATATGTGGCCCAGTCTTCCTGGTTCATGGAAGACCTGCCATTATGTCCAAGATAATTATCAATCATTGGCCGCACAATATTGTCTTCTGTAAGTGGGTAGTGTGATTAAAAGCAGCAATTCAAGCATGATCTGGAAAGCTGTGATTTTTATTGACAAAATGAACTGGTGACACTCTCTTTTCATGTTATTTGTCCTCAATTTGTGCTGCTTTCAGTTATTGATGGAGTCTATTACTATTTGGGTTATGATATCATTCCATATTATATCAAATCAATAGTAAATGTCACGTGAAGCAAGAAACATATTTCATTTATCCTGTAGAAATATTTTAGCCTATTTTTGTCATCTTCAGTTTCATTCAGGAATAAGCTGATGGAAATAATCTAGGTTTGATGATCAATTTATTTATGTATGTAATAGGCTTTTACTTCATATTTATAAATATTTCTTCCATCTTTACCACAGACTCTAGGTTTTCTGCACTGCTGACTCCTTAACATTAATACTGATAGTGACCACATTTTCAGCTGAATAAAAGTGGGAAACAGACAAAATATTATTTTAGGAGTGTACATTTGTTGGCTGTCTTGGAAATCAGTTTCTACCTCATTTTTGCCCTGAGCATATATTGTTTAATCTTTAAATATGGGTTGTATATTTACATATAAACACACATACATTTTGCACTGGTTTCTATTAGAAACAAATCTGATTTAAATTAAATGTTTTCCTGTATTTAGTATGAAATGCCAGCTGGTAATTAGCCAAAATGAAATACAGTGTAGTCAGTAAGAGCACGGGCAGGTGGAGACAGACCGTTTAGGTTTAAATTCGGTTAAATCATTTATTAGCTATATAATATTCAGAACTGAATTAAGCACTTTGTGTTTCAACTTCATCATCCATAAAATTAGTTGTTGGGAAATAAAATGTATTAATTCATGTTCTAACTGTTCTTGGTACTCAAGTACTGTTAAGTTCTTATTATTAGTGGTTATCCTAGTGAAGGTATCAAAACTAGAAACCTGGTTACACGTGTTTGTGTTTGTCATCATAAAAAAGGGATTTAGACCTGAAACTGGAGGAGTTCAGGTAGTGAAGAGAAGTGGGCTAAGAGAAGTAAGCCACGACTACATGTAAGTGGTCTGACAGTATTTAGAGATTTAGCCAGAAAGTGAGACTGAGATCTGCTGACAAATTGGAAGACACAAGGACAGTATTCAAAAATCCAGTGCAAAAAGTATTTCAGAAAGGAAATAGTGATGAACTATCTCCATGGTGAAGAGGAGGTGATGATGGTAGGATTAAGAATTGTCCATTAGGCCATCTTCATTCCTGCCCTCCGGAACTCTACGGAAAGCGCTCAGGGAACAAAAGCTCCCGAAAGCAAACCCGAGCGGATTACTCAGACCGGCCCCTGGTAAGGGCGGTGCGACTCCGCCTGGGGCAAAGACTCTTGAGAATCACTACAACAGGCCCCTCCCCCAGAAGATCAACAAGAAACCCAGCCAGGACCAAGTTCACCTACCAAGGACAGCAGTTTCAATACCAAGGAGAGCAGCAGAATTCCAGAGGAGGAGAAAGCAAAGCACGGAACTCATGGCTTTCTCCCAATGATTCTTTAGCCTTGCAGTTAATTTAATTTTTTTTCTTTTTCAATTTTTTTCTTCTTCTGCTAAATTTTTTAAACTTTTACCCTTTTCTTTTTTAACATTTTTTAACTAGTTTTTCTAATATATATATATATATATTTTTCCTTTTTATATTTTTTCTTTATTGGTTTTCTTTTTTTAATTGTTTCTCTTTTTTTTTTTTCTTTTTTTTCTTTCTGAACCTCTTTTTATCCCCTTTCTCCCCCCTCATGATTTGGGATCTCTTCTGATTTGGCTAAAGCATATTTTCCTGGGGTTGTTGCCACCCTTTTGATATTTTACTTGCTCCTTCATATACTCTTATCTGGACAAAATGACAAGGCGGAAAAATTCACCACAAAAAAAAGAACAAGAGGCAGTACCAAAGGCTAGGGACCTAATCAATACAGACATAAGTAATATGTCAGATCTAGAGTTCAGAATGACGATTCTCAAGGTTCTAGCCGGGCTCGAAAAAGGCATGGAAGATATTAAAGCAACCCTCTCGGGAGATATAAAAGCCCTTTCTGGAGAAATAAAAGAACTAAAATCTAACCAAGTTGAAATCAAAAAAGCTATTAATGAGGTGCAATCAAAAATGGAGGCTCTCACTGCTAGGATAAATGAGGCAGAAGAAAGAATTAGTGATATAGAAGACCAAATGACAGAGAATAAAGAAGCTGAGCAAAAGAGGGACAAACAGCTACTGGACCATGAGGGGAGAATTCGAGAGATAAGTGACACCATAAGAGGAAACAACATTAGAATAATTGGGATTCCAGAAGAAGAGGAAACAGAGAGGGGAGCAGAAGGTATATTGGAGAGAATTATTGCAGAGAATTTCCCCAATATGGCAAAGGGAACAAGCATCAAAATCCAGGAGATTCAGAGAACCCCCCTCAAAATCAATAAGAATAGGTCCACACCCTGTCACCTAATAGTAAAATTTACAAGTCTTAGTGACAAAGAGAAGATCCTGAAAGCAGTCCGGGAAAAGAAGTCTGTAACGTACAACGGTAAAAATATTAGATTGGCAGCAGACTTATCCACAGAGACCTGGCAGGCCAGAAAGAGCTGGCATGATATATTCAGAGTACTAAACGAGAAAAACATGCAGCCAAGAATACTATATCCAGCTAGGCTATCATTGAAAATAGAAGGAGAGATTAAAAGCTTCCAGGACAAACAAAAACTGAAAGAATTTGCAAACACCAAACCAGCTCTACAGGAAATATTGAAAGGGGTCCTCTAAGCAAAGAGAGACCCTAAAAGTAGTAGATCAGAAAGAAACAGAGACAATATACAATAACAGTCACCTTACAGGCAATACAATGGCACTAAATTCATATCTCTCAATACTTACCCTGAATGTTAATGGGCTAAATGCCCCAATCAAAAGACACAGGGTATCAGAATGGATAAAAAAACAAAACCCATCTATATGTTGCCTACAAGAAACTCATCTTAAACATGAAGACACCTCCAGATTTAAAGTGAGGGGGTGGAAAAGAATTTACCATGCTAATGGACATCAGAAGAAAGCAGGAGTGGCAATCCTTATATCAGATCAATTAGATTTTAAGCCAAAGACTATAATAAGAGATGAGGAAGGACACTATATCATACTCAAAGGAACTGTCCAGCAAGAAGATCTAACAATTTTAAATATCTATGCCCCTAACGTGGGAGCAGCCAACTATATAAACCAATTAATAACAAAATCAAAGAAACACATTGACAATAATACAATAATAGTAGGGGACTTTCACACTCCCTTCACTGAAATGGACAGATCATCCAAGCAAAAGATCAACAAGGAAATAAAGGCCTTAAATGACACACTGGACCAGATGGACATCACAGATATATTCAGAACATTTCATCCCAAAGCAACAGAATACACATTCTTCTCTAGTGCGCATGGAACATTCTCCAGAATAGATCACATCCTCGGTCATAAATCAGGTCTCAACCGTTATCAAAAGATTGGAATCATTCCCTGCATATTTTCAGACCACAGTGCTCTGAAGCTAGAACTCAATCACAAGAGGAAATTTGGAAAGAACCCAAATACATGGAGACTAAACAGCATCCTTCTAAAGAATGAATGGGTCAACCAGGAAATTAAAGAAGAATTGAAAAAATTCATGGAAACAAATGATAATGAAAACACAACGGTTCAAAATCTGTGGGACACAACAAAGGCAGTCCTGAGAGGAAAATATATAGTGGTACAAGCCTTTCTCAAGAAACAAGAAAGGTCTCAGGTACACAACCTAACCCTACACCTAAAAGAGCTGGAGAAAGAACAAGAAAAAAAGCCTAAACCCAGCAGGAGAAGAGAAATCATAAAGATCAGAGCAGAAATCAATGAAATACAAACCAAAAAAACAATAGAACAAATCAACGAAACTAGGAGCTGGTTCTTTGAAAGAATTAATAAGATCGATAAACCCCTGGCCAGACTTATCAAAAAGAAAAGAGAAAGGACCCAAATAAATAAAATCATGAATGAAAGAGGAGAGATCACAACTAACACCAAAGAAATACAGACAATTATAAGAACGTACTATGAGCAACTCTACACCAACAAATTTGACAATCTGGAAGAAATGGATGCATTCCTAGAGACATATAAACTACCACAACTGAACCAGGAAGAAATAGAAAGCCTGAACAGACCCATAACCAGTAAGGAGATTGAAACAGTCATCAAAAATCTCCAAACAAACAAAAGCCCAGGGCCAGACGGCTTCCTGGGGGAATTCTACCAAACATTTAAAGAAGAACTAATTCCTATTCTCCTGAAACTGTTCCAAAAAATAGAAATGGAAGGAAAACTTCCAGACTCATTTTATGAGGCCAGCATCACCTTGATCCCAAAACCAGACAAGGATCCCATCAAAAAAGAGAACTACAGACCAATATCCTTGATGAACACAGATGCAAAAATTCTCACCAAAATACTAGCCAATAGGATTCAACAGTACATTAAAAGGATTATTCACCACGACCAAGTGGGATTTATTCCAGGGCTGCAAGGTTGGTTCAACATCCGCAAATCAATCGATGTGATACAACACATTAATAAAAGAAAGAACAAGAACCATATGATACTCTCCATAGATGCTGAAAAAGCATTTGACAAAGTACAGCATCCCTTCCTGATCAAAACTCTTCAAAGTGTAGGGATAGAGGGCACATACCTCAATATTATCAAAGCCATCTATGAAAAACCCACCGCAAATATCATTCTCAATGGAGAAAAACTGAAAGCTTTTCCGCTAAGGTCAGGAACACGGCAGGGATGTCCGTTATCACCACTGCTATTCAACATAGTATTAGAAGTCCTAGCCTCAGCAATCAGACAACAAAAGGAAATTAAAGGCATCCAAATCAGCAAAGAAGAAGTCAAACTATCACTCTTCACAGATGATATGATACTATATGTGGAAAACCCAAAAGACTCCACTCCAAAACTGCTAGAACTTGTACAGGAATTCAGTAAAGTGTCAGGATATAAAATCAATGCACAGGAATCAGTTGCATTTCTCTACACCAACAACAAGACAGAAGAAAGAGAAATTAAAGAGTCAATCCCATTTAAAATTGCACCCAAAACTATAAGATACCTAGGAATAAATCTAACCAAAGAGACTAAGAATCTATACACAGAAAACTATAAAGTACTCATGAAAGAAATTGAAGAAGACACAATGAAATAGAAAAACGTTCCATGCTCCTGGATTGGAAGAATAAATATTGTGAAAATGTCTATGCTACCTAAAGCAATCTACACATTTAATGCAATTCCTATCAAAGTACCATCCATTTTTTTCAAAGAAATGGAACAAATAATCCTAAAATTTATATGGAACCAGAAAAGACCTCGAATAGCCAAAGCAATATTGAAAAAGAAAGCCAAAGTTGGTGGCATCACAATTCCGGACTTCAAGCTCTATTACAAAGCTGTCATCATCAAGACAGCATGGTACTGGCACAAAAACAGACACATAGATCAATGGAACAGAATAGAGAGCCCAGAAATAGACCCTCAACTCTATGGTCAACTAATCTTCGACAAAGCAGGAAAGAATGTCCAATGGAAAAAAGACAGCCTCTTCAATAAATGGTGTTGGGAAAATTGGACAGCCACATGCAGAAAAATGAAATTGGATCATTTCCTTACACCACACACGAAAATAGACTCAAAATGGATGAAGGAGCTCAATGTGAGAAAGGAATCCATCAAAATCCTTGAGGAGAACACAGGCAGCAACCTCTTCGACCTCAGCCGCAGCAACATCTTCCTAGGAACATCGCCAAAGGCAAGGGAAGCAAGGGCAAAAATGAACTATTGGGATTTTATCAAGATCAAAAGCTTTTGCACAGCAAAGGAAACAGTTAACAAAACCAAAAGACAACTGACAGAATGGGAGAAGATATTTGCAAATGACATATCAGATAAAGGGCTAGTGTCCAAAATCTATAAAGAACTTAGCAAACTCAACACCCAAAGAACAAATAATCCAATCAAGAAATGGGCAGAGGACATGAACAGACATTTCTGCAAAGAAGACATCCAGATGGCCAACAGACACATGAAAAAGTGCTCCATATTACTCGGCATCAGGGAAATACAAATCAAAACCACAATGAGATATCACCTCACACCAGTCAGAATGGCTAAAATTAACAAGTCAGGAAATGACAGATACTGGCGAGGATTCGGAGAAAGGGGAACCCTCCTACACTGTTGGTGGGAATGCAAGCTGGTGCAACCACTCTGGAAAACAGCATGGAGGTTCCTCAAAATGTTGAAAATAGAACTACCCTATGACCCAGCAATTGTACTGCTGGGTATTTACCCTAAAGATACAAACGTAGTGATCCGAAGGGGCACGTGCACCCGAATGTTTATAGCAGCAATGTCTACAATAGCCAAACTATGGAAAGAACCTAGATGTCCATCAACAGACGAATGGATAAAGAAGACGTGGTATATATACACAATGGAATACTATGCAGCCATCAAAAGAAATGAAATCTTGCCATTTGCGACGACGTGGATGGAACTAGAGGGTATCATGCTTAGCGAAATAAGTCAATTGGAGAAAGACAACTATCATATGATCTCCCTGATATGAGGGAGAGGAGATGCAACATGGTGGGTTAAGGGGGTAGGGGAAGAGTAAATGAAACAAGATGGGATTGGGAGGGAGACAAACCATAAGTGACTCTTAATCTCACAAAACAAACTGAGGGTTGATGGGGGGAGGGGGGTTGGGAGAGGGGGGTTGGGATTATGGACATTGGGGAGGGTATGTGCTATGGTGAGTGCTGTGAAGTGTGTAAACCTGGCGATTCACAGACCTGTACCCCTGGGGATAAAAAGATATTATATGTTTATAAAAAATAAAATTAAAAAAAAATTAAAAAAAAAAAAAAGAATTGTCCATTAGTGTTGGCAACAGGGTCACGTGGACAATAGCAGTTTCAAAATGTGAGAGTAAAAAAGAAACAAGGACACAGAGAAGTGATGGTGCTGAGCACAAACAACAAATTCTAGGTGCAGAGAAATGTGCCAGTAGGTAAAAGGGACCAACAAGGTATAAGAATTTTTTTAAGTCGAAATTTGTTATAGAGTATTTATTTTTTTATAGAAATGATTCAGTAGATATTGAAGTCGATGATGCAAGAGATGAAGGGATTGGTTGCAGGAACAAAGTCCTTCAAAACATGCAGAGGACTGAGTTATAATATTTTAATTTACCATCCAGTGTAATTTGTTGTTGTTGTTTATTGTGTTCTTGGCGCCTCAAATAAGACCCTAGGAAGGCGTTTTTTCATTTGTCCCACCTATAAGAGGGCTAGGAAACAGAAACAGGCATATAGTAAATATTTGTTAAACAAACATAGGCACAAATAAGTGAATGAAAACATAAATAAAAGTAAGCAGATGAAGCAGTGGTGTGGCCTTAGATGAGTGGAAGACAATTTTTTTATTGTAACCGGAGGGAAGTAAAGCATATAGGAGCAGACGGATGTGTATTAGTGGGGTTGTCGATCATAACACATAGGTGTTCCTATCAGTCTACTTCTATTGTATTATGAAATATAATATGCAAAATTTATTTCAAGGGGGAATAATGAGAGATAAAGTTGAGAAAATCTTGCAGAGAATAACAAAAAAAAATAATGAGGCAATAGGAGAAACCGTATTTTTTGAAATGATTAGAGATCTGATTTAGAAGGACAAACATCTGACTAATGAATTTCAGAAAGAAAATAGAGAAAAGAGAAGGAAGAAAATTATCAAATAAGTATTACAATATATGTGTTAAAATGATTATTAAAATAATCATTTGAGTATTGCATTTGTCATTAAATTTAATGACAATAAGTTGTCATTAAACTTGCATAATCAAAAGGATTAACTGAAGAGCTCAAAGTTTGTAGAGAGAAGAAAAATAAGATCATTCTTATGCAAAGTTCATACAAAGTCAACAGACTCTCAGAAGTAATGGTAGTCAGAAGACAAAAAGGGTAATGATTTAAAAATTCTGAGAAAATCTTGTTTTATCATAGAATTCAATAATGGGGAAAATTATGAATCCAATGTGAGGATACAAAAATATATGATCAGATATGCGATTTCTCAAGAAATTATCATCTTTACACATATGATTAGGAATTTACTAACTTGAGAAAGTTAAATAAGAAAGGACAAGAACATGAGATCAAAAAACTGGAAATCCAGCCCAAAAGGTAGGCAAAAGATGAAGAAACCAAAGTTCCAGGGTAAGAGCTATGTGTAGACCATAAGAATAACCAATTCATATTGGAGCAGGAAGATATAAGTATTCAGGAGCAAGAGTTCTGCAAATAAATCAAAGTGATAAATTTTAGAAGATATCTGCATATTTGAAAAATTGCACTTAATATAGCTACTGGAAATGATAGATGAATTGACTGGTATAGAAGTAAGTATGCAAAAAAATACAAGGCAATTTTTAATAGTAGGAGAAACTACTAATCATACAGGAAAGAAAAAACAAATATGTCACTTGACTTAGCAGTGTATTATTTTTATACATTTGAAATAGTATGAATATTAAGTAAATAGTCTGAAGATTACGTTAGAATGATAGGTGGACAAAAAAAAAATCCAGAATGGGATTATTGGTGTAAAAGGACTAAATTTCTACCTACCATAAAAACGAGTCATTAGATAATATTTAAAATACAGAATCAAAGGGCACCTGGGTAGCTCAATCGATTAAGCAGCCACCTCTCAATTTTGGCTCAGGTCATGATCTCATGGGTCATGCAATCAAGACCCATGTTGGGCTCTTCACTCAACAGGGTGTCTGCTTGGGCTTCTCTGCCTTTCCTTCTCTCTCTGCCCCTCCCCCTGCTCATGCTCTCTCCCTCTCTCTCAAATAAATAAATAAATCTTAATAAACTAAAATAAAATACAGAATCAATCAACAGTAATATATGGAAATCATAAACAAATTTTAAGACAAATGCAAGAACAAGTATAAGGGGATAATTTTCTTTGGGGAGAACAGAAAGATGGAGCCGCTCTTTTACATGAAAGCTTACACTTGTAATATTTCAGTAAAATAAATGGAATATAGAATTAATTTGAATATATGCACACATGTGTATAATCACCCCACTGGCTATTGATGGAGACCTCAAAATAAGGAATAAGCAATTTTGATGCTTATTTTAGTTTTAGATGCCTATGTCTTTTGTATTTAATATAAGAAGAAGGAAGAGTGGTTAAACAAGGATTTTTAAAATAGGAGCAAAACAGGTAGCAGTACTGTATAAGTGGATGACTTTTGACAAGTATAGTGATACATTTATATGCTAATTATGATATAAAAATTTTCATCACCCCAGAATATTCTCTCATGCCCCTTTCCAAACATTTCTCACCCTCCCAAAGACAAACATTATTCTGATTTCTACATACATAGTTACACCTGATTTTGAATGTCATATGAAAGGACTCATGTAGTACATCTGGTTTTGTGTCCAAATTCACTTACTCAGATAATGAGGATCAGATTCATTTATGTTTATTGAGTAGAGAAGATAAAGAATATTCTGCTCTGAGTTTCCCAATAAAAAGAACTCACTGCCCAACTGCAAGAATTGTGGTCAGCTGATAGCCTCCACCTGAAGCTCCTTCACGGCCCACATCAGCTTTGAGTCTGTGCTGCACTTCCTTTGAGGGCTGCTCTCACATAATGGCACATCAAGGCAGACGTAGGTGAGATCACGCTGTTATTAAGGTGGCCGCCTGCCAATGGCAGTAAAATTTTGGTGCAAGACATTTACACCCTACGCAGAGCCCCTCCTATGGGAAGTCTTTGCTCATGAGCTTCACACTGAGCTGATAGAGACCTTCAGTACTGTCAAGGCATGAAAAGTTCTGACCAACCAAGTTTTCTCTTCCCTCTTTCTTCAGGTGTTATTCTCCAAAAATTTTGTGCAGTCCTACCTCCTCAGTAGTTGCTTCCCAATGGACCTAGCCTGTGATCATGGATGTGTTGTTCATGTGATTTTGTTGATGACTAGTGTTCCATTGTGATAACACATCACAATTTCTTTATCCATTCTCTTGGACTTTGGAGTTGTTTAGTGGGTTTTGGTTATTACAAATAAAGCTGCTCTAAACATTCTAGTTCATATCTTTGTTTACGGACTAATATTTTGGGAACAGAATGACCTAACCACAAGGGAGGTATATAGTTAACTTCATAAGAAATTGCTAGTTTTCTAAAGTAGTTGAATCATTTTACATCCCCAGCAATAAGGGAAAGTCCAAATTATACCATATATTTGTCAACATTTCTTATCAAGAATTTAAATTTTAGCTATTCTAACAGGCATAAAGTGATACTTTGTGATTTTGGTTTGCCTTTCACCAGTGATGCTAACGTTCTCATGTGGTTATTAATCATTTGCTTATATTCTTTTGTTCAGTATCTGCTCAAATCTCAAATCAAACACTATTCTCCATATTCAATCGGGTTGCCTTTGTCTTTGCTTGTATTTTGGTATTGACTTAAGCATTTGTTCTTTTGTTTTTTTTTTCTTTTTTAAAAATTTTTATTATTTTTTAAATTATGTAAGCATTTGTAAACATTCTACATAAAAATCCTTTGCAAGGGGGCTCCTGGATGTCTCAGTCAGTTAGGCATCTAACTCTTGATTTGTCTCAAATCGTGATCTCAGGGTCTGAGATTGAGGCCCCCAACGGGCTCCTTGCACTGGGAGTAGAACCTACTTGGGACTCACTCTCTCCCTTTGCTCCTCCCCTGCTCTCCCTCTCATGCTCTCTCTCTCAAAACAAAGAAAAAACAAAAAACAGGATGGAAAAAAAATAGTTTGCAGTATAGGTAGTGTGAATAGTGTCTCCCTGTATGTAGCTTGCCTATTCATTTTTTATTACTGGTGTTTTGGTTGATATTTTTTAAAAAGTTGATGAAAATATTTTATCGTTGTTTACTTTCATGATTGTTACTTTTGGTGTCCCGTTTAAGAAATTTTATGGACACACCAGTTGCAAAGATACTCTCCTAAATTTCCTTCTAAAAGAAGTTTTATGGTTTTAACATTTACCTTTAACTTTATGATCTATCTCAAATTGATTTTTGTTTATGAATATATATTTGGTATGTTTTTTCTTCCTGTCTACTTGTTCCAGTAAGTTTTGTTGAAAGGACTTTTTATTCTTTAGTAACTTGCTTTGGAGTCTTTGCCAAAAATCGGTTGTGTTGTTCTATTTCCACATGCAGAATACTCTTCCTCTATCCTCTTTGCCTATCCTTAATATCAAACTGGTATATTATTATTGGTATATTATTATCAGTGTTAGTCCTCCAACTACATTTTTCTTTTAAAATATATTATGGCCATTCTTGGTCATTTGCGTATCTGTATGAATTTTAGAATCAATTTCTCAATTCCTACAAAGAAATAGATATTTATCAGAATGGCGTTAAAAGTATGGGCTAAATAGGGAAGAATTGACATCTTAATTGTTTCCAATTCATGAAAATGGCATATCTTTCCATTTATTTAGTTCTTTAATTTCTCTAAACATCATTTTATAATCTTAACTACAGATATCTTCTCTGTATCTTGTTAAATTGCTTAATGTAATGGTAATATTAATGATTTTGATGTTATTATAAATGGAATTTCTTTAATTATGTTTTCTAAATTTATGCTGAAGTATATGGAAATACCATTGTTCTTGGAATATTGCCTTCTAAATCCACTTTTTATTTCTGGCAGCTTGATTGTAAATTTACAATTTTATATGAAAAATAGTATCATGTTATCTGTGACTGAAGAGTTTATTCCTAGTGTATTGTTGCATAGAAATGTGGTAGTGGGCATTCTTGCTTGTCTCTAACCTTAGAGGAAAATATACACTATTTCAATATTAAATATATAATTACAATGTTGTTGAGGTTTATTCAAGAATGCTTTTCAGATAGAAGACATTTTTAGTTTGCTGAGAGCTTTTCAAAATAAAACAATGAGATGCCGAATTTTGGCAAGTACATTTTTTTTTTTTTTAAGAATTTTTTATTTGACAGAGAGAGAGCACAAGCAAAGGGAGCAGCTGGCAGGGAGAGGGGGAGAAGCACTCTCCCCACTGAATAGGGAGCCCGATGTGGTACTCAATCTCAGGACCCTGGGACCATGACGTGAGTCGAAGGTAGCCGCTGAACTGACGGAGCCACTCAGGCGTCCCAGTGCATTTCTTTTCAATAACACCTTTGTAGTGATATAACCCACATATAATAAAAATTCATGCTGTTGAAATGTATAGTTCTGTGTTTATTATACCCACAGCATTATGCAATCACCTTCAGTCTCCAATTTCAGATCATTTCCTCACCCCAAATAGAAATCCCATACCCATTAGAAGTTACTTCCCAGACTTTTTGCTCTAGGGAGGACATCCAGTACCATGTAAACAGAGGACACTGATATCATTGTCTTGTTCCTACAATCAAGGGGAGAGAATCCAGTCTTCACTGGCAAGTGGATTGTTAATGTGGGTTTTTTGGTAGATTCCCTTTAATAGGTTGACACAGGTCCTTTCAACTACAAGTTTGTTAAGGATGTTTATCCTGAAAGGTATTAGATTTTGTTAGATGGGTTTTCTGCACCCCTTGAAGGGATCACGTGGTTTTTGTTCTTTCTATCAACGTGGTGTATTACACTGATCGATTTTCAGATGTTATGCTGATTTACGTTCCTGCGATAGGTTGCACTTTTTCACTTTTTTATATGTTGCTTTGCAATATTTTATTGAGGATTTTTATGTAATAATCATAAGGGATATTATTATAGTTTCCTTTCCTGATGTTGTCTTTGTCTGATTTTGGTATCATGGTCATTCTGACTGACCTCTAAGAAGGAATTGAGAAGGCTTCCCACCTCTTCCACTTTTGGGAAGATTTTTATAAAAATTGGTATTAATTCTTCTTTAAATGTTTAGCAGACTTTACCAATGAAGTCATCTGCACTTGAACTTCTCTTTGTGGGAAGTTTCAAAATTACTAATTCAATCTCTTCACCTGTTACTGGTTTATAGAAATTTTCAAAAGATCATTTTAAGGCAAAGACCTGTGTGAGAATAGTTTATTGTAAGGAGACCTCAAAAGTCACTTATCGGGGCTGAGAAAGGGGGAAAAGGGTATGTTAATGAGTTGGTCACCACTATGGGCTCTTAAACCTCAGTTCTTCTAGGAATTTAGGGAGATGGAATAGAAAAGTCCTCAGAATTATCACACGCAGGCCATGAGGATGATGAAGTCTTTATTTATCCCGAAACTCTAATATGTCGTTGGCTTAGGGCTGCTCATAGGGGCACTAACTCTTGGATGTTTCTAGCAGAAAGGCTATGCCAAACTCCTCAGGCAGGGTGGACACCATTTGCAAGTCTGAAAAGGTGAGCACTGAGAGGATATGAGTAATGCACAAACAAGGTCTGGCAGATGCTTCTAGGCATAGTGTCTGTTACTATATTATAACTCTATCACACTCTGCTTTTCATTATAGATTCTTTTCTGTAAGACTGTCACCACCAAATTGTATGCTGCTTTAGAATTTTGTGTCTTAAACATTTCTCACATGTAACACCTCCTTTCCATTTTTAAGGCTACTGTCCTAGATAAGGCTCACAATAATCTTGACTGGATGATTACATTAGCCTACCAACTTTTTATCTCCCTTTCTTTTCTCAGATTCAAGGGATGATAAGTAGACTCAACTTCTTTTGTGTATCTATCATCTATCTATCTATCTATCTATCTATCATAAACATACTATGCTATGCTAGTTTCAGGTGTACAGTCTAATGATTCAGCAATTCTATACATTTGTCAGCGCTCATCAAGATTAAATGTACTCTTAATCCCCTTTCTCTATTTCACCCATTCCCTCACCATCCTCTCTTCTGGCAACCACCAGTTGGTTCTCTGTATTTAAGAGATTCAAATTCTTGGTTCGAAGAGTGGCAAAGAATTTTGCAGTCTTGTCTTTCTAATTGTCATAAGGGGCATAGCTCACCTGGAGTAGATCACATGTCTTCAAAACCAGCCTCCACATTGCTGAAAGAATATTTTTAGATCCATATTTTATTATTCTCTTCCCATGCCTATGCTCAAAATATTTCAAGCCTTCTAATCCATACTGTATATATATAGCTCTGTATGATGGGGCCACTGCCTATCTGTCTAGTTCATTTTATTTCTTTCTTCTATGTACTTACACTCTAGAAATACCAAGGTGCTTACAATTCTTATAGTGTTAGCAACTTTTATACACTTTTCTTTGTCTTTTATTTGTTAACACACACACACACACACACACACACACACACGCACACTCCTTCCTCCCTTCTCCCAATACTAAATCTGGGAACAAATTTCTTTTTATGCCAATCCATATAACTAACATGTAATTTTAGTCTGACTATTTGTCTCTGCACTAGATTCAGCTACTGGAGGATATAAATGATGATATCTTTTAATATTTATACCCCCAATACTAATTGTAAGCCTAACACGTGGTAAATTATTAATAAAATATGTGAAATGAGTGGATGAATGCAGTTACCATTGTTGTATTTGCTACAACAGTGCCTAGTTTTTCTATAAAACCAGAGAGGGGAGAGGGCACAAGGGGAGAAGAGTAGGATGTCATTGAAAGAACATACTCTTTCAAACAGACAAAATGTATCTTATGTTCAAATTTTAGTTCTAATCTTTCCTATCAAAGTGACTCAGGGCAAGTTATTTAAACTCTCAAATGCATTTTCCTCTTCTTAGAGAAAGGGATGATCCTATTTCTTAAAGGTAGGATTGGAAGTGCACACACACACACACACACACACACACACACACACAGAAGGCACAATGCTTAGGGAGCATTCTGGTTTGGGAAAACAACTAATTCCTCATTTGGGTATGTTACTCCAGCCCATTTCTTGATAGACCTAAAGAGCTGCTGGGTTTGAGGGAGGCCTGGAACAGAAGAGAGATCTGCAGTAGGTCTGGGCGTGCTCCTGCAGATCCAATGGGGCTTACAGTGGCGGTGGCAGAGAGGAAGGTCCTTTAGGGCCCTTGGGAGGTCCTTGTAGGTGAGTTGTAGCACAGCAACCTAGGAGTTTGGGGCAAAGCTCTGCTCTCCTCTGCGGATAAACAGTTCTTGACCTGTTACTAGGCTTTGTAGCCCTGAGAAAGTCTTGATAATAGATGGAATTTTGATATTAACACTCACCACAGTTTCCCCTTTGAAATGTAAGATATAGAGGATACACTTTAAACAACTACTGCAGACTTACTTTATTCTTACAAACTTTTGGTTATCAGCTATGTGATAAGACCATACAATTTCTCTTAATTATACTATTTGGGCAATTTTTAAAAAAGATTTTATTTATTTATTTGACAAAGAGAGACACAGCAAGGGAAGGAACACAAGCAGGGAGAGTAGGAGAGGGAGAAGCAGCCTTCCTGCTGAGCAGGAAGCCTGTTGTGGGGCTCAATCCTAGGACCCTGGGATCATGACCTGAGCCTAAGGCAGATACTTAATGGCTGAGCCACCCAGGCCCCCCACAACTTGGGCAATGTTTATTTTAAGTAGGAAGAAGAAAGGAAACAACAAACATATATTTTAATTCTTCATAATTGCTTTTCAGTGAATATGTGGTTAATACTTCAAGAAAGCTTTATAAATGAGATAATTACAGAAATATTGGATATAAAGCATTTTTCTTAATTTTTTGAATGTCTTTGCGTGTTAAAATAATTTTTAAAAAATGCCTAAGACTTTTTCTGAAGTTTAAAAAATGTTAAGTAGCAACAATAATGGAAACTTTCTTTTCCTTTGTCTCCTCACTCTGCACCCCCCACTGACTCCAAGAAACCAGAACAGTGTAGAGACTTCTCCACACACAGAGGAAATGTTGAGCAGATCTATAAGTGAGCTTTGTATACTTTCCTTTTTTGTAAGATGTTGCCATTTCTGCTATGTTATCTTCTATTAGCTATATTTCAGTGAGCTTTGGTTACAAAAATGTGGGTGATAGCAAGAAAGAATTTCAGTAGTTAAAATGTTTAAATAAATACCTCAGTTTGTATGCTACCTGTTCTCTCTTGAATATGTTTTCCCATTGCTGCCTAAGTGGGAGTCAAACAAGTTCTAAAGTTATTATTATGTATGCATTGATGTATACATGAAGCTATTAACACAGAAATCTTTGACAGGGCAAACTTGTAATGACTTCCCTGAAGCCGTTATCTTGAACTGTCTCTAAATGTGCCTTTCCTCTTTGTTGAACAGATCTTTTTAGGAAAAGGGCAAAACATATATAGAGTCAGAAAACATTTAGATTTTGCCTTTTTGTAGGTTCATAGCAGCCAAACTATTTCATTTAAAAAGTGTGAAAAAAAATAATGCTTCTGGGCTCAGTATATATGCCAAGTTTACACCAGCATCACATTTTTTATGGCTGATTTATAAACCCGTCAAAAAGGATGGAAATGCTGACACATTAATAACTCTGGCAGAATAAGTTCTGCATACTTTGGGGAAAAAATAGAGAAAAGAAATAAAATGGACAATTCCAGCCTAAAGAATGGAAGTTCCTTAAAAAGGACAGGAGATATTTTATGCTTTACATAAAGATACATAAAGAATCTTATTTTTATAGTTGTTTGGTAAGAAATAAGTAATTATAGATTAGCTTATCTTAGCAATAAGTATTTACTATCATTTTACCTATTCCTTTAAAATAATCTGATATTAGAATGGTATTAAAAAATGTGATAGTTTTAATGCCATTAAACATATTTTTTTTCTTTTGAAATAATATGCTTAATTTGAGTACTGTAAACCTTAGATTATAATGAAAGAAGGCAAAAGTCTTAAATATAAACATAGTAGTCCCTACATTTTCAAATTAATCTATTAAAATACTGAATATATTTAAAAATTATAATATCCAATGTTCCTATTGATACAGAAAAAAAAGGTACTATCATATTACTTACTAGAAGATAAATTTGATACTATATGCTCAAAACCCTGCAATTCATGCATGTAGACTCAATCGTTACATTTCCAAGTGCCTATCCTTAGTTTTTGATTAGGAATTTGGTTAAATATTTATAAATCAATATTGTTTCATATTATTTAAAAAATTGCAAACAACTTTGTGAACAACTATAGAGGAGACACTATTATGGTGCACAAGCAAATCTAATACTTAGTAAATTCAAATAATAATTTTTTTTTAAGATTGTATTTATTTATTTGACAGATAGAGATCACAAGTAGGCAGAGAGGCAGGCAGAGAGAGAGGGGGAGGCAGGCTCCCTGCTGAGCAGAGAGTCCCATGCGGAGCTCGATCCCAGGACCCTGGGATTATGACCTGAGCTGAAGGCAGAGGCTTAACCCACTGAGCCACCCAGGCGCCCCCAAATAATAATTCTTAAAAGATAAATAATAAGCTGAGGAAACTGGCAAAAATAAAAAAATATAGCTATATGAATACAATAATACAGATACAACAGGATATAAAAAATTGACATTTTTACCAGTCACTGACATAAAACATGCTGAAATGTTTGCCTTATCACCACATGCATGTTTTCAGTGAAAATCTATAGAATCTGGTCTAAGAATTTCGAGTTTCCTCAGCCACTTTGAGATTTCATGAGGGTGAATGAGGAATGATTCTTATGACAACATAACATTTGTAAAGACCATATTTTGAGTTTCATTCTCTCCTTCATCCCTATGGTGAGATAATTTCTTGCCCTCCTTCATCAAACCTATAGTGGAGATATTATGGAGGTCCACAAAGAGGGTCACATGTGATCCTCCACATTTAGAAGGCAGGACAAATGATGGTCTAACTCCCACCTACAAACACCTAGTATAAATGTGACTTGACTCCCTACCTTGGTGGTTGATCTGATTGAAGCACTGTTCTGTGGGGGAACTCACAAGCCTGGATTTAGATGAAGTTAAGGATGAATGAGTCGCTGTCAACTAGATGAGGACTATCAGGAACAGACCACGTGCATGGTCTTCATAGGTCTTGTCTTATTGGGCTGCCTAGAGGGAAGGCTCCAGTAAGAAACTGGCAGTTAAATACCTAAGAGCTGAGGAATGAGTGCTAAACCATCACTTTTGTCATTTACCTGGGACAAGAGAACTGCTGGAGAGAAAAGTCAGCAGATATCTTTTCCCAGGTCCACAAAAAGGCGAGTTCAATGAAGTCAAACAACATGAGCTTACCACAGTGTTTTGAGGTAATTTTTGAAGGTTAATACTCTAAAACTGCAATTAGTGAAAATTAAAATGATCAACTTGGAGAACGATCAGGACACTTTGCATTGACAGGTCTTACATATGGCTTTGTTGTCAGAGAATTCTACCTCTGAGTCAGGTGGTACCAATGATTAGAAATGAATAATCTCAGACAAAGTAATTAACCTCTTCAAACTACAGCTTCCTCATCCATTTTGTAAAGGGGATGATAATGCTTCCTAACTCCCAGAGTTAGAGTGAGGATTAAGTGAGATAATGAATGCAAAACATTTAATCCAGTGTCTTGTAAGTAGTAAATGTAATCTTAATTACATTATTATCATTATATTGCTTGTCATGAAGAGCAAAACACCTGGGACAATCAGGGGGGCTGTGAGAAGGCAAACGTTGCTGAGGAGCTTTCCTCTTTTATGGCCGGGAGACACAGATGAACCCGTGACATTTTAAGAAGCCTTGTAAACCAAGGCCACATAAATACCGAACTTCCAATGTTTTGAAAGTGCTAACATGCATTTTTTTTTTTTCACTAAAACTCTCAAGCTTCCTACAAATTGCCAACTAGGAAGAAAACAAACAAACTGCCATTTCTTGGAATGCCAGCAATAAATGGAAATTCCACAAAAATATCTATGTCCCCACCGGGAGAATGGCACCAAAAACAACATCCGCTATTTATTCTCGGGACAATTTGTACCCTGCTAGAAAATGACACAGGGACTCCCTCAACTCTCTCCTGTATGATTTAACTCGGAGGGATATAAAGTTCATCACCTCTCCATTTGAACTCCGTTCCTGTCTGTGTCACAAATGGTGTCATTAGCGGGAAGCTCACAAATGTTTGTAATTAAAAAACAACTTTTCTCGGAGGCACACGCACAGTCTGTATATGGGAAGAGATGTTTTTCACCATATGAACACTCAGACTCTAGCACAAAATTCAGAAAATTAAAAATGTGTGCATTGTTTTTGTGAAGGCCTGTTAGCGGCTTGCAGTGAGTCTCTGCATGATTGAGGTTGTGGCCACACGGCTTTGAATCCCCAATCTATAATTTACTGAGCATTCACGCTCCTTTCATATATAAATATTCGGCTTGGCAAATCTGATTTCTTTTACCACCAATCCCTGTGATTCATTTTCTACAACTATGTGGCCTGGGCCCCCTGCGGAAAGCCTGATATCGTCCTCCTGCTGCTCTGCCCACCTGTTTAGAATTTACATCCAAAATTCATCTAAAACATACCATTTTCCCCCTGGAGAATAGCGAGTTAATATATTTACAAATTCCAGGTGAATTAGATATGTTCTGAGGGTTTTGCAATTTCATATTTTAGAAACTACACTTTGATGGGGCTGGCAATGTCTCCTTTCCAGAGTAAAATCAAAACAGAGCCCCCTCCTAAAATAAAGCCCAAATGAAACAGCACACCAAAAAGAATTCCTCCTATGCATGTTTCATGAAACATTCCCCCCGCTTTTCACCATGACGTTCAACATGCCAGAACCAGGCACAAATGATTGTATGCATCTTAGCTTAGATTTTACTTAATAAAAACAGACAGAATTAATTTTCATGGGAATTATGCAATTTTTCTGAAGTTCTGGGCTACCTGGCTCCTTAGGCAACTCTCTTTCTATCACAGTTCAGAGCTCAACTTCCTTCTTCCTAGCAAATTGCATTAGCATAGATTACTTTGGAGTAAATATTGTATGGACTTCTTTAATCAACGCCAGGAGACACTTTGTGCTTGTAAGCTTATTCATAAATTTCTCTGTTCTGTTTCTTGAAATATTTTTGGTTGAGGGACCCAAGTAGGGGGCAAGATGGCAGAACCTCTTTAATTTAATTTAATACGCTCCTGCTAGAAAGCTCCAGCTTCTGGAGAGAATTCTGAAAAACAGATGTCTCCCTTCCAAAGTGAAAAACATGCATCTGTTTCCTAAATGTCAAAACAATAACAGTAAGTTCCAGCAGACACACGTAAAGGTTTGAGTGGCTGTCCTACCATGGTAGAGCGGGGCCTTATTTTTAGACAGCTGAGAAATCCCCCAAGAAACACACACATTATCTTAACTGCGCATGCGTGCAGTACCGGGAGCAGGCCAGAGAAAGGAAACTGAGAATCAACGATGTGGGCAGGCAGAGATTACAATTTATGGAAGAGGAATTGGCTTGGATAATAGAGGTTTGTGATGCAATATGACTGTCTCTTTAAATAGCACCCCCCCGCCCCGTTTCTTTCCATCACTCTATTTTAGACTTACCTGAATTCATTTGGTCACAATTCCCCTATCTCTCCATCAGTACATCGTTTGGTTTCTGTTACCTGCATATCACTTTGTTTTCTTCCGAATGCCTGCCTGCGTTTACGGAATGTGGTCAGGAACTGATAGGGGTCCAGAATAAACTGGGTTGATTATTTCTTCCTGTGCAGTACACAGGCTGGCAGGAAGGAAATCCCACCTTTTTTCCTCTTCAAAAATAGTGTTTTCACTGTTATATAAGAGAGAAGAGATAAAAAGGAGGTTAGCTAGAGTGTCAGTATTTCCTATACGGAATGATAAACATTTTAATGTAATTAAGCATAAGGATTAATTTGTTAATCCTTATATTTTCCCTTGTCCATTCAAGAGATGTATCTCTAATTAAATTTCCCTTTGGCCACACAAATGAAAAGAATATCATCTAGAACTCTAGCCATAGTCAGCATGTGTGGGCAGTAGCGATAAGGCTGGGTAATTGCAGGATTAATAATTGGCTTTTTATTGAGGCTGAAAGAAATGCACTGTATGGAAACTCACTGAATTACTTGAAATCACATCTGTAGACTCTTTGCTTTGTGCTGTTTGCTTTGTACTGCTTCTTCTAATAACTCCCTTTTCCCTTTTTTGTGTTTCTCTGATTTTTGCAAGCAGGGTAACAATCATGCTATGGTTACTCAATTGTTTCCAGGTCATTCTCTTATTATTGCTTTTCCATAATCCCCATAAGCAAGAAGTGAGATTTAAATGACAGTAGCATTTCTGTGATTAAGAACACTGACTTTTAATATCTCCAACTCAGTTTCCTTATTTATAGTGCAGACCATCACAGAGTCATTGCTAATGTGGCGGGTAGACAGGCATCCCTTTCAAATCTTGCAGGGATGAGACGTAATCTTACAGCCATCTCAGAGCTTGTTAGCAGGCTGCTAATCCATACAATAGTATAATTTTGTATCTTCTCCTCGCTGGAACGGAGATGGGGTTTGGGAGGGGTGCTGTCCCGAGGACCCATCATCTATCTACTCTCTTCCCTTCTGAAATACGGAAACAAAAAACCTTTATGGCTTGGTAAAAATTCTTTCTTAGAAAATCCTATGGACCCGGTCATCCGTCAGGTCACTTTATAGCAGTTATCGGAGTGTGCGGGAAAGAACCCTGTTGCAGGGCATTGGAGAGAATGCCCTCCCGAACCAAAGCCATTTGTGATGGCTTGCTCATGATAGTCATCAAATATGGAAACAATAACAACTAAATGAAATGGTTGGTTCTATGGTGCTGTCTTGCATGAGAAAATTCGGGAACTTGCCACTCCTTTCATCTTTTGCTCTGTGAACCTGCAAACTAGAAGGTGCCCTTAGAATTTTCTCAGTAGACTTCACTTTTGCTTTGCATGACAAAGGCTTCTACTTTCTGTGTAACACAGTCTATTCCCTTGACTTCAGTATTTGCTATCCAGTTATCTAAAGACCGAAAATGGGTAATATGGTTAGGGTGGAAGCAAAATCCCCAGAAGCTCCCAAGCCCTACAAAGTACTTTCTTTTCTCTTCTTTCTCTCTCTCTCTCTCACTTTTTTTTTTTTAAAGAGAAAGACTGGTGTGTGGTAATTTCTATAGAAAAACGCTGATTATGAAAGATGATAAAGTAAACTGTGCCTATGAGAATTAATTATCAGCTGTAACCAACTGAGTCAACTCTTCACCTGGTTAGTTGTCACCACTGCCCATTCTCGTTTTTCTCGTGATTCAAGTCGTAAAGCTTTTAGGATCTACAATTCTCTGCAGGCTCTGCTTTTGTTAATATTTGTAGAGCCCTAAAATACTGAGTGGCTTCCTTGAGAACTTTAGGTATATTAGTATTCTTATTTTGGGCAACTTAATCATTTAATATTCCTTTGCTATCTTCACATATTAATATTTATTAGCATTATCTACTTAGAGCTTTATTTCATACTTGGGGGATACATTTCCTAACATCATTTACATAGTTAGAGCTCATGATTTCCAATGCACTTAGCAAAAGAGAAGATTAATCTCTGTAAGTAAAATGTAAACTAAGTACAGTTAAAAATGAGGTGCCGAAATTCAAGGGCAAGTGAAGTGCACACGGTTCTTTCAAACCACAGATTAACAAAGTATGTTTTTTTTGCATTGTTCTTTGACTACCATTTGACTTTAAAAAATCCTGTTTGGACCCTTCATGTGGGTGCAACACAAAAGTTCCTTTTGTTTTTATAATCTTTGCTCTTGGTTTACCCTGATGAAAAGAAATGCTCTTCAAAGATTATTTGCTGCAAATTTCCATAAAGAATGTGATTTATCCTGCACTATGTGTCCATTAACTATTACTGTTTTCAATCTGTCAGCTCTTCCACAATCTTTTCCTTAAATTTGTATGCAAAGCTTGTAGAAAACATCTTATTGACTCCTTTATTATTCAGCATGTTAATTTAATATTTTTTTGAAAGCTAATAAAACCTAAATGCTGAAGGAAAATGGAACTGTTTACAATTCAGTGAGACTGAAATAGATCAAATTTAAGATTTTTTCAGAGTGTAGGAGATCATTTATTAATATAAATGTTTAAAGATGATCCATGGAGGGGGAAGGAGAAGGACACTTTGCAATCGTAGTTCTCTTGGCGACGGCAGGAAGTAACTTAAAAAACACTAAGTTATTAAAGGAGAGAAGTAAAAAACCAAGGTGGACTGGGGCATTGTAGGTGCCGCGGAAGACTGTATCCAGAGCTATGTGTTATCCTAAGACAAGAGTAGGGCATCTGCTTTCTAAGAGCCTTTAATTCTATGAGCAGAATTGTTAGACCTAACCATAGGCTGGGAGGAGATTATAAGTGTATACCGGCATGCACACATGAACACACATTTGTGAGTGATGGTGGGGGTGGTGTTGAAATTGGTGTACTTCACTGCTTTTTAACTCGTTTCTTGACAAGAACAATTGCCAGGTTGGATTTTGTCAAAGCAGCCAGAGGCAGTTACAGAAGTAATGCTTGGCAGGGTCATCTGCTTGTTTAGAATTTGCATGATATGAAAATATGCAGGCAATTTTTTTAGGTGGGCTCTTTGTCTAAAACTGAAACACAAATGCACACCCATGCATGTGTACGCACACATACACACGCACACCACCAGATAAATAAACATAACCAAACAATGGCAAAACAAGAAACAACAACATAAGCCAGCCAATGGGTCAACATATTTTTTATTCGGCTAGAATTTGGTTAGTGTTGTTAATAACATCAAAGACATGATGTTTATTATTGTATTGGCTTTTTTGCTTGTCATAGAGAAAAACTGTTCCACAAATTATGCAGTATCACCAGTAATTTCAATCATCTATGCCTTGAGTAGTATTATCCATAGCCATTGCTAGGGAAAAAATTTCTAAGTCAGGGGCTCTGAGATTCAATGTTATGAACAGCATTGTTAAAAATGCTGAACAGAGAACGGGACTGATAAAACAATTGTGACAGAAGGATTTTTGTGGGTTGTCTTCCCAGAATAAAAAAATCGTATATAAATTAGAAGAACAGAAAAGATAGATTTTACAACTTTAGATGAAGAGGTTTGAAGGAAATATTCAGTTAATTGGTTCACAATTATGTTGTTATTTTTGGAGATGGAATAAGTTGTACGGGGATGGCCAATAACTAAAGATACTATCAAAGACAGGGACAGATGAGTGCTTATGTAGAGAGAAATCTAATTCCAGCCTTAAGAAAGTGGTTTCAATTTTATTTTGGGGGTGATCCTGAATAGTGCAGACTCCTGAAGAAACAGTATCAAAGCAAAGGTAAGATAGTTTCCATACACTTTTGGGTAGCACACCATTAGAGAGATACATTGTAGAAAGTTCTATAGACAGAAAATGTTACTTTTAACTTATGCTAATTATTCTATACTTTTTGTGGAGAGGGAGATCATTAAAGAATACAGATGTTAAGGAGGTTATTATAGGTCTAGCAATGATGTCATTGGAGTGTAAGTTGTGACTTCTGGTGGACTAGAAAAGATAGATTATTGCAAGAATCTTTTAACCTCTTTGGACATCTGTTTCTGGTAAAATCAGGAGGCTAAAAATAATTTTGAAGAGTTTTTTAGATTTAAAATTTTATGATAAATGAGCTAGTAATAGCAAATAATAGGTTTGTGCATATTTCTCCATATCGGGTTACTTTTGTGGAATGTTAGGGATTGTCTCAGGATTTTGGGACTCCTTGGTTCAAAGAACTTGGTAGCTCCATTGGCCATGGGAAAGGTGTGGACATCTTCAATTCATTTCAATAGGTTTATTATTTTTCTTGTTTTTGTTTTGGGTGTGTGTGTGTTTACTGAATTGTTTTACTATCCATATTTCTTTTGAGAAAGAAACTTTTGGCTCCCAAATAACATATTCATATCAGAAGGGAAAGAACTGCGGTGAAATTTGACAAAATTATAAAAGCCAACTCATTTTGCTTTTTGGGGGCGGGGGAGAAAAGAAGAGAGGAGGAGGAGAGGGAAAGGGAGAGGGAGAGAGAATCTTAGGCAGGCTCCACACTGGGTGTGAAGTCGGACATGGGGCTCTATATCACGACCCTGAGATCATGACCAGAGCCAAAATCAAGAGTCAGACGCTTAACTGACGGATTCACCCAGGCATCTCCCTGTGGTATTACATTTTTATGAATGAAGTGGGAAGTAGTAAATCTTGCTGATATGATATCAAGGCATTTAAAATAGAGACCTGATGGAACTTAACTTGAATCCTTCTTAATAGGTTCTGAAGGGAAATTGCAGTAAGACTTTTGGTTACAATAACCAACTAACTAGAAAGCCTGAGGCAAAGGAAATCCACAGCCAACTGAAGTAGGTTAAGTTCTTGAGCATGAAAGTATTACAGAAATAACATTCCTTACAGAGGTTGCCTAATAGTATTTAAAAAAGAGGTTTTACTTCTTTAACATCAATGGCTAAGTTTATCTTAATGAAGTCAGTAGGCATTTTATTTTCCATTGATAACACCTATGCTGACCTAACTGTTTTGTATATCTGCAGCATCTCAAAGAAACAGAGATACTGAATTAATAGTCACTGTTCTGGATATTGGCTCAATGCTCTGGCAAACAGGAATGTGTGTGTGTGTGTGTGTGTGTATGCGCGCACACGCGCGCACACACATGTACTTGCATGTACACAGTTTTCTCTGTGCTCCCCCTCATTTTACCTTAGAATAAAACTAGTCCCCTCTGATTCAGAGTGACTGTTCCCTGGAAGTCTTGCCCCAGACATGTATTATAAAGGCACAGAGAGAACCCAAATCTAATATACGTCAATCATATGCACTTTCAGATCTTGCATGTTTTCTCGTGCCTGCTTTGTTTTTCTGCTGCATTTGTTAGTATAAGGACCAAGCATCAAATTTATGAAATCTTCACTCCAGAAGCATTTATCTGTCTTTATCTCTTCTTTCTTCCTTGCTTTCAACATCCATCATCTCTTCTAGCTTAGTTTGGTGTATAATCCTCTCCATGTGCTTTCTGTATCAGTTAGTACCTGTATTATACCTATGGGCTGAGTTTTCTGGCTTTATGCTAGAGTAAAATGCTCTTAGAGTTAACTAATACAAGGACATTTTGCTTGCAATTAACAGAAACAATACAAACTGGTTTGAGGAAAATAGAGGATTCTAATGTAAAGATTGGGAAATGTTTAATGGAACCCAAGGGTTGGAGTACAGCAAGTATTCATCAAGAAAAACAGGTACATGGATCTGAAACTCTAACAGAGGTGAACTGAGGTTTTTCTCACCATTGTCTTTGTTTCTTTGTCTTCATTTCCTTCACTATTTTCTCTCTTTGTAAACCAGCTGTCCCCGATTCTATCCTCATGACAAAATACAATATGGCTAACCTGGAGGTCAAGAGTCTACGTATTATAGTTCCAGCTACACGGAGAAAGACTCTGAACTCCCTTCCCACATTTGCTGGAGAGAGAATTTGATGATTCCAGCTTGGACTGAGAACTCACACTACTCTAATTAGCCAGACTCAGGGAACAGAGTCAAAACATAAACATGACTGCGGAGTGACCACTGTAACAGTAAAAGTTGGGCAGAATCTTTTTATTGGAGTCCAAAGACAGTATTTTATCTCTGAACCCCCAGATGGCACAATGTTGGCATATAGCTTTTAAATGTTTTTGAATAAATAAATTGGGAGAAAAATAAACTCTTTCTTACATTCACTAGTATTTGTATTCCTGAACTAGAATGTCTCAGGTTTTAATTTCTTTGCCATAACCAGAAAGGGCAATTGGCTTCCCAGCACCATGATGGCATTTTGACAAAGTTGTTTAAGACTTTTTGCTGGATTAAGCAATATTCTGGAGTCACATTAAAAAAATAACATTTTTTAATAGAAGAGAAATATGTGATTATTGCCATGTGCTCATTTTAGGATTGGGATAAATGTGTTATTACCTCTTTCTATCTAGATAGAAGAATGGCCCAACTTTTCCTTTCAGACTCACAACCTCTTTTGCATTCTGTTTTTTTTCAGATGTTTACCTGAAAATGTAATTGACATTCCAATGTTTTCTACTTTGAAGTCCCAGCTGTCCCTAAAAGGTCTGTAGCTGCCATTTTTGTGGTTTGGGCAACTCTTTCTTTCTTTCTTTCTTTCTTTCTTTCTTTCTTTCTTTCTTTTTCTCATAAGGAGCAATACCATTATTGCCATAGACCTTGATCCATCAGTATTATCAACATTTTCTTAGAAAATGAACCCTCTAATGTAGACATCCTTACATTTTTATCAGGCAGTCCTTGCAGCCAATATATGGTTACACCAAATTTATAAATTTAGGATATTAATACTAGAGAGAGAGATCTCTAGTAAGATTAGAGATCTAATAATATGAGGGTGTCTAAGAAAACTATTAAGAAGTATCTTGGAACTATGTAAAGATAAAAATAAATACAAATGATATTGCCAGAAGTCATACTATAAGCTTGTTATATTAAATTTGGGCACCAATCTAGATGACTAGGTTGTAATTATTTTTAAATAGTCTTTACAATTCTAAGCTTTACAAGATTTGCATAAATAAATTCTGTGAATTAGAGGCAATTCTGTGGCTAAGACTGATAAGTTCAAAATTGCTCTGTTTTATTTACTAATGCCAGAAAATATGCATATTCCTAATATTAAAGGGCAGTCTACCTCTTCCCAAAAAGGTAGCTTAATATCATAGGAATGTATTTAAAGGTCACATTAGTTTGTATTCCCTTGGCTTCCACCCTATTGAATCATGTAGGAAATTAGGGCAGAGTTCATTTCCTGTAGTTTATGAACAGTCAAAATACACAGCCTGTGCAGATGGTGTTAGCTTGCTATTTAAAAATCCACTACTCACTTAGACTGAGTAATCAACTCAGGAACCACACCCAGATCCCAGCACCCAGTGTAGAAAGACACATTCAAGGACAGGAACAATCCATCTATTGTTTTACAGAAGCATTTTTTTTTTTTTAAGTCCTAAGAGTAAAGCATCATAATTAACAAGGGCAGTGGAAAGTATGTTTCAGTATTAATATCTTATGCACCAAGGAATTGAGGTTCTTAATTCTCCCTTGAAAAGAAATAGCCAAATCTCTTCATATATATATATATGGATATATATATATATCCATATATAAAGAGGAAAATAGAATTTTGAGGTAATTATAGCTTATGTATTCTCCAACTCTGAACTTTGTTGTGCCCTTTAAGAAAAATCAGGTGTTAGTCTTTGTGTTTCTATTCAAATTGTCAGAAATATTTAGAATTTTGAATTATCTTGGTTCTTCTTGGTAGAGCTCTAGAAATTAAAGAGATAATACAATTGGACAAAGCAACAACTTTACAAATCTTCTATTACCTGGTGAAAAATGAATCCTGATCTGCTTCTGCTTTTGCCTGGATGCCCCTGTCATGCCTATACTAAAGGGTGTCTAAAGACAAAACAGAGGGAATAGTATGTACAAAAGCTCTAGACTAGGAGTAGACAAGATCAGAGCATAGATAAAAATGAAAGCATGAAGGGGCTTGATGGCCATGGTGAGACATTGGTAGTTTATCAGCAATTGCCAGTAATGAGGTATTAGAGCACAGGAGGGATATAATCTGATATTTATGTGATGAAGTGTTCTTTGGGTTAAGTCAAGAAGTTGAGGGTAGTGGGGAGTGGGAGTAAATTGGTATAATTAGGCTGAGAAAGAATGGATGGTGATTTAGACTAGCATAGTAGCAATAGATGAGAGAAGCAAATAGATTGAAAATATACTTTGGAGGCACAGTGAATATGACCTTTATTCTTAAGTCAGACCATGAGGTATGTGGCAAATACTCTTTATATAACAGGTAAGTAATATTAACATATATTTAATAAAAACTTTTTTAAAGACTAATACACTTTGGATAAAATTAAAAAAAAAAATCCTTATCAGATCTCAGTCTCTGAACCTAAGTCAAGTTCACAGGGCTTACTTTAGGCAGTATCATTTCATTCTTCCTAGTCCAGCTGTACTGGACATTTCATAATTACAGAATCTATTCTATTATCCTTAGCATCCTTGAACATGATATATTTCTGAGTGGAACAGCTTCCCTTCTCTTCAACTAAGTAACTCATTCTTCTACTGATTTTATTCCCAAAACCTTAAAAGTCATTTTCTACCAAAACTTTCCTAAGATTGCTTTTTATATCTTTAAACTACATCTTGTATTTCTTCATGGCCCTTATCATTCATGACTTCCTCAGAAGTCCATACTATATATAGATACATAGAGATATTTGTCATTTTTTGCTTCCTTAGTTCCTAGCCTAGTACCTATAATGTAGTGAGAATTTCATAAATATTTCGGTTAAATAATTGTTCATATCCTTCTTTTCATGAATCACAACATACATTAGTCTATTAAAGACTAAAGGACTAAAGTCATCATGCATTTACACACATACACACACACACAAATATACACATGCACACACCCCCTATACATATATGAGACACATACACACACAACTATCTTTGTTTAAACCAACATCTCTTGGTGTTTTGTGTTCATGGAGTTCTTTTTTTTTTTTACATTGCCTATTATTTTGTAATGGAAAAGTAAAACATATTTGGAGAAATGCCATATTAGATTATGAGTTTCGTGGGAAATCTTATTTTCTACACAGTATTAACCAGTTAATATTAAAGGATGCTATTTCAATTTTCTATGACCTTGCAGAGATTATTTTAACCTCCCTATTCCATAGTTTCCTCTGGCAAAATGAGGATAATATCAATAATTCTTTCCTTGAACTGTGAGCATAAGTGAGCCCACACATATATGAAAAGAGTTTAGAATGGTGCCCGGCACATAGGAAGTGCTCATTAGACATGAAGTATTTTTGTAATAAGTAATTTGATACAATCTAATTGTATCTTTGGGGGGATGAGATCTTAAATTATAAATAAACCTATAATCCAGTTTCCCTTGAAATGTATTTTTTAAAAAACAGTTCATAACAAAACAGAAAACCTTGAATACTGTTTAAATTCCAGTTCTCTTTCTTTTCTTCTAAAATATTTTCATCAAACAATTTTTGATTTGCTTTGATTTCTGTGGAACTTAAGACACATACATAAAATGTGCTAAAATACATATTTTTGGTTACCTATGTTACAGTTATTTAAATTATGAGACTAATATAATATTTGATGTAGGAAAACATCAGAAAATTTGTCTGTAAAAAAAGAGCCAACTAGTATGGATTTTAATAACATAAAACTGCTGAGGTTTTCATAAAATAAACTTGAAAGTTTTACTCATTCATTTACTCTGGTAGCACTTTGCCTAGTTTAATTAAGCATTACAATTACCATCTATTTTCTAAGTTTGCTGTGATTCATAAATTAATAATGTTAATGATAGCAAGGGAAAAGTAATAATGAAAACATATTCATATTTATTAAATGCCTATATTGTGTTGTATAAAATACAGCCTCTATTCTGCTTTGACTACTATTTGTTCCCATAACCTCCTTGAGGTTCATTTTCATTTTTCTAACACTTTCTTTCTTGTAGTTTAACATGTTTCTTTCTTATCTGTTTTATCACTTATTTCTCTTGTTAAGTCTCCATCTTCCCTCAAAACTTTGCAATTCCAGTGGGGTACAGTTGAAAATATGGGGATGTAGCTCTTGTCCAAAAAAGCAATATAATTTAAAATCTGAAATCATCCAATTATCTCTGGAAAGCAAATAAACCAATTCTTTTCTCCTTTTGGACACAGCATTATGTAATCAATATTGAAGGCCTTTCTTTTTATGCTTATTTCTACAATTTTCACAAAAGAACATGTCCTAATGCACCTTTCTTTAATCTTATCACACTAACCCACCACAACTGAAAATGCATTCAGTCCTTTTCCAGTGAGAGACGGCCCAACCACTACAATAAATCCTCCGAGAACCAAACAATTTTTGTGTTTCTTTCATTTTGAAGGGAATGTTTTGCTCAGAGGAAATTTTGTTTCGATTCTGTTGATCCATAGATGAGGACACTAGCAGTGATCTGACATGTAAAGAAACCTGTATTAGTTTGGTAGGCTGCCATAGCAAAGTGCCACTAACTGGATGGATTAAAACAGCAGAAATTTATTCTCACATTCCTGGAGGCTAAGAGTCGGGGATCAAGATGTTGGCAAGCCCATGGTCTCTTAAGTTTCTTGGGAAGACTCTGTTTCATGCCTTTCTCTTAATTTTTGGTGGTTGCGAGCAATCTCGGCACTCCTTGGCCATAAACACATCACTCAGTCTCTGTCTCCATCCTTCTCTGGTATTCTCCTTTGGGTCTTTGCTCCCACAAATGAAAACCACTCCTCTAGCTTTCTTTACTCAACATTACATACTCACAGCACTGCTGGTCCACCCAGTCTGCATGTGTGTGCAAGTGTGTGTGTGTGTGTGTGTATCTGTGTGTGTGTGTGTGTGTGTGTGTGTGTGTGTGCTGGAGGGGGGTCCCAATCCAAGCAATTCTCAGATTCTGTGGACACCAGTTGGGTGTCCTAAAATTTAACTGAATTCTATATGATCTACTTGGAGATAGCATCATATCTCACAGGTTAAGGGCTCAGTCCCACAGACCACATTTTCCTTTTCCCCACTTCAGATGCCAATTGTAAATCTAGGTTATTGTCTATACTTCTGTCCAGCTATGAGTCATAGGTTTCTATGACCCCCTCCTCAGGTTCGATTAATATGCTAGAGCAGCTCACAGAATTGAGGAAAACAGTTACCTTACTCAATTACTGGTTTATTATAAAAGGAAGTAGCTCAGGAGCAACCAGAGGGAAGAGGTGCACAGGGCTGGGTGGGTGGGAAAGGGGCTTAGAGCTTCCATGCCCTCTCTGGGATCCCCACTCTCCCAGCACCCCCACCAATCCAGAAGTTCTCCAAACTTTGTCCTTTTGGGGTTTTCATGGCAGCATCATTACTTAAGCATGATTGATTAATGGTCATTGGTGATTGAGTCAACCTCCAGTCCCTCTCCCTAACTGTAGGGTTGGAGCTAAAAGCTCCAAACTTCTAAATACCCAGTTGGTTCCAGTTGGTTCCCCTGGCAACCAGCCCCAACTGCAGGGGATTTATAAAAGTCACCTCAGTAACACAGATATAGGTGACGTTGAAAGGGGCTTGTTATATGAAAAACAAGACACCAATTTAATCTTTATTGCTCTGGAGCTATTTTAGGAACTGGAAACCAAGCTAAGTATTATTACAAAATATGCCTCTATGATTCTTATATAGGGAATTACAGTGTTTTAGGAGCTACATGTCAGCAACAGTAGAGAATGACCAAATACATATTTTGTTGACCTTGAAAATAAAACAAGCAGTTATTTTACCACCAAACTGGGTTTATTGGGAAGTGGCAGAGGGATTGCAATTTGGGACATGCAAACTATGGCAAAGCCTAGGCAAATCCAGAGAACACAGTAGAGGAATGTTACTTTATAGAGAAAAAGGAGAAAGTTGGAAGAGGTTGCTTTGAATAAAATCTGTTGGAAGAAAGTGAGAGGTCAGGTGGTGACTGTTTCTGATTGGCTGAGTTGCAGTGGTTTCTTATCGGCTAGCCTGCACAGACATGGCAGACTCTTCCTCTGGCTGGCGGCTGGTGTAGTAAAGTAGGCTTCTTCCTATCTGAGATGAATTGGTAGGGCAAGAGAGCTCCCCCTATGGGGCCCCCTAAATAACTCTATTTTAAATGAGGTTTCCTTTACTCAGTTTCACAATTTCTTATTATAAATAAAAACTTTACAATTTCTGTGTCCACATTTTCTTATGAAGATACCACTCATATTGGGTTTACAGCCTACCCTAATCCAGTATGATCTTGTCCTAACTAATTACTAATTATGTGCGACCTTATAATTGAGAGTACAATATTCAACTCAGTACGCAAATCCAAATTCAGAATAATCTAAGTGACTCTAAGGCATTGTTCCAGTGAGGATATATTTCTGCTGCCTTCAATTAATCAAACTGACACCAGATATTCTGCAAGTTTTCTGACATCTAAGGAACTTAAAATTGGTTTCTATTCCAAGAAAAAAAAAAAAAAACCCTTGGGAATTAAAGAAACCAGGTCAGTGTTGAAGGGAAATAAATGCTGTTTAGTTCGTGCCTTGCCTTTTTTTCTATAGTTGCTTTGTAATGTGCCCTTTGACAGCTAATTGGTCATCTGGTTGAGTGAAGAGGATGACAACATTTGAGAGGGTGTGCCTGGTCACCTGACACCTTTAATGAGCATCTTTAATGAGAATGGGGGATGTGGGTGGAAAGGATTTCATGAGTGAGCACATCAAACACAGTCATGTTCAAACTCTAGACTTATTCTATTCCCTTCCCAAGTCTTGTCACTAATCCCTCAATCTTGTTTATTCCAAGATTGTTAACATCTAATTGAACATGGCCACCTCCCTTTTCAGTAAAGTAGAAAACAAATGAGCCCATCTATTTATGTACACTGCAAGACAATCACTTTCCAGAGTCCTTAGATGCCATTTCTTGGTGAAGTTGCAAGATCTAAGCAACGTACTTCCAACTAGAGTTGGTGTCTCATTTATTGGGCCTTTTCTAAACCTAGAGGTTTTATCACCATCAATCATGCAGTCATAGGAAATTATTCATGGGGCCATATTGTGGACTGTGGGACATGTGACAATATGTAAATATGTAAATACATATGTAAATGTGTAAATATGTAAATAACACATATGTAGATTGAGCAACTTCCTCATTCACATTTCTGACTTTAGGGCTAACATGTTGTACTATTGGGAGTTGATCAGATAGCGTTTAACTTATGATGGGCATTTGCTGGTGTCCTTGATGGGGCTCAGAATATGCTACCTAAAAATATGGCATATTATATAGCTCAAGCTGAAGGAATTTAAAACAAAACAGCAGAACCAAGAAGTCACTCTGATACCCACCCTCTACTCCCCAACCTTCTTCTCTGGAACAAGTCCTAAAACTCCCCTATGAAAGGTGCTTTCTCTATACCAGGAAGAGGGAAGACATTCTTATCCTCAGAGATAGGGAACTTGAGGCCAAGACATCTGTACAAACCAAACTTGTTAAACTAACCCTTATCTTTTTAGTTACTTCTTCACTATTTACTACGTCTAGCCCAAACCCATTTGTCTTGACCATTCACAGATTTATTCTTGGTCTTAAAGGGATAAAAGCTTCCTGCTCCAGTCACTTCTTTAGGTCTTTGTTGTCTTGTGAAGGCTCCCATGTACATGTAAAACTTTAATAAAACATGTATGCTTTTATACTTTTCCTTCCAATTATTTACAATTTAATATAAGATAATTTATCTCTAATAATGGTAAGTGGAGGATTCTAATACAAAAATCGATACCAGGAGCTAAATATTTGGTAGGCATGTGGCTTCAGGTCAACAAAGGAAGTAGTAGAATATGAACTAGTATTTTAGTCTTTTGGTTCACTACAATCTAATAACCAGTTCCAAATGCTCCACATTTCCAAGGTTATGTTGCCCGTAACCTACTCTTGTTACTGATTTTGATATTCATTACAGTTATTTGATAGCGATCCGTAGCAAGCCCAAGTAGCTTAAACAAATTTTAAGATAACTTAAGCAAAAAGAGTAATTTATGGGGAAAAAAATACACAGCTTACAGAGTTGAACAGGGAACTAAAAAACCATGCATGTCTTTAGGCATGACACGCAGGGACAGAAAGAATGAGCATACAGTATACTCCTGGGAAAACTTGCAGAGGGGTGTTTTTGGTTATGGGTCTTCAGGACCTGAATTAATGATTACCTTATGCAAGCCTCTCTCTCATTACATGTTATCAAATTAAATCACAATCTCACTTCATGAACTCTGTGACAAATTTTCCATTATCCATGTATGATTAAAGTTCAGAAGGTTTTCATGAAATGTGCCTGATAAGGTTTTCTTACTGTTATTTGTATATTCGATGGGTAAATTTATGAACATCTCTGATCCCTATTTTTCGATTCTGTACCTACAAAAACAAAGGTGACATTTAATCGTAGCCAATGTCATTTTACCTAATATGCAGGCATCTTACTTTATTAATATTGTGCCAGATTTCTTCCCGGTAATGGTTATTTTGGAGATTTGTTGTTTTGTAAAATGTTACATTTCTCCATTCTACCATTGACAATGAAAACAAGATGGGCATTTACATGAAATTGACATATTTAAATACACCCAGAGAGAAATATATTCTTACAGCAATATTAATTCCACAGATTTAAGAAATGTATAATTTTACATTTTTATATAAAAGCTATATGGCAGATAAATCTAAGCCCTAATTTAAAATATATTCCTTATGGAAAAGCTAGGTTCTTATCACTCAATGGATTCACCTTTCAATCACTTATCACCTTTCACAATTCACCTTTCTTATCACTCAATGGATTCACTTTTTTAAAATGTGGTCAAAGTTTCTGTAATAAAATTTATAAATCATTTCTTCATTTTGAATACTGAAAATGAGATAATGGAAACTGTTCCCCTTCGATCTAATTCTTTAAAAACTTCTGATAAAAAAATGTGCTGATTCTTCCATGGAGGGATTAACAACTTTTAAACTGAAAATTTAATAATCTCTCCTTTCCTAACCCCCGCCAGATTAAATCTCTTCCAGTGGCTATTTATAAAAGGCCAATCACTGCAAATGCAAAGTAAAATAGTCATCTACTTACACTCAAATTATCTGGATATTTGTGAATATAGATGAAATACTAAATATAACAGCTTTACAGTATTTTTGTTGTCAATATTATTGTGTTCATCCGCAGGAAGAACCAAAAGGCAATTTCTGATTAACAGGTTGATTTAACATATTTGGATTTTGACAATAGAAACATGCTCCAGTGACTTTTTTAGGCAAGTAGGAATTTTTTAAAGTTCTTTTTATTTCATATTCTAAGTTCTATGAAAGCTATTATGACAGCTGATGGTGCTTAAATTATTTTAGAGATTAATTTAGGCATAAAGAACTTCCAAATAAAAAATTAAAGATGTTTGGGCTGCCTGGGTGGCTCAGTTGGTTAAACAGCTGACTCTTGATTTCGGCTCAGGCAATCTCGGTGTCCTGAGATGGAGCCCCAGGTCAGGCTCCCCATTCAGCAGGGAGTCTGCTTAAGATTCTTTCCCTCTGCCCCTCCCCTGTTCTCTCTCTCAAATAAAATAAATAAATCTTAAAAAAAAAATTAAAGATAGTTGTGTTCTTTTATTCACTCAGTACTTCATCAGGCATTTATTGTGTCATTAGACCTTTGTGTCAGGCATTTGGCTAAAACTTGGGAATCAAAGATTTTAAGAAATTCTGATTAGATATAATTTTTTATTTTTATTTTTAGTAGCCCCAATACAGGGCTTGAACTCTCCACCCAGAGATCAAGACCCCTGATATCAAGGGTCGGCTGCTTAACTGACTGATCACCCAGGTTCCCTGAAATATAATTTAATTAGAGAGATGGATATTACCAAAAGCTTTCATTTTTCTCAGGAGTAAGTCTAAATACTAGTTGATAAATACTCTTCCCAGGTACCACCACAAACTCAGAATGAAGACATGGGAATCTTCTCTGAGGTTAATTATCATCATTTTAAAGGATATCAATAATTATGTTTGAACATTATATGTCTTTTTATCTCTTCATTCTTAGATATAATTAAGTGTTCAGTTGGAATATATGTGTTTATACATAAACACACACACAGAAGTTTTTCATTCTAATGCAGATTTATAATCTGATCAGTTTATTTATTCTGTTTCTGTTAGAATATAGAAATGAACACAGACATAGATTCTTTCCAGTGGATGCATTGTTTAAAATTTTTGTATTAAAATCAATGTTTTTTGAGTTGAAAAAATGTTATTAGAGCTTAACATTCTAAGATGCCACTACTCCACCCCTCACTTTTAGTTCCAGACAGAATGACTGTTAGCATCTTATCATGCTTGACAATATTATTAGGGATTTTGGAATGATCTCAGGGAGTTGTACATGTCAAAAATGGTAAATAAAAATAATTATGAATCTCAATAAAATAATTAAACCCATATTTTTCTGAACATTTGAAACTTGGGTCTTCTAGTGGAATTCAGATGAGAATATACATCGAGGCCTAAAGGCCAATTTTTAACACCTGCCAATGTTTGTTTAGCAACTGGGAGCACTGAGGACTGTGGTGCTTCATCAACTGGACCCAACATGTTTCTTTCCAATTCCAGCATGTTATGTTTGGTTAAACCACATTTCTGTGTTCTCACTATAGCTCTGCACTTGTAGACTAAACCACTGCTTTTGCCTCTGACCCACTGGCCCTCCTCTGCTTACTTGTCTTTGTCACCTGGGAATTTTCATGGTTTCCTATAGTGAATGGGGCTCTGATTTCTTAACTTGGGAGACAAAAGGGATATAGGTCTTACGAAAACACACAGGGTTACAGAGAAAAAGCTACAAGGAATCTTAGTTGCATAAAAATACTCTATTATAAGGCCTCTTAGGAAAAATGATGAAGGTTATTTTGGGGTTGTTGTTCAATTCCCTGGACAGACAGGATTAATGTTCTGTAAAGAAAATAAGGCACAAGGCAAACGTCTAGAGCTTACACCTAAGAAAGAAAAGATATGTACTATGTCAAAAAAAACTATTATTAGTTGAGAGGACTGTCTTTAAAAAATCATATAATAGATTTGCATGGAGAAAAAAGTTAAATGGTAATGAAAAAATAAGCAAGTAATGATATAAGTACGATATATTGCTCCATTAAACATTTACTCCAAATACGTTCTTCAGAGGGGAGCGAAGAAATATTTCTTTCCTTAAACTTTTGGGTATTTCTCTTCCATACTTTAAAAAAATACACGTATTGGGGCGCCTGGGTGGCTCAGTGGGTTAAAGCCTCTGCCTTCAGCTCAGGTCATGATCCCGGAGTCCTGGGATCGAGCCCCACATCGGGCTATCTGCTCAGCAGGGAGCCTGCTTCCCTTCCTCTCTCTCTGCCTGCCTCTCTGCCTACTTGTGATCTCTCTCTCTGTCAAATAAAAATATATATATATATATATATATATATATATATAAAATACATGTATTTGCTTCATAATCTGTTAATTTTTACACATGCAATGGAAGATGATTTGTTCATTCACTAAATCCCTATTTCCTCTTTTCTTGAATCTACTTTTGAAAGCTTTATTATTGCTTTAAAATTCTTTTGTTGGCTAACTTAGTTAATTGTATACTTGTATCTCTAATGTCCTTTCCTCAAAATTTTTTAGTGACAGTATTATTTTGTTTAACTTATATGCAACAGAATGCACCCATTTAAAGTATAAAATCAAGATACAGAGCATTTTTATCATTTCTGATGGATTCTTTGTGCAACTTTGCAGACTATAACTCCTTTCAACTCCTTTCCCAGGCAATAATCTGTTTTCTATCATTATATACCAGTTTTCATTGTCTTGAATTTTATACTACTGGAGTAATTTAGTATGTGCTCAGGTCTGGCTGCTTTTATTTAGCAAAATGATTTTTAAATTCACTCATAATGTTGAGTGATTCTTTCCTTTTTGTTGCTAAGTAGTATTCCATATGGATATACCATGTTTTGTTTATATTTTCATGTGCTCATGGACCCTTGACTTGTTTTAAGTGCTTGGCTATTAGTAATGATATTGCTATTGATATTAGTCTGAATGCCAATGAATAGAATTTCTGAATTATATGGTGGGGATCTATTGGATTCAGGAAATTCCAAACAGTTATCTTAAGTGGTTATGCCATTTTTCCTTCCAGTAAGAATTTCAGTACCTCCACATTCTTGCCAATTCTTGATACTGTAAATCTATAATTTTAATTTTAATTTTTTTAATTAATGATATTAAATCTCTTTTTAGGTGATTCTTGACCATTCATGTATTTTCTCTTATGAAGTATATGTTTTATAATGTCTATATTTATTAGGTTATTTTCCTTAATTATTGCATTATGAATTATTAATAGATTCTCAATATTAAGTTCTTTTAAAAAGTATATGAATTAAAGTATTATGTAAATATAAAATAATAGATATTAGAAATATTTCTGTCATTTTGGGTCTTGCTTTGCATTTCCCTAAAAATAACTTTTAAAGAAAAAGTCTCTAATGTTGAGAAAATCCATTGTATTATTTTCTTTTTTATTTGTGTGTATGTCCTAAGAAATAGTGACCTATTCCAAGATTGCCAAGATTTTTTTCTAAGAGCTTTATATTTTCAGTTTTTATTATTAGATTTATGATGTATTTTGAGTTAATGATTGACCACACAACTGTGGATTCCTGGACTCTATTTTGTTCAATAAATTCCTTTTTCTATCCTATTTTCTAATATTAGAGTCTTGACTAATGTATCTAGATAGATAGCAGTATTGAAACATGGTAACATCTCTATCATTATCTTTTCTTTTAAAAAATGTTTTGGCTATTACAGATCATTTGTGTTTTAATATATGTTTTAGATTCAACTTGGTCATTTGTATTTGGGAAAAAAACACACTATAAGTTTGAAAAGGATTGTGTTGACTCTATAGCTCAAAGAGAATTGACACTTAGAAATACTGGATTTTCTAATTCATAAACATAACAGTTTTTTTTCATTTTCAACATGTGCCTATATTTTGCATATTTTGTTAAAAATGCTTGAGTAATTCTGTGTTTGAATTTGTTGTAAATTAAATCATATTAAAAATGATGAAACCTAGTATGGGCATGAAGTATGATATCATTTAAATGATTTTAAAATATGAAAAACAACATTCCTATATTTTAATTTATAATAAACATGTGGTAAATTTATTTTAAATATACATCAAAGTACAGACACCAAATTCAGAACAGTGTTTACTCTTGGAAATAGAAGATATGGATAAAAATAGAAAGAAATTGAAAGATTTTGGCTATATTTTAATCTCATTTTCCTTTTAGATCTCTGTAGTATATATGACAAAATAAATATCTATCATTGTTTTCAACAGCTTTCTGGATGTTTAAGTACTTCATAATTAAAGTGAGAGAAAGAAGGGTGAACAAGAAGAGAGATACAAATTAGATTATGGGAGAGATAGTACTCCCTTGAACTAATGTGGCAGCTTTGGAACTGAAGGCATTTTGATAGATTCCAGACATACTTAGGAGAAAGAATCAATAGCACATGTTGTAGGAAGGTCGTTATCAACTGTACGATGTTATATCCAGCTTTTAAAGATGAATGCATTTGAATACCAGCGCTCTGTTGGTGGCACCTGGAATCTAAGAACTAAGGGTAAACCAAGGGTAAGAACTAAGAACTAAGGGTAAAAATGGCAATAAGATAATGGACCCAAGGCTCAAGGTTGATTCCAAGTCTCTGTCCATTTAATTTCTGTACCAACAAGGCTGAACGTGCCTGGATAAAAACACACAATTGGGAGGGGGGTTGGGAGAAGGGGGGTGGGGTTATGGACATTGGGGAGGGTATGTGCTATGGTGAGTGCTGTGAAATGTGTAAACCTGGCGATTCACAGACCTGTACCCCTGGGGATAAAAATATATTATATGTTTATAAAAAAAAATAAAAATAAATATTTAAAAAAACACACAATCATGCTGACAGGAGTAATTTTACATTCATAACCTTAAGAAGGGCCTTCATGCTGTTTGATTTATTTCCTTAGTTTAATAGCTCACCTTGTTGGCTTGTTCTGTTCAGAATTACGAGATGCTAAGTGTAATCTACACCTGGATCCCCAAGACCTCTCTCTTGCTCCCTCCTTTAAAGCTCTTCTGTTCCTCTGAAAAACTTAGCTGAATCAAGTCTTCTAAACAAATATTTTACCCTAATTTCACTTTTATTTTAATAAAACAAGCAAACAAACAAATTGTAGTAATCTGGACTGAACTCCATTAACAAAACATTATTGTTTAACATGTTATATTTCTGCCATTCCTGCTTCTTTATTTGTTTGAGAGAGACAGAGATACAGAACATAAGAGAGAGTACAAGCAGAGGTGAGGCGCAGAAGGAAAGGCCGACAGCCCACTAAACAGGGAACCCGATGCAGGGCTCAATCACATGACCATGAGATCAGGACTTGTGCTGAAGGCAGATGCCTAACTGACTGAGCCACCCAGGTGCCTCCCATTTCTGCTCTTCTGTTCAGTCACAGTAGAAGAGATACCATCTCTGCTTCTCAAGACCAAGCCCTTTTACCGGTGCTTCTGATTTCCATTCTCTTTCATGACTTCTTTTTATCAATTATTTTTTCTGAGTCCTTTACTTTAATACTTTTTGTGTTGATTATTACATGCAACTTACAAATATTCAAAGCTTTACATTTTTGAAAAATTGCGTCTCCTCTAGATTTTCTTTTAAACTTTTTTTCTTCACGTGTAGACTTCTTAAAGAACAGTCTTCTCTTTTACTTTCATTTTTTCACCTCCTATTATCCCTAGGACAATTTCAAGTGGTGTTTTCTCTCAATTACTTCATTAAATTTCTTGAATGAAGGTACTCAGTGACCTAATTGCCTTAGCAAATGGAAAGGACCTTCTGGTTTTTATCTTATTCTATACAATCTTAAATGACATGGTTGACATTTCTTCTTGGACTTTTAGGATTCTTCTTTGTCCAACTTCTAGCTATTAGGCTATTGTTTTTCTAATAGCTTTGAAGATCCTTCTTCCTCTGTTTAACCATTATTCAATTATTGGCTCATTGTTTTTTGTTTTTTTGTTTGTTTGTTTGTTTGGTTGTTTGCTTTGTTTTGTTCTGTTTTTACTCCAAATATTCTTCCTGGGCATTTCAACATGATTATCTAAAACTTATGGGCTGTTGACTCTAAAGTCAAAATCTTTGAATTCTCTCTGTGCTTCAGATTCTCTCTCCAATGCCACACTACACAGTGGCATTCACTATTCTCAATGTAATGCTACTACCTATTTTAAATTTCCACTTCCTACCTTCAACATCAAACTCTAGCAAAACAAAAAATGCCTACTGTTTTACGGGATACTACATGTTGATACTGTTAAAAAATAAACTAGAGCATGCTACAATTTTTTTTTAAGTTTTATTTGAACGAAAATGGATCCAGATTGACCGTGTCAAGTGGGAAGGGGTTAGACCTCCACCAAAAACACTCAGGAAAAGACTTAACAGAGAAGAGACAGAAGCAAAGCAAAAAGCAATTTGGCTATAGCTTAAGAAGTAGCATTATTTGGGACTGTGTAGTTGTCTATGGCTGTTGTCCTTAGGTTTTGATTTCTTAATCTTGATGCATTTTTAATATTTATTTATTTATTTTGGAGAGCAAGACAGTAGGGTTGGGGGGGCAGTGGGAGAAGGAGAGAAAAATCTCAAGCAGATTCCCCACTGAACACAGAGTCTTACTTGGGGCTTGATCTCATGACTCTGAAATCACAACCTGAACCAAAACCAAGAGTTGGACACTCAGCTGAGCCACCCAGTTGCCCCAGTCTTGATGCATTTATAAGCTTAGACTTTGGTTTGCTTAGTAGGCTGCTAAGGTACTAAAAGCACCTCAGTCTTAGGGCCTACTTGTTTAATTAATTATCAATATATACTTCAAGGCCTGTGACTGTTTTCTCTCTTTTTTCTTTTATTTTTCTTGTTTTCTCCTTTCTCTTACTTTCAACCTGAATGATGTTTACCCATCCCTGAGAGCATCACATTTTAAAGAGACTTTCGCCTCTTTAAGTCATGATCCTTCTTTCTTTCTCCTCCTCCAAACTGGATTAATATTTCTCCTCTGCTGAATTATTGCACTCCTTGACTGTTTTTTATCGTGATACTTATCCCATTGCCTTTATTTAATATCTTTACACATAACTTCTGAATTAAACTAAGAGCAGAGGTAAACTCTCTATCTTTTTATCCCAACATAAAAACTATAAAGTGAAAATGAAGGATGCCTTTCATGATAGGTGGAATTTTAATTTGCTCTTCAATTTTTGCACCCTCTGGTGTACATACCTTTTATAATCCTTTCCCATCAAGTCTGGATGGGACCATGAATATGATCGATTATCACCCCCATGATAAGGTCCCAAATCAGCTGTGCTTTAATTAATCAAAAAGGGGATTATCCTGGATGAGACTTACCTAATTATATGAACACTTAGAAGGAACTGGGCTTTCCTAAAGTCAGAGAAATTTTCCTGCTGTCATTGAAAAAGGAAGCTCCATGAATTCTACAGCTCTAAGGAAATTAATTCTAGTAATAATCTTGTGAGCTTGGAAGAGTTCACAGAAGAGAACTCAGCCCAAGACAACATTTTAATTACAACCTCTTGAGACCTTGAGCCCAGGACCCAGTGCACTATGTTATACTTCTCAGTCACAAGAAACTCTGAGATAACAACTTTGTATGGTTTTAATGTGTTAAATTTGCAACAATGTATTGCACAACACCAAAAACCTAAGACACCTTTTTAAAGGTCTCTTTAAAACTAAAACACAGGGGCGCCTGGGTGGCTCAGTGGGTTAAGCCGCTGCCTTCGGCTCAGGTCATGATCCCAGGTCCTGGGTTCGAGCCCCACATTGGGCTTTCTGCTCAGCGGGGAGCCTGCTTCCTCCTCTCTCTCTGCCTGCCTCTCTGCCTACTTGTGATTTCTCTCTGTCAAATAAATAAAAAAAAAATCTAAAAAAAAAAAAAAAAAAAAAAAAAAAACTAAAACACATTAAAACAGCTAAAAAAGCTGTAGTTTATTGACTTGGTCAACAGAACTATAGTCACAGGAGAAGGCTCTCTCTTCATAGGATTTCTTGTGGTGCCGTGGCAATGACGGCAGTTGGAGGAAAACTATTGGTCAATAACCAACAGCAGTAGGATTACAGGGGGCATGATGATGGATTTCCTTCTGTCAATGACTGAGTTAAGGAAAGCAACAGCAAACTGAGACAGCAGCTAAGAAGTAAGAAAATAAGAAAGAGCCATTGTTTGGAAACAGGGAGTATCTTTAACAGTAAGGTAGAGAGGCCTAAAGCAAATACCTTTAGTAGTTATCTTTAGGTTCCCGTCAGACCAAGGACCTGTTGAATCTGGGAGGAAGTTATGGCTCTTAATGATATTTTTACTCTTAATATTAAAGAGTAAGGTTTAAAGAAATAAGATATGAGGGACGCCTGGGTGGCTCAGTGGGTTAAAGCCTCTGCCTTCGGCTCAGGTCATGATCCCAGGGTCCTGGGATCGAGTCCCGCATCAGGGTCTCTGCTCAGTGGGGATCCTGCTTCCTCCTCTCTCTCTGCCTGCTGCTCTGCCTACTTGTGATCTCTGTCAAATAAATAAATAAAAAATCTTTAAAAAAAAAGAAATAAGATATGAAAAAGTACAACATAGGGTAAGAAGTAAGAAAAGGTCTGGAGTTTGCGGGGTTACTAGTAAGTAGGATGTTGTGCTGGAGTCTTTAGAAGTTGATAGGACCACGTTAAAATTAATTCAACTTATGAAATCTTGTTGTGAAGATATACAGGGGAGTAGGCTCAGAAAATAGAATCATCTATATACCCGCAGCGAGGTTTTAGGAAGATTGGATATATTTTCAAGGCAAAACAATTCTTCTTACTGTTACCCTGACACATCTTTGGTTTTCTAATTTCTATTTTCTTACTCTCTCTGTATTTAATATTTCCTTCTTCCTTGAAGTTGAATCCCCTAAATGTTTATGTTCCCCCAAAGGAATTTTCTAAACTGGGTAAATCATGATAATCCTATTCCTTTTGCTAGTGATTGTGTTATGAAGGGTATAGGAGGTAAATGATCTGGGGGGATTCTGAAAGGGTTTCCTTGTACTAAAGACAGTATTAGAGGAAATAGTATATCTCCTTTTTTTTTTGGTATTGTTGGCTTTGGAATTTTGCTTGTCAAACCACTGCATGCATTTTGCTTCCAGCTTGAGAGCAAAGCCATGGACAGAACTGAGGCACTGAGAAGTGGACCTGGAGCCTTCAAACATTTCCCCTACACCACGCCTGCTTCTGTTTTTTGTTTTTTTGGTTTTTATAATGGGAGGACATTTAGCTTCCTTATTATTCTGTCCAATTTGGGACTGAGTATTTTATTAGCTGCATCAGAAAATATCCTAAGTGATAATAGTCCAAATGGTTTTTGGCCACTAAGCCACTTTACTATCTTTGTTTCTCTGTCTCATAATTAAAAGCCCTGAGAGGGAAGATATTTATTTACTAGTCACTATGTGGTACAAAACACCTCTCACTGGCAAATTTTTGTACTTGGCAGGATTCATCATAGGTGACTGCCTCTATGTCTATGTTGACATCAGAATTGGATCTCTAAAATAGTTGGGAATAGCCAGATAGACAGAGTCTCATTACAATTCACAATCACTTCCATAAAGGACACGCATACACCTGCCCTGCATAACAGAGGTGGACACTGGGAAAGACGGAATGTTTCAGATGTCATGGCGTGACCAGGAAAGATGTTTCATAGGACAACCCAAGAAATCTGAAGATAAACTTCTCGTTCAGTCGGTTTCTTTAGGTTACCTTCAAATAAGAAACCTCCGAGTAAGATTAAAAAGAAAAAATGGTCTTACTCCACTGAGGACTCTAAGATCATCTTTAATGAAATAGAGAAATCTCTTTAAAGTTTGTTTTGCCTTTGATCACAGGAATGCCCCCTCAGATCAGCTATTGTGTTAAAATCTATAGCGGCAGAGTAGAAACACGGAAATGAAATGACTTGTGATGCTTGCGTGGTTACTAAAATTAAGAGGGAAAAACTGCCAACTGATGTGAAATCAAATACAGCCCGCTATTATTATTCTCCAATATTTTCCCTCAGATTTTTCAAGAAAGCTAAATTGCTGAGCAATTTTCACCGATGATACAGATATTTATACAAACTTTATATATTATCTTCAAAACTAAAAGAAACTCAAATTTCTTCTCTAGAAGCCAGGACTTTTTAAATTATAGGAATAGAATAATATAGGGAGCTCATTTTCTGGATTATAGAACAGAGAAAGAGACCCAAGAGTAACCTAATCTTCTGCGTGTCAGAATAAGACATTTCATGAAGTAACATCTTTCTTTTTTGTCCTTTTCCTGTTTTTTTTCTTTTCTTCTTTCTTTTCTTTTCTTTTCTTTTTTTAGAGTGAATATACTTGACAGAACAATGACTTTGTGAATATGAATGAATTTCCAGTTGGCTGATAAATAAACTCACTACAAAGTTGATCTGATAAATGATTACTCAAAACCCAAGAGATTTTTCATATAATAATAGAGCTCTGGTAAATAAGAATATGTTAAAAGAATAGGTGTTTTCTACGGGAAAGTTACTCCGTACATTTTTTGTTTCCATTCTTCTCTGGCAAAATAAATGACCACCTGAATACTAAATAGTATCAATTTGGTCTGATGTTTTCTGACAGTTGTATTTGAAAGAAACATTATGTAAACCCATGCATGTTAGTGGGAGATGAGAAAAAAAAATGATGCTTAGGGCAATCTGATGGTATTCTCTAATATATAATGCTGTTTGTGTCTCTTCTTTGATTATCTTTAAGTCCCAATTATTAGCAGCCACTAGTGCCCCCAGGATAAAGGAAAGCAAAGCAGAACAAAACAAAACAAAACAAAACAAAACAAAGACCTGTCAATCTGCAACGGACAGCTAGGTCTTTGAGGTTAGAGATGGATTTATTAGTTCTCTGTTTTGAAATCTGTCAAAAAGACTTGAACGGTTTCCTGCCTGAAAGAGGCTGAGGACGGAACACCTGGAGGCCTTAATAATGACAATGGTAGGGAAGCATGATAGTTTTGAAGTTAATTTTCGGTGTGAATTTCTTGAGTGCTCTGGCTCAGAAAGAAACTCCTCTGGTGAGAAAAAGGAAAAATATAACATTTCCTGAAAAGGTTACAAAATGTTTTATTAGATTCTTTTCGTAAAGGGTATCAGTCACCTTAAGGAGTAAAGCCTCATTTAGGCTCCGTTGAACACTATGAAATAAGCATTGTTGTCCATTTTATGTGTCAATTTCATTCTCCATTTTAGAGTTTGAAGGACTAAAAAACAACTTTTTTTTCCTTTTCTTTCTTTGTAGGTATGGTATGATGTGGTCCTCTCCTATTTTAAAAATTATCTGATTTTATGGTTTTACTAAATGCAAATAGGATTGTATCATTCACGATTTCTACCTAAAACAAATACCTGTTCATACCCACCCATGAGTAGTGTATTGTGAGTGGTCCTGGAGCTACCATTCTCTGTTTATTACTTTTTCCCCCCAATAACATTGAACTTCTATGTGCCAAGCAGGGTGCTAGGAGCCAATGATTCAAAGTGATCAATATGAACATGATCTCTTTATGTGTACTTTTTGGTGCTTAAAATCTTTTGAAGGGGGCCAAAAATAAAAACTAAATAGACATTTATGACAGCATACTAAGTGCCTATTTCTAGTTGAATTAACTGTGGTATTTTTCAAAGCACTTAAACTCTCAGAGACTCAACTACTTCATCCATAAAGTGGAATTATGATTTATCACCCGGGTGAGAACAATCAGTGAGGAGAAGCTTTTTTTCTGGACTCTTGAAACTGTAACATCTGTGACTCAACAAAATAATAATTTTTTGGAAGTTGCTTAAAATATGAAATATACCTTAATCCAGCCCTGCACCCTCAAAGCAATCATGGAATCAAATGAACTCACCGATTCTAACCTTATTCTCCCTTTGAGTTTTCCTCAGGAAAGGTCTGTTTGGCCTATAGAGATTCACAGCAAGGATGTGGCAGTTAGACTGGCACAGCTAATATGGCTTAGCATCGTAGCATTACTGGATGACTCCACGATGACCCTGGTAAGTAGCAGCTCGTGGAAGCTAATGTTTTCTCTTTTATGGATAGGCAATTTGTATACCAAAAAATGATAAAATTTCTTGTGAGTTTCCAGGTATTTATATTCTCCTGAACATATTCCACAATGCCATGTAAAAATGACCAGGACAAAAAAGTTAATAGAGTTCTCTTGGTCATGAATACCTTATGAAGCTTCCAAAATTGTATGTGGAAAGAAAGAAAACTGACATAAAAAAAATTGAATACATTTTCACAGAGGGTACTATTAACTGACATTGGTAGATTTAACATTTTAGCACATGTTAAGTTTTGGTATGAGAGTTAGCAGAATATGGTATGAGTTCCATGCATTTGCCATGTCTTCAAATAAAAGATAGCACATGTATGATAACTGCCAATATGTTACAGCATCTTCATCTTTTAAATTTTCTAATTTACATTCTCTTCCTCTAATTTAAACTGTATTCTAAGATCATGATTTAAAAATCTTCTGCCGTATAGAATAGAATATCGCATATCTGGAATAATTGACATGGGTTGCAATATTACTGAGACAGAAGAACATTGACTAGTTGAAGTCAATTTTAAAGTTAATTTGAAAACCATATTAAACATTTTAACAAAAGAATAAGATAACTCAAATAAGTAATGTGTCATTATCATCACTATTATTATAGAAATAAAGAAATTGAAGTAGATGATAACTTAGGTCATTTCTAGTGATAATAGCTTTTGGTAGTTCTTTCTCATAATGCAATAAATTAAATAAAGTAATCTATGTAACCATGATTTGAAAATTACAGTGTTTAGTTTAAGTGTCCAGTTCAGGCCGTCTGATGGTCAGTTCTTTCTTAGTTGATCAGTTAAATAAAACAAATGCTCAATTCAATCTTTCAAAGCAGTTTTACTTCTTTCTCATAAAAATGATTGTGCGTGTTACTGCATTGACTGATTTTTAAGATATTGCAAGGGTACTGCAATACCATTATCTTGGGGGTCAGAGCTGAGTCTTTGGCTAGATCCTGAAGGAACTAAGCTACTTCCATCCCTTAGTGTTCTTTGGTAGACAAGCCTAGCTATGATAGAACAGTTGGAGAATTCTTTGACCTATCACAGAATGTTCATTGGAATACATGCCTGGCCATATTCTTAAATTTACATGGGATTATGGAATTTCATAGAAGAGAACTTGAATCATATCCATTACTACAGTTTTCATAAGTATAAACTTATGTGAGAGAATGGACATAGATAAAATAAATGAAGCTGGCCAGAGAAATAATGGGTCTTTTTTTGGGGGGGATATATATCTATAAATATGTATCTATAGATACATATCTATATATCTCATGAGTGTGGGGATGCATCTGACCAAGTGGACTAAGCTAGCAGCAGATCTGCTTGGGTGAAGGACTGATGTTTCTAGGCACAGGGTCTCCGGGAAGGAAAGGCCAGAAGAAAGAAAGAAGTGACCTCTCTGCAGAGAGAATTCCCTATGAAAAGAGCTGGTGATCCGAATAGGTGGCAGTTTCTGACAGACTGAGAAAAGAAAGGAACATACAAGGATGGTTTAGAGTAGAGACAACATTGGGTCATGGTTATTTTGGAGTTATATTTGGGAATCTAGCCATACCACGCAGAGGATCATTAACTAAATAAGCCATCAATAACTTTCCTTCAGATGTATATAAGCCACAAAGAAAAAAAAATTGTCATTCCTTAAGTGTCTATTTCATGTCAGGCATCTGTTTATGTGTTATCTCATTTACTCTATCAATTATTTAACCAATATGTACTTATAATCAACTAGGCATACTGTTCAATGCATTGGAAGTACAGCACCGAGATAGAAGAGATTTTATTTTTGTGAGGCTTACGATCTAGTACAGTTGAAATTAGAAACAAAAGGGTAAATTAAGATCATTTTTGATGGCATAAATGTTAGGGGGAAATGACAACATAATGTTATAGAATTACTGTGGGATCCCTGATTAGGAGTGTCAAAAGTTACATTTAATTCAGATCTGAGGAATGAAAAGTGAGATCAGAGCAACATCAGAAGAAAGAAAGGAAGGAAGGAAGGGAAAGAAAGGAAAAAAGGACCCAACTGTATCAGATTCTACTGAGAATATGCTCAAGACAAAGAGAAAAAGTGTCATCAGATTTAGTCAAATAGAGGTCATGGCTAACTTTGACGAAACATGATTGAAATTGAAATAGAATAAAGGTAGAGTGGAGAGAGTTTATAGATACTCTTAGTGTTGCTATGATAGAAACTGGGGTAGAGTAGTAGATGAAGAGAAATTGTGGCCGAAAAGAAAACTTTTTTTTTTTTTTTAAGATTTTTAATTTATTATAGAGGGTGGGGAGGGGCAGAGGAAGATGGAGAGAATCCTCAAGCAGATTCCCTGCTGAGCAGGGAGCCCAAGGTGGGGCTTGTCTCAGGACCCTGAGACCATGACCCCAGCCAAAACCGAGAGCCTGATGCTTTAACCCAGTGAGCCACACAGGCACCCCAAAAGGTAATTTTTTAATGTTGGGAGATTAGAGTTTAATGATAGACATCATCTTGAAGTAGTAATGTTACAGATACTGACAGAGATGAAATAATCACAGTGCTGGTTTGTAATCTACCAGGTGTTTTCCTAAAGGATTTACCTGAATTATCTAAATTTATCCTTACAACATTCCTTCAAAGATGTTTCTATAATGAACTCTGTTCTACAGAGAAGAAAACTGAGAGACAAAGATAACCTGCTTTGCAAGGTTATACACATAGTGAATGCAGAGCCATAACTTGAACCCAAAACATTTGACTCTAGAACATATTGTTGAAATTTATCAAATGCCTCATCTATATCAGTTTGTCATAATTTAAGTTTTTATTTTTGTTTAATCAGTTGACATTGTAGACCAAGTTAACTGATTTCATAGTGTGAAACTAATATTATTTTCCTGAATGCTTTAAATTAAGCAATGCCAAATTATTATTTTTTTTACATACTGCTGAATCAGATTGCTAATATTTTATTTGGAATTTTTCACATCTATATCCATGAATGTAATTTTCCTTTCTCATTCTAACATTGTCTTGTTTTGCTATCACGTCTATGCTAGCCTCATAATTGGAGTTGGAGAATGTTTTTATTTTTCTTTTAGCTAAAAACAAGCAATCAAACAAAAAAAGTATAAAGTTTCATTTACTTCTTCTTTTTGTATTTGATAGACTTCGTCAGGAAGGTATTTGGATGGAGAGCTTTCTTTTTTGAAAGTTCTGAAATTACTAATTTACTTTGCTAACTATGAGGCCGATCAGATATTTTAATTCTTCTGAGTCTGCTTCAGAATGATTGGTTTTAGGAGCTATTATTGCCTCCATGTTACACTTAAAGAATGTGGGGTTGGAGAGTTTATCACTTCCCCAAAGGGACTCTGGTGGCAGCTTGCAAAGGCAGAATGAACCCAGGCAGCTGATTCCAAAATCCAAACTTTTCAAACTTCCATGCAGCACTGCCTGCTAAGTTTTACATTTCTAGAAATTTATCCATTTCATGTTAGTTTTCAGGTTTTTAAAAACAAAGATGTTTGTTTCATTTTTAAACATTAATGACCATGATAATAATTTTATTTTTATTACTACTTTTGCATGTGTACCTCCTTCCCTTTTGTCTTACTCACCTAACTAGAGACTTATAGTTCTTATCAGTTGGCTCAGAGAACCAACTTTTGGCTTTGTTCTACTGTATTGTGGGTTGTATTCTATTTTGTTGATCTCTGCTGTATCCTTGTATTCATTCCATCGTCTTACTTTTATTTTGCTGTTTTTTTCTAATTTAAGTTACAAGTTTGGACCACTAATATTGAATTTGCTTTCTAGCATAGGGAAGTTTTCACATAAAGATTCATCATCTAATTTAGTTCTATTTTTTTAAATTTCCATTTTGATTTCTTCTTTGGTCAATGGATTATTAATAATTTTTTAAAGGTTCTCCGAAAATATAAGGTTTTCCTATTTTGTTATTGTTATTATAGCTAGTTATTTTTATTTGTATATATTTTTTGTTTATATTTTTAAAAATTATGTAACTAAACATGTAATATCAGTAAAGGTCAATTCAGGAGACAGAAAGAATATGTTATTTGAGTAAGAAACCTTCAAAATGAAGAATTATTTGCTTAGGACAAAATGATTAGCTATCAGTGCACCTGGGGGGCTCAGCCAGTAAAGTGTCTGCCTTTGGGTAAGGTCATGAATTCAGGGACCTGGGATGGAGCTTCACATGCCTATATCCCAGTTCCCTGCTCAGCAGGGAGTCTGCTTCTCCCTGTCCCTCCCCAGGACTTGTGCTCTCTCTCTAAGAAATAAATAAAATTTAAAAAAAAATTAAAAAAAAATCTCCAAATAATTAGTTACCAAAGTAATAAAAGAAGACTGTAAGGTGTCCCTTCACACCAACTAAATATTGCTGCTTCTCCTGAATGACACTTTCTCAATGAACAGCATCATCATTTACCCTGAGGACCAAGTTAGGAGCTTCCAGTCTTTTTTGTAAATCACCTTCTTCATCTCATCAAGTCACCATGTGGTGAGCATTTGAGGTCCATCTAATCTACTTGCGCTCTGCCACCTAGGTAATATTTTAGAAATGCAAATTCAATAAGTTTTCTCATTTTATATTTCCATGCCTCTTTCTTCACTGGAGGATAAAAATCTTTAATCTGATTTCTAAGAAATCTTTATTCTTCTGCCCATCCCGATTTATCATCCACTTCCTGTCTTTTTTACACTGAATTACTTGTAGTTTACTAATTCACAATGGGTTTAGACATCTACTTTCCCTATATTCTATCTTATACAAGATTTTAAGTATATTTGTTCTTTGTACTTGCTACGTTCAACTTGGAACTGTCCTACTCTTTCCCCAATCTCCTTCAGATGAATTTATACCTGAGTTATAAAATTCATATTAACTATTACATCAGTTCATAAGTCTTTCTTCTCCTCCTTCTTGGATAGAGATTAAATGTTCTCCCTTAGTCTTATCATCATATCTGTATTATATAATTTATCATACTGCACTCTATTATTACCTCCAATTTACTGGAATAAAACTGAGAATGAGAGAAGTTGAGCTGTTTACTCCAGGTCATTTAGCAAGGTATAAATTAAATTGTACTGCTTAGTGTTCTCCTGTTCTTGTTATATTACTATCTAAGGAACGAGAAAATCCCAATCATAGCATGCAATTCTATGTAATGTAAAGGTGATGTAATTCTAAAGGAAATTTTTAGCTGGGAATTTCAAATGTTTTAAATTGCACAGCACTGTTTTGAAAAAATTTGAAATTGTACTCAAAAACTTACCATGTAACATCCACTCCTCTCCACAGCTTCCTGGGCATAGCAGTTAGAAAACACCACCCTATTTGTTTTTCTTGTAGTATCAGAAACAATACAAACCTGGATGTCTAACAAATCATCTGTGAGATAATGGCAAGGGGGTAGACAGCTTAAGAAAAACAGGAAACAATCCTCAAGGTACTTTAAATATTAATCAAAACAAGTTTTCCTTGGGAAGACTTATGTTGAAGCTAAGATCAACAGAATGAGTCATTTCCAGTCCAGAATAAGCCAGGGGGAGGGGAGAGGAAAGTGTCAGTTTAGGATTCATTCTGCTATTGGGAGGAAGGTTATACAATTATAAGAAGTATAAATTATATAAAGCACAACAGAATCATATGACATATGTTGTACAAACTATTCACAAGTTCCATGACTTATTCAATCATATTTATTTCAGTCTTATGGGGTTATTTGTCCACATACTTGAAGCCAGTAAAAACAGGTGACAGATCAGTTATAAGGCATTCTGATTTTGAAATCACATTATCCCCACCCCTCTTTCAGAGAAGCCTTTGTTTTGTAATGTTTAAGAGGCTACAATTTACAGTGAAGTGAATATAGCTTCAAAACTCAACTCTGCTGTTTACCAACTGGTGACCTTTGGCAATTTGCCTAACTTCACTAAGGTTAAGTTTCCTCCTTCTGTAAATGTAAATAATACTATCTATACCATATAATTGCTGTGAAGATCAATAAAACTACATTTTCAATTATGAAGTGACAAAGAAGTGACAAAAAACTCAAAATCGCTTATAGAAAAGGAAATGTATTTATTGACTTTCGTAACTCTTAAGTGTAGCAATAACTCTGCTTCATGGGAAGCTTGAGCCAAGGTTCAAGCAAAGTTACTAGGTTATAAGGTTCTGGTTATTTTCTCTCTATATCCTAGCACATTCTTTTGTACTGGTACATTCACAGCCTCTTCTTCCATTTGTCATGTAAATATGTTCTTGCAGATCTTCATATCCCTTTCTATTTATCTAGTAGAAACTTCAGTATTAAAGATAGATCTTGGTTTTAGATGTATTTACCAAAATCATAAGATTCACTATTTTAATTGAACTGTCTTAGATTATATGCTGTCCTTAGAGCCATTTATCATCATGAGGGGAATGCAGTAACCTCATCAGCTTGGGCCCAAATCCCATTCTCCATCCTAGAGCAAAAGGTTGACAGGTCTCCTTTCTGGAAGTCACGAGCCAAGATGGAAGGATGAATCTCTAGATAAAATAGAAAGCATGGAGAGTCATTCCAGAACAAGAGTGAATGGGTTCCTGGTACTGGCTGCAGAGTAACCAAAATTCCACTCTTTTCTAGAAAGAGGTTAACTCTGTAATTGTATGCCTAAAAGATATCAATGTGTGAAAATATGGAATAACAACCAACCAAATAAATAAAACCGCAATCCTTAAGACTTCCTTCTCTCCAAGCTTTTTGGTGTCAAGAATCCTGGTCATAAACAGCAGAGTTCTTTAATTTTGACTAGAATTTTATTGAAGTTTTTCTTGTGGTTAGTAGGGTAACATTTATGATTCTTTTCCTTAAACAATGAAGGTGATCAGATTAAAAAAAAAAAACAGAAATTAAAAATAAAAAACCTTCTTTTCTCATATGTTAGAAATAATCCATTACTTTTCTTAATTATATCGGATCGAATCAGTAAAGAAGATGAAAGCAGATACTTGTTGGGGATTTTAGGTAACGTTCAACTGACAAAGAGTGCCAACAGCACTACCAAAGTAGGACACATTCAATGGGTGGAAGTGTCTTGTCTGTGTTTAGTTCTCTAAAATAAATGAAAGTTAAACCTGTCTTAGTACAATGGTGGCAAGTTGTCCTGATCTGTCTATAAAAGGGCAATCATTGCTAAGCTGAGGCTTCACTGCACTGCCTTTCCTCATGTGTTTCAATTTGTTATGGCATTAGACAAAACTTGTTCAGTTCACACAGGATTGCAGACAGTTTGAGATTTTTTATTTTTAAAGATTTTATTTATTTATTTGACAGACAGAGATCACACGTAGGCAGAGAGGCAGGCAGAGAGAGAGAGAGAGGAGGAAGCAGGCTCCCTGCAGAGCAGAGAGCCCAATGTGGGGCTCCATCCCAGAACCCTGGGATCATGACCTGAGCCGAAGGCAGAGGCTTTAACCCACTGAGCCACCCAGGCACCCCAGTTCGAGATGTTTTAACTTAGTGTTTTAACTTGCAATTTGTGACTCCAGTCACAAATGACAAATGACATGGTTTCTCCAGCTTTTTCTCTAACTCTCTGCTCCAAAGACCCCACACCAGTTTCTTGCAAGCCTGCCATGATGTGGAAGTAATACAGAATGAGGTGTGTTAGCAGAAATATTTTTAAATCATCTGGTTTATGGCAGGACAGGTGGGCTGAGTATGTGTTTCTACTTGCATGGTGGAGCGAGTGTGCTGACTCAGCTGAGACTGCTGTGTAAATAAGTTGACATGAATTGAGCCGGTATTGGTACTGGGTAATTCACTGAGTTGGTTGGAGACTTAGCTCCTGGGGTATTTGTCGTTTGTAAGTACAATAGTGTTATAATGGAATTTTAGTTATACTGCTACTTAGAATTGCACAAGTCCATCCATAACGAAGAGGAATTAGCTGACATCTAGACAGAATTAGGATGCCTATATGGATAGCATAATTCTCAAGGCTTTTAATGTTTCTTGCCTTTGGTAGTAGGAAAGAGTGGGAAATATTTTCTGAATTTAAATAATTTGGGATGTTGTGTTTTGGGACCACCTTGAGAAGGATAATTTATCCTATTTTGACTAAAATTTAACTTCTGAGGGAGAAAATGTATCATGATTCAAGCCAAAAAGATAAGTGGCAAGAAAAGGTTCTCACTTGTTATTTTTGTGAGATAGTTTCTTAAAGGAAAAGCATTTCCTCTGGTTCTGAGATGTGCACATCGAACACCATAGGACAAGCTATTGGCTTGTGTGTATAAGAGAGAGAAACGTGATGGTTGTAACTTTCAGTCACTGCACTGATGGGCCAGGTTCCTCTCGAAGAGGGTTGAGAACAGGACCCTACTCAGGCATTCTTTTGTGGCTTCAAAGGCAAATGATAGCTAATACATCTTTTTTGTCCAAAAGGCTGGAACCGTCACTGAGTCCTGTTCCAGATAGAAAATAGCATTGAAGCTTTCAGGCATTTTCAGAAACGTAAATGTTTCTTCAGTGTCTGTTTTGATTTGACCACAACTTCAACATGGAGTTTTAGTTTTGGAAATTTAGATCAACCACTATTCACCATAAGTTTACCGCCTTCTACGCTTTGTACACAAAGATTTCGCTTTTCTAGACCACTGAGGAACAGTTCAGAGGAATTATTTCATTTGACACAATGGAGAGTACTCTGGAGAACTGGAAACAGAAAACTACCTCACATGTTGAACACTGTGTTCTCAGGGAGTCATGGGCTGAACACTGTGTGCTTGGGGAGTCATTGGCTCATTTCAGCCCTCCAGGCTCAGCCCACGTCTAAGAGGTTATCTCATAGATTTATCAGTTAGTGATAGCAAAGGGCACTGAGGAAACTGCTACAATTAAATTAGAATTTTCTAATTCAGCCTGGCCAATTAAAACGCATTATAATATTACCTTGTGTTTTCATAAAGGTTTGTGTCTAAATATATTAAACTATCCTTTGAGCATTAATTAAAGAACACTCACAACTTGCTTAAGAGTTACCATTTACCTTCTGTGTTATTTGCCTAAATGAAAACGATTCTGCTTCTTACTAGAATTAAAAAAAAAAAATAAAAGAGTTACCGTTTCTTATGCCTGGGTTGTTATTTTCATGGAGAAATATGAAGCAAAGGAACCATTCATTCATCCACTCATCACTGGTGAGTCACCCGTCAGGGCAGAAATAGGACTCAGCTGCAGATTTGTTCTGTGTTGATGATTCGAGCCAGTCTAAACCAATTCCTTATAGCCTAGTCTTGTTTTCTGACACTGGGGAAAAAAAAAAAAAAGTCAACAACCATGCAGTTGACTCATAATTAAAAGTCTAAGTCCTTAAAAATCACTCCTTAAAGTATTTTTTTTTAAAGATTTTATTTATTTATTTGACAGACAGAGACCACAAGTAGGCAGACAGGGAAGCAGAGAGAGAGAGGGGAAGCAGGCTTCCCACCGAGCAGAGAGTCTGATGCGGGGCTTGATTCCAGGATTCTGGGATCATGACCTGAGCTGAAGGCAGAGACTTTAACCCACTGAGCCACCCAGGTGCCCCTCACTCCTTTAAGTATTAAATGTATTCTTGTTTTACCTTGATCATTAAGAGTGACTACTTTTAAATCAATCTTTCAGAACATGCTGTCAGATTGACCATCTCAAGGTCAAATGCATGGATGAAGGTTTAGAACAAAGATCCTCTGCCTTGAGTACCCTTCTGCCCCAGACCCGCAGCAGTCCACACTGCAAGGCGGAGGCGACAACCGTTCCTTCCTTGTGACTAGTGCCCCAGCTGCTGAGTAGTAAGAGAAGCACTTAAGAAAGATGAAAAGTGGTTCTGACATTTGATGTTGATTAACCGCTAGAGACAGTACAAATAAAAATGTTTAATCACAGTTTTAAAGAAGCAGTATAAATACAACACCATCTGACCTTGGGAAAAAAGGGGGAAAAATGACCAAATGGCCTTTGCAAGTGTGCCGTTTTTACCTTTATCACAAAGGCCACACCTCTTCCATGTGTTGTGTGTTGGCTCTAGGCCAGAATAACTCTCTTCCTGCTGGTCTCCATAAAAATATAAGAGTTGAGTTTTTGTGACAATCCATTTTAAACACAAGAATGTACCAAGGAACTCTAATGAAATATTTTTATATTGTCTGTTAAAAGTCACATCAAACGTGCTGAGAAAAGTTCTATTTTTCCTCAGAAACTCCATTATATATTATTGGTCCAATATGAAAAAAATATTTAAATGACTGTCTATATATTGACTTCTAAGATGGCGTACAGTGACAGACTTTATAATACAACGGCTTAAAAAGTAAATTTAACTATTTTTTAAAAACTAACGTACAAAACAAAACCTTTTGCAGATTTTTAACTACCCCACCCATCATTCTTTATATCTAGAGTTAACGACTTCCCCAATCCTTCTCATGTCCTGTTCTCCTCCCATAACCTCATTAGTGGAAAAATAGAAGAAATGATATTTTATTGTTTTAGATCTATGTATTTCAAGATGCAGTCTTGTCACAATGCACACTAAGAACTATTTATCTGCCTCTGTAGAGTTAGTTGAAATGTGTATATAACCATTGTTAATGACCTCTCTATATGCACATGAAAACTTGAAAAGAACACTTTCCCTGACCCCCAGTTGCCAGAAGTAGTTTTTCATGACAGCTTTTTCCCCCAAGATATAGATTCAAGACTTACAAGAGTGAAATTCACCCCCCAAAATGAATCTTACAAAAAACTCCTTGCAATTAACATATAACTCTAAATGTCAGTGAGCCTTATTTACCTAAGGTCTGGTCATTGGGGTACCAAACAGCAGTCTAGTTAAATCTGTTTTATTAAACTGCTTAATCTTAGAAAAAGGGACTTGTTTCATAAACACCGCTTCACAAACGTAATTCCCTATTACAACTTAAAAGATACATAGAATAAGCAGTTCTATTAAAACAAATTTAATGATCACATGCTGCTCTTACTCCAAACTGGTCTATCTAGTAAAACAAAGTGTGATTTTATTCAAGGTCTTGTTTTAACTGTCGGCCCCAGCTAGAAATGGAACCCGGAACGGGCTTTCAGACAGAAATCTCTGAATGTAAAAAGGTTAGGATTGTTCATAGACTTTATTTACAAGGGAAGCTCCATCTAGCAGGTACCATTCCTCCCCTTAACATCCCTGTTGCCTTCTCCCTCAGCTTATTATCTCCATTCTCATCCAAGTCACTGCACCGTGGTAGGCTTTTCGTGGGCGTAAGGAGAGGCAACTGTCTGTCACTAGCTCAAAGCTATTTATACTTAGTAGTATTCACAATAACCATCTTCATAAAGGAGCCACCACTCTTTTCCAGTGTGTGTATTTAATGTGATTGTTACAGATGAACTATCTGTGCTATTAGGTGAAGAAATAGGTCTTGTGGCTAAAGGATGCTTTAAAACCCCTTAGGTGAAGGAAGAAAGTGTGAGAAAACTTAGTGGCTGTTTTACAACAGCATTTTGGGGGAACTAGGTATTGATGGGGAAAGGGAATGGGAGAAAATGAATATTACAATCACTGTTTAGAGAGAAGTATTTCTTTTATGTTCTTCACCATGAATATTGATTCAGGATAGTGCTCTTATCCACAGCCAGTATCACTTGTTCCAAATCGTTTAATGCAGAAATCTTCTTCCTTGTGACATCTGGACACTTTCCGTTTCTCGCACGTGGACTGCCCTTCTCCTCTCTCTGTTGCTCCACAGCAAATGCTACTCTGAGAACAAAAGGGACTGATGATGGGTGTTGATGTAGGACGAGGGATATGAAGGTATTTCTAGCAAAATGAAGGGAACAAGAGCTTCAAGTTTGGGAAGGCAGATTTTCCTTGGAACTTAGAGCATATGAAACTAGAGACAGTGTGGAAGGATCGGCGGGCGCGAGGACCCTCAACCCCAGATGGCTCTGATTTACCCTAAGCAGAAGCAGTCTGCTGCTGGGAAGGAGCCTGTTCATTTTCCGCTTGAATGGAATCTGAAAGCAGAGAAATCTCACAAGAAACTTGAGTCTCACAAGGTTTCGAACCAAATTTTGCAGATTCAGGAGTGAAGTCAACTGAACTTGATAAAATTGTGTGCTTAGGTTTTTTCCCTATCTCTACAAATGAACCATCTGTGCATTATATCAAGTATAGGGGAGGAATCACGTCTTAGTCAACCTAGCCCCCATCCCTAGTTAGCAATAACCATAGGCAAAGGCATTTCAATGCATTCGGTAGAAGGTGGGAAATGACATTTACCTCCTTCTTTGTTCTCTCTCACCCGTCTCTTGACCTCATAGAGGCTGATTACCCCTAGATAAGTGTCCTCTTTCTCACTACTCCCCGAGACTGTGTTAAACGGACATGGAGCTTGCCAGCATGTTGCCTCAGGAAAAGGTGCCATGTACTCGTTGACACTGGACCTGTTAGATGCCATTTGATAGGCTCTGAGGCTTACTCAGTTGCAACTGGCAGGTATTTCAGAGAACCATGGGTATAGCACCAAGTCTGTGCTGGAAACATTTGTTCTGCCTCGTTAGCAGGGCACTCAAATGATTCTTTTTGCCTTCAATGAAACCCCACTGGATTCCTTTCTCTCCATTTTTTAAATGTCGGATTAAATATTTAAATTTTGAATGCGTCTCAATATGATTCTGCACTTTGTCTTAGCCAAGAGAGAAATTATTTGGGGTTAGATGATCTAAATACTAAAACATTTCTTTTCTTTCTCTCTCTCTTTTTTTCTTTTGGAATTTGCTATGATATAATTATTGTATTTGGTCAATAAAGACATTCAACATGTTTAGGTGTATCTACCATAAAATAACTTTTCCCTTAGCCATCCCCTCATCGATTTCCTCAGCCTTTGCACGTAGAACACTATAGAAGTGCTGTTAAATAAATAAAAATGTTGATCGTGAGTCAGACATTGTTTTAAGCCATTTAACATGTAAGTCATGTAACCCTCCAAAACACCTAGTAAATGGGTACCAAGGTGATTCTCCACGTGGAGGTTAAGTCATTTGACCCTGCTAGTGACAAGAATTCCATTCAAGCAGCTCAGCTGTAGGGTTTGTGCCCTTAACCACTGGGCTATGCTGCCTCTCCAGTCCCGTGACTTCTTTCAGGAATAATTTATTTTAGCCTGTTGTAGAGCGTTCTGAGCAGTTTTGGATAGGAGTTGTTACAAGAGCATACAATCCTCTTGTGTTCTTTTAAATGGCTGATTCCACTGGAACTGCTTCTCTGTCACTGAAGGAAATGTCTTAAAATCAAGTGGTAAGGGAAAGCTCTTGTCACAAACACAATCCATTAAAAAATACATGCACCAGCTGCACTTTCACAAACAGCACAATATGACTTATTTTCCCCCAGATCATTTTAGACAGGTATCAAAATCAGCAAGACAAGAACTAAGTTGACAGACTCAGAAATGGTTCACATGGAAAAGAAGAGAGGAAAGTATATTTGGATTGTATAATCTTTATGCAAATAATTTCTGCAGCCTTTGTTGTCATTGAAGGAATGTAGGGGAAACAAGTATTTCAGACTGGGGTGTTCAAATTAAGCTTAAGATCTTACTGCCTTGATTGCTCTTTCTACAATTTTTGGAAAAAGATAATAAATAACCACTGGATCTGTTGTGTTTTTCATAAAGATACTTGCCTTTGATCTGTTGGTTGAGTCCCCCACCTGGTGGCTGAACTTTCCATGAATGCTGTGGCTGGGGAGAGTCTAGGTCTGACATTAGCCTCCAACAGGGCCTAGACCTCCAGGCCTTTAAAATAAGTGCTCTTTTACTTGGAATTCTTGTTTAGAAATAGTAAATGTTTTTCTTTCATTTTGGCCTTAGTGAAAAATTAGTTCCTAAAGGATTGAAAGTTTATGTGTCTTATACCATATTGCTGGGCTCTCTTCACAAATGTTTCTCAAATTGTGGTCTGGGACCAACTCATCAACTGGGTGACTTATACAATGAAGATTCCTGGATCTTGTCCTAGACTTACTTACCCCTCTGAGACAAATCCTCTGAGATGAAACTCAAGAACCTATATTTTAAATAAATGTCATAAATGGGTTTCACATACTAAACACTAGAGAATCTTTGGAAGGGTCTTGTCCTCTTCTTTTCGCTATTACTGTTACTACTCTGAGGAAGGGGAAAACTTTAAAATGCTAAATAAATGATAATTAGTACATAGACATCAGGAAAGAAAAAGGTTTTGTCTTCTCAAAAGGATCCTGCAGATAAGAATGTTGTTTGTCCTTGTCCATACGTCATTACATCTGATATAACTTCTTTGATAGCCTCTTTAGACATTTTTGGAGGAGAATTATAATATTATACACACGTACACACACACGTACACACACACACACACACACACACACACACAGAGGCAGTCTTTTTATTTATTTATTTTTATTAATCTCATTAATCCATGCCCTTTTCTGGAAAAAAATCTGACAACTTTTGTGGACCTGCTGTCTTGCAGAATAGAAAATTTCTCCTCAAAGAATACTGTCTTTAAAAAAAAAAACAAACCCAAATGTGACCTTTTCCTTTGAATTCTTGCTTCCTATTTACTAGTACTGACAGCAGGCGACACATTTTGTACAGGATGAAATGACAGAGGCTGGCATGAACCTGGTGAACCCCGCACAGAGCATAGGATGCAAATCCAAACATTTGAGAGGAGTCTGCCAATCAAAAAGTCTTTTGAGTATATGAACAGATAGTCTTTTTCTCATCGAATCCAGGATCCGAGCATTAGTTGTCTCAGCTGGGTACCTTTCCTTGTTTCTCTTATATGATCAAATTGTAAACAACAGATACTTTAGGGTAATGAAAACACATTCACATCAATGTGAATTAAAAAAAAAAAAAGAAAGGCTTGGGGCACCTGGGTGGCTCAGTGGGTTAAGTCTCTGCCTTCAGCTCAGGTCATGATCCCAGGGTCCTGGGGGCTCTCTGCTCAGCGGGGAGCCTGCTTCCCTTTCTCTCTCTCTGCCTGCCTCTCTGCCTACTTGTGATCTCTCTCTGTCAAATAAATAAATAAAAATCTTAAAAAAAAAAAAAAAGGCTTTTCAATTTCCATCTACCTGTTTCCTAAAATCATGCAAAAGAAAACATAAAGATGCCTCAACCTTTAACAACAACAGCAGAAAACCAGAATTACACATTCTTTCTTTACTGCCCTTATTTTCCAGTCTGAGTAAAACATTCCTTTAAAGCTTCGTCAAATAATTTTCTGAGTTAAAAATTTTTTGGCCTATGCTTCTGCACTGGAAGTAGCTGATTGTATCTGGTTTTTGAAATCTAGGCGTAGTCACATCACTATAAATTCTCCCATTGTTTGTTTACTTTTACCTCTTACAGACATGATGGGATGAACTTGATTTCATGAGTATGGTATTTGAAATGAAAATTTCTAAAGACATGAATATTCAGGTTATATTATGTTCAAGGCTTAGGAAATGAATCAGCTATTGAGTAATTTGTAATTAATATTTATTTAAATTGACATTTAATGGTTAGATATTCTAACAAAATAAAATACTACATAAAAATAAAACTGGATTATTGAGGATTTCCCAGACTATGAGCTTCTTGAAAGATTGTCTTATTTATCTTTGTTTATCCCTGTAGTAGAGTGCATTGTCTAGAATTCAGATTATAGAAACAGACAAGATGAGTTTGTAAACTAGTTCTGCTACTTATGATATCTGTTTGGTTAAGTTACTTAAGTTTTGTCATGTACATAATGGGGTTAATAATGTACTTACTTCATAGGGTTAGTATTGAATAACATAATAAATGTAATTCTTGACATTCTTCTTCACATGTTCTTAACTTCGGTGTTCATTATTGCTACTTACCAGACAGAATGAAAAGGGTTACTATTTAAATCAAGGATTTAAGACTGTCAGATACACTCTAATCTCTTTTAGCTCTGGATTTTCTCAAACTGTACATTACTTCCACGTTCTTTTGCTCACCTTGATCTTTCTGATTGAAATGCTTTTTATAACTATTTACTAGTACCCCTTATCCAGGAAAATTATTACTGTGGGAACATAGGAAACAAGAATTAAAAAAAAAAAATAGAGAAATTATATTGTAGATACTAGTTCCTTGGTCAACAATACTTGAGGGCAACTTAATGATTCCCCCCCAAACACAATTTTGATCTCAAAGGGTTATTTGGCAATGTCTAAAATCTTTTTTTTTTTTTTTTTGGTCACAAGTTGGGAGAGAGTCACTCTAATAGGCAGAAGCCAGAGAGGATGGTAAACGTCCTAAAAATGCACTTTACAACCCCCATAACAAATAAGTCTTAATCCCAAACTGTCAATAGTGCTGAGACTGAGAAACCTTGTTCTAACCTTATAATACAAATAAATCTGAAGATGAATATAATTTCCAAAAGATATATTTATAAACCATGGAAGTATAGAAAAAGAGAATCTTGGAGGCAAATATTTTAAGTCTCCAACCAGAATTAGTTTGTATGGTTGACAAAATTTCTTTACCCTCCTGGCAGCTGTTCCACTCCCGTGGAGAAGTCATCATTTGAATTCTAAGATGACTTTTTCTAATTTCATACTCACCAAGAAATCTACCAATATGGCTTCTTCTGTAGTTTGTGTTGGAAAAAGATGTCTTTGGTAGCTTGTGTCTTTCAAGAAATTGGACCATTTCCTATAAGATGTCAAAGTTATTGGCATAAATTTGTTCAAAATATTTTCTTATTATCCTCTTACTTTCTGTAGAATCTGCATCTACAGTAACATCACCTCTCACATTCCTCTCCATATTGTAATTTTTTTTTTCTTGATCGCTCTGGCTAGAGTTTATCAGTTTTACTAATTTGGTTACATTGATTTTCCCTATTTTTTCTTTTCCTTTTAAAACATCTATTTCATTGATTTCACAATTATCTTTCTTTCTTCTACTTACTTTGAAGTTAATGTGCTCTTTCTCTAATTTAAGGTAAAAGCTGAGATCATTGATTTGATCTTCTTCGATTATAAGAATCAGTGACACAAAATTTCCTCTAAGTACCACTTTAGTGGCACCCCACAAATTTTGATATACTATGTTTTCATTTTCACTCAGACAACATAATATTTCGTATCTCTTTCACTTCTCTGACCTGCAATTATTTACAGTATGCTATTTAATTTGAAAATATTTAAGAATTTATCAGAGATCTTTCCATTTTTGATATCTATATTATCAAATGTAGTTACAAGGCTTGCTTTTAATAGCTTGAATCATTTTAAATGTATTAAGACCTCTTCTGTCGTTTTAAATGTATTAAGACCTCTTCTGTCATCTGAGATATGATCAATCTTGGTAAATATATTATATGCACTGGAGAAGTATGTATGTTCTCTATTGTTATGTAGCATATTCTATTAATGTCAATTAAGTAACATAGTGAATAATTTTGTTCACTAGTCACCGCAAAACAGTGAACTTGACAAGGTAAATATTAAATTGTAGGTTCCTATCTAGGAAGCCACTTCGCTTTGTCTAGCCAATCTCTTCTTTTTCAGTATTCCCCATTTTGGGAAATTCTAGTCCAGCCTTCCCTATGATTCAACTAAATGTTAACTATTTCAAGAAGCCTTCTTGCTTTCTTCTAATAGTATAAGAACTAATAGTATTGTTTATATTGATAGCATATTTAATTTTGTATATATTTATTTTCATGTTTCTGTTTTATATTGAAAATAAAGACTAGTTCTTATATATGTGCATATTCTTAGCAGATGTTAGAGAACTTGGAATATTCATGTGTTCCAACAGTGCTGTGGAGTAGAATTGTTATCTCTTAAAGCTTTCTGTTTATCGTAATGCATTTGCACAAAAATCGATCTCCTTTTGTTTAAATAGATTCCTTCTGGAGTATTCCAAACCAGTGACCAACTGTCATTACTTTGAACACTTCTAATCATTTGCAGCTTGTTATTCCTGGAATTAACGTAATTCATGCTTGAAGAGTTCTATTAACATTTCTTTCTTATATTAAAATCTGCCTTGTTGTTATTTGCACCTGGGAAAAAGATGCATCTTCTTGTTTTATTTCTTCTTCCTTGATTCTCTTTATTTATACCTTTGTCATGCTAAGAATTTTCAGTCCTTTTTATCCATTTCTTCTCTATGACATAGCTTAGTGACCATCACCATCGTAGTTATTTTACGCCATGTGTAGACGCATACTTCAGGTTGTCAGAGTATACTCAGACGTACACAAAAATGTACTCCGTTTTCCATGTCTGGTGTGATCATAAGTTCTCTTGTTCTGAACATAATGCTTCCATATTATAGTCACAGAAAGAGCAAATAGTGGGAAAGATGAAGAAACTAGGGGCTGTCTACTTTTCTAATACTTATCTGGAGCTACCATACCTGTTTCTGCAGGTTGCCCATTGCACAAGTGTGTCCAGCTAAGGGAGAAAGTGAAGAATAAAGCCAAATTTCTACTCTGCGGTCAAGTTTTTTACTTTGTTGTGGGGTTGTGTCTGCCCAGCATAAAGAATGCCTTCTGATCTAACCAATCTGTGCTCTTAGTGTCTGCATGCATCAGGAGAGAGACACCTTTGGCTGATTATCACAACAGTGCTGTATATTCTCATCTCAGCCCTCTTCATATCCACCCCGCACATTACAGATGACAAAAAATGATGCCTAAAATGGTAAGGCTTCTTTACCCCAAGCCATACAAGTAGTAAATATTTTGCATGAAATGCAAATGCTGATGAAACTTCTTTCTTCAGTTTTTTCCCTATATTTGTTCCAAATGCTCATTTAAGCAAGACTTTATGAGCTTAGATGATGTTTCCTATAACATGGGTCCAATGCTTTAAAATAACCTCTAATCCTAATAACTTGAACATGAAGTTGTCAGATGGGAAAGTGTAGAACATAGATATTATAGGAATAAAGGGTACACATGATGGCTTGAGGCAGGTTGATTCATTGTTGTGGTTAAATCCATATTTCATCCTAGGACAGCTTCACTATTGCTAGGTTAGTGAACACAGATCATACACTATAATAATTTTTACCGTAGGGTTCATAGAGACATCAGAATAAAAGTGGGCATCACATCAGACTCAACCAATAAGTTACAAAGTAAAATGTATTAAAAATTAATTTTCTGAAATCCATTGTATTTGCCATATTAGCTTTATGTATAATTTCATTTTCTTTCTGCTATAAAATGCATTAATTTTAATCCAGGATTAACACAATAAGAAGAGGAGAATTGGTTTTCTGTAGCAACTTCCACACTCTAAGTATCCTAATGTGCTTTATAAATAATGAATGAGATGCCGTTAGAGTAGGGATCTGCAGGCAAACAGAGTAGCCATTGTACAAAGTGGTGATAACACTCAAAAAAAGGATAAATACAAAAATGAGAGCCCTTTCATGCCATCTTTTGTTCCTTGAAGTTTCGGTGAAACTTTTAAGTAAGTTGTTATCTGGGAGTAAGTATCATGTCTAAAGAAAGAGATCAGGGAATGGCTATTCGGAAAATTCATTAATCACTGTTGTATTTATAAGTCATGATAATGTATTTATTCGCCTAAGTAAGGCTTCTAGGCTTTTTCACTTCATAAACTTATCCTTCTACAAAAAAAAATTAAAAAAATTATAAAATTAGCTGAGATTGAAACCTCTACCAAGCAAAGCAAGATAGTTTAGAGCTCCTAGAGACCTGTGAAATTCAAACATATTGTCTTTTACTACAAGCAATAATATATATATTAAACAAAGGTGAATTTATCCCCAAACAAATATTTTTTTAAACTGAAAACAGGACTCCATCCTAACCAAAATGAATGACTCTATGGATAGCAGTTTCCCATTTATAAGCCTTAGTATGTTTATCTTTAGTATAAATATACAACAGATTGAGAAAATATGGCAGGAGCTTGAACACCGTGATGAATGAGGGAGCCACAGGTGATCTTGGAAAAAGACAGTTCCTTTCTAGCCAAAATTCCCTGAATCCTTTAAATTTACTCTCTTCAAAGAGACCCCACAAGTTAAAGAAATTTAATTTGCCACTTCTTTGGAAACATAACTCAACTGTTTGAATCCTGTCTGCTGCTTCAAAGGAGAAAAAAGTCATATGGGGAGGGAAGATTAGCCGGGACGATGTTTTTCTACAACTGTGTGTGTTAATTTAGAAAGCCAGGGCATTAACATTCAGTACACCTGCCAGAGGCCTCATCGGAGGGAACAAGTGAATCTAAAAGGAATTCTAGCTGTGTGGGCTGAAGGAGAGTAGAAGCTAGACTGGGTCAAGCTTGGCCGACATTCAGATGAATGAGAGGAGTTTAGTCCAAGGGGTGTATATTACCGTTGAAGAGAGTGAGCGGCTAGAGGGGTTGTAGAGGAATTGTCTCAGAGAACACGCCCACGGGGCAAAAGGGAAGTCAGAGAACTAGACGGGATAAGAGTTTCAAAGCTGAGAGGCTCAGAGCCACAGGGTCTCTGCAGCATCTACTCACTCCGCCGTTGTAGTACCAAAGAGGTGATGGATAATGTATATAAGTGAATGGGTGTGGCTATGTTCTAGGGACACTTGACCTGCATACAGAGGAGATGGTCTGGATTTGACCTCCAGGCCTTAGCTGGTCCAACTTTGATATGAACAGCAGTGCTGATTTAACGTAATCTGTAGCTGGACGGCAATCGTGTTGTAAGGGCAAGGGACACAGGGCGCATGTGTGGTCCATATAGAATCCTGAGGCCTGAACATTCTCTCCACTGAAGCAGTATTTCTGAAAGACTTAATATTGGGACTGGTCTTTGGTAACTAGGAGGTCTGGTATGGTCTTTGGGTATTAGAGACAGGAATTTAACGTGAAGTGAAGAACCCCAAGGGAAAATTGACTTATTTGAAAACTTTGTTCCTTACCTTATGGTCATTTATCCAGATAAGCACTGAGAACTCTTGCTTAATCCTAGGGAATGTATGAATACAAATAATGTCTTTGCCACTGCAATGGCTGAGACTGTTTCACTCTTTATATTTTAAGTTTGGATAGCTGCATGCATCTTGCTTTGGGTTAAGCGCTCATTGACAGAGCTCCTAGCATATTCTCTAGTATATGTATTCTATTGGTGTTGTGAGAAGGGTTATCTGATGAAGTTGTGATAGATACTAGTGACAATTTAAAGGAATATATTGCCTGACTGAAAATAGAAACCATGTGCAAGCCTACGTGTGTTTAAGGGGTATGGAAATATACAACAAATCTTTATCCATTAGAAAAAAAGAATCACTGCTCAGAGAACAAGGAGAAAACAAGGACCATTAATAAGCCCATCAGTCTGTATCTGAGCCTTAAAACAAACTCCAAACAGAGGAATAGCCAAATATATTTTTTGAGTCCTGGAGCTAAAGAATTTTTATGTTGAGATCTTTTTTTAAATTTAATTTTTATTTTTTTAATTTCTTTTCAGCATAACAGTATTCATCGTTTTTGCACCACACCCAGTGCTCCATGCAATCTGTGCCCTCTCTAATACCCACCACCTGGTTCCCCCAACCTTCCACCCCCCGCCCCTTCAAAACCCTCAGATTGTTTTTCAGAGTCCATAGTCTCTCATGGTTCACCTTCCCTTCCAATTTCCCTCAACTCCCTTCTCCTCTTTTTGAAAATACCAATTTTGAGTTGTTGTTAAAATATTTTTTATTTTTAAAGATTTTTGAGATATTTGTGCTTTGTTCATAAAACAGTGCCTATATTTATTCTCTTCTTTATTTCTTTTCTTTTCTTTCTTTTTTTTTTTTTTTCTCTTTCAGTTGCAATAATTCTCGGTGATATCTTAAGTCCCCTCATCCATTCTTACAGAATTATATCAAGGACATAGAAAGAAATGTAGATTTTCTTAAGGTCTTTCTCACAAATTACATTTCTACCTGGAAAGAAAACTTCCTTTAGTATGTCAACACTTTAGTTCATTCCATGTACCTGACTTTAATTTCTATGATTCAACATTGCCATTATAATCCTCATCATCACTATTTATCAAATCCAACATGGGTAAAGCACCTTATACATTATGTCTCTTAGTATTTATAATGATTCAGGGAAAGGGATGAGAACACTACATTTAGAGAGATTAACTATCTTGCCATGGTGACCAGTTGGGATGTAGCAGAGCTGGGATTTGAAACCATTTCTTACTGACTCCCACAATTATTATACATAGTAATATAGAAATACATATATAGAGAGAGTATAACTAATCATAAAACTGTAATATTAATGCTAATTGCTAACATTTACTGAGCACTTATTTATTGAGCTAGAACTCTGAATCTGATGCTTTTTCTCTCACAATGCAATCATAAATCATCAGCCCATGGTATAGAAAAACTCTACATCCTTGCTTCTGGTTTTTAAAACTGCATTCAGTGTCAGTGATGAGTGTGTTGTTGAGCACAGTACAAAATGCTTCTGGCTTAATAACTAAGTCCCTACTTTATTCCCTACTTTATTTTGCTTCTCAGGCAGCAAATAGGAATTTGCTTTTAGTGAACACTGAGCCGTGTTTCTTGAGATATTTAGTCTTCATTTACCATTTACCTTCTATAAAGAAAGATTATGTCGGCAATAACCTTTCAATGCTGTGAAAGGAAATCAGCCAGCTTCCTTTGATTATGATTCTTTTCTCGTTTATGTTCATTCATTCATTCATTCATTGTGCTAATATTTCCTGAGCATAGATACAAGATGCTATTCTAGGGGCAAATTGAGTAGTGAACAAACAAGCAAAGCCCCAACTCTTACAAGGTTTTAATTTGGGGCATAAAGAGAAACGATAAATAAATTAATGAACAAGTACTATGAAGAAACAAAAAGGAAGAATGAGAAATAGAAATTGATAAAGCTGGATGGAGATGTGATATTTTGGCTATCTTGCTCCAATCCCCTGATTTACTTATATAGGATCTTGCATACATGGGGTCTAAATAAATTCAAACTGTCTTACCTGTGTTTCTCTAGGGGCTTCTTAAATATGCATTTCTTTCTCTGTAACCTTTATCATTTCCCTCCAGGACATTGACTTTGGAATGTTGTGAATAATACAATTTAAGAAGGAACTGCGTATAGGGAAGTAGGACAGAAAATCTGCACTGTCCTATAGCTGTCCAAAGAAATAGACTTTTAACGGCTTTTCAATGCTCATAAAAAATGAGCAGCCAGGGCATCAGATTTCCCCATCTAGAAGTTACATGATTGAGATCCCATGTTCCCACACAAGGAGAAACTGTGGTTAAAAAATGTCATGTATGTACGTGTGTGTATGCGTTATGTGGCTGACTCCAGCTGGAATATAGTTTGGTCCTAAGTCAGAAGAGAGCAATGAGATTGTTTTAAGGTTATTGATTTTAAAGATGGCAGGGGAGAAATTCTGGGCCATTATATCCTCGAGTCCTAAAGTGAGAAACCTATCGTAAGAAAATAGGATTCAATAGTATCTGAATGGGTTTGGAGATTGATGGAGGAGTGCCTAGAAAACTATAAACAGTAGAGCATGGAGGTACAGCACTCCAGCTAGGGATGGCATTTGAATGGTGCCATTAATGTGTAATAATCTATAAGTAAAGGACCGAGAGCCAACATTAACCATAATGATTCACAGAAGTGAAAATACTCATGTCCAGGTGCAAAATTGACGTCCTTTAAGAAATCTGTTGAGTAACTCCAGATGTTTGTATTGAGGTTCTCTGGTAATTAATGTAGCTTTTCCAGTTTTTTAAAAGCCTTAGACCTCATATAGGCCTGACTATTTTAAAGCAACTTAGGATGTCTTGTTGGTTCTGAAAAATAGTGAATACCTATATCTGTGCTAATTCAAATTCACCCAATAAAGGTAAACGTGATGTGTTGAGATTTTTATCAACTTAAAACATTTGAGCTTTTAGTTTAAACTAAAATCATGGAATGTAAATTAACTTGTATTCAGAAAAAAAACATTTCATATGATTTCCTAGGAAAATGGGTTCTATGGGAGAAGGATAGAAGGGAATTTATAAAGACACCAGATCTCCAAGGATGTTAAATTGTCATAATATGAAAAATTAATAGTTAACAAAAGAGCATTATTTTAAAACACTAAGGATATTAATTTTTAAAAACTCTCTCATTCCTGAAATATTTGGAGAAAAATGTTTAATGCATAAACTAAGCAGGGGTACATTTGTTTCTATTTTGAATGTTCTCCCATGGAGATTTGGCCTATCTTTTACACATACAAATATAAGCTACCAGGAATCCTTAGGCATTAAAGAGGATTCTATGTACTTCAACATGGAAGTGAAGCTTATAAATATAAGACATTAAAAGTCTTGAAACATATATCACTGGAATCCAATGGGGGGGGACCTAATGCCATATAAACTTAGGATTTTTCATGAAATCCTGAATTGTAGAAAATTATTTACAAAGTATATCACCTCTTTTTTTTTGGAAAACCTCAAAAAAATAATAACTAAAACACATAAATGCACAAAACTCTATTATTGTCATATTCTGAAAAATGTGGAAAAGGAAAGCCCCTCAGAATGTAACATTGGCATCTTGTTTAGTAAAGGAGAGCACTAGAAATTTGTTCTCAAATTTTTTTAAAGAAAGCTTATATTTGAAGGAATTAAATTAAAAAATGTAATAAAAGAGAATGGAAAAGCTACTCTCAGGTTTCTCTTCAGAAAGTTGTTTTAACCAGTTTGTAGTTGATTTTATGACAGTCATGCAAGCTTTCATTTCTCTAGTTTTTGACTAAATTCTTATGTTAAATAAGCTGTTTGTATTTAAAGGATAACTTTGCTAATTAAGCAATTTTATATGAATATTGAGATAATAAAGAATGTATTTCATAGTTGGAGTAAAGAAATAATACTTAGATTTTTAATTTTCTTTAAAGATTTTATTTATTTACTGGAGAGAGAGAGAGAACGAGCTGAGGGGAGTAGCAGAAGGAAAGAGAGAAGCAGACTCCCCGCTGAGCAGGGAGCCTGACTGGGGCTCCATTCTGGGACCCCAGGTTCACGACCTGAGCAGAAGGCAAGTGCTTAACCGACTGAGTCACCCATGCTCCCCATAGATTTTTAAAATGGAAACAAAAGAAGAGGAAGAATTAGGTCTACAGTTTAATGTAAATTACCATCAGCACGCATCATCCCTTTTCCTTGATTTATTGACTCATTAAAAATCTATTTCCTGTCAGTGTTCCAAAATTCCTTTTTTATGCACCACACCCAGTGACTGAAAATAAATAAAATAAAAAGAAATGGAAAAAATTCAATTTCTTTTTTTAAAAATCTATTTCTAGCATTAACCATTTTTTAAAAATCCAATTCCAATATGAGAAAATGTATACCTCTGTACCCAGCAGACCTATAATCTTGGATGAAAGGGGAGTACTAACAAATACTTTTTATTTTGTTGGTAAATGCTAAAAGATTGGTGACTAGGGACCTACAGGAGCACAAAGTTTGGTATACTAGCTTTGCCTTATGGATATCAAGGAAGATTTTATGTGGAGGAGGTGATACTGAGTTGAACTGGAGATATGTCTAGGGACTTCGCCAAATGAAAGAGGGGCAGACAGGAATTCTAAACAGAGACAGAATAGTAATAAAGCTAAGAGCAGCAGATAGCTTCTTTTCTATCTTGTCATGTTACCGTATAATTACTCCAGTTCAACATTAATTATTCTATTACTGAGAGAATATTATATTATAAATATTATAATATTTACTGAGCATCTAGTGTGCGCCCAGCACTTCGCTGGATGCTGGGGAGGTAGAGAGGGTCAGTAAAATCCTGCCCCTATTAACAAGGAAGTTAATTACTGAATGGTAAGAACAGATCATTTCAAGAAAAGTGTTAAGAATAATCAAGGTGATATACCATTAAAGCAACTGAGACGTTATATCCTATTATAGTGAAACTTTACTGGATTACAGGAAGATATTTCTGTTTATGCTTTAATAGGCAGAAGATGTTTGTTTCCCAAGTTTGATGTTTTGTTGTATACCCTGCTGATTTACAATATGAGAAACATGCTCTGGGTTTAGAAAGCAACTTGTAGTTTGGAGCTGGGGGAAAGCGTTTTCCTACCTTACTTGGTACCTTTGCTGTTTACTTCCGCCTGGCTTGCTGCCGAATTCCTCACAATATTTTTGTCAAAAAGTCTCTTGGAACCAAGATGGATCATGTGATAATTCATGATTTCTACCAAAGAGTCGTTGTTCGAAAAAACAAAGCTAAGTCACCAACGCGATACTTGAAACAGCTCTGCCATGCAGTTTGGCACTAGAATGTGTGATCTGGTTGGATAGCTGGTTTCTTTTTATATTAGAAATGTGAAAACACAGATATATTCTTTTTTTTTTTTAAGATTTTATTTATTTATTTGACAGAGATCACTAGTAGGCAGAGAAGCAGGCAGAGAGAGAGGGGGAAGCAAGGTCCCTGTTGAGCAGAGAGCGTGATGTGGGGCTTGATCCTAGGACCCTGGGATCATGACCTGAGCCGAAGGCAGAGGCTTTAACCCACTGAGCCACCCAGGTGCCCCACAACATAGATATATTCTTAATCTCTTCACTGGCTAATGGGTCGATCTTATTATCACACCTGCTTGTTAGGTATGAACACACTGAAATCATGACTTGAATATGATTAAACAATTGTTACATTACTTAGATAAAAGTATCAATCTTCTTTGTCAACCACTGTCATTATTTGAGAGGCCTAGGAAAGTTAAATTACGAACAGAAAAAGACACAATTCACACCTTGCATTTTTTTGTAATCCTTTGGGTTCTGGTAAGGTTGAGTGGTCAGTTGCTGTGGCTGGTGGATATCAGTGACCCCACTGGAAATTGTTGGATGATGAACAAATGTTAAGACTCGTATCTTTTTCTGGATGTGATAATTGAACTGAGGTGAATCCCTTGAGCAAGAAGATTAGATGGGCTAGAACTAATAGTGAAGGAAACTCTATTTTCCAGTTTATTCTAGCTTAACTCTAGGGACATAAAACTTCAATTTACTGGCTGAGCAAAGGTCACATGAGGCGATGCACAAGCAATGTTACAGTCGGATGTCAAGGTGTCTAGAGTGGATATCATTTAGAATCCAAAAGCTTAGGGTTAGAGTAGGATAATTTCAAGTCAACAGCAAATTTGTACCTGTGCTCAAAATTCGGCTTGGAAAAAGCAGTTTCTCTAGTAAGAAGCTTGTAAATAAGAGATACGCACTGGGGACTGATGGAATATCCTGACTGATAACTAAAGTTGATGTCTTTTTTTTCCCTACTGAAGCTAATTTTTATTTTTACAAACTTAATTGGAATTAATCACAATTACTCACATAGACTTCTCTACAGTTTCTCTCATTTGATCATCATTTATTCATCCATTCATTCATTAAAAATACACTTACTGAGTCTCAATTATGTAAGCCAGAGCTGGAGATCCAGGCATTAAAAGACAGGCTCAATCCTAGCCCTCCTAAAGCTCATATTCAAGGAGAGCAAGTAGGCAAAACAATTAATTTCATAAAAGGTCATTAAATTACAATTGAGATTGGAGGTCCTGAGGATGGCAAAGGGTGCTCGGAGCATAACTGGGGGATTCTGATATAGTCTGAGATTAAAACATGGTTCCTTGAAACAAGAAATTCCATTGATCCCTAAAGGATGGAGAGCTGTGAATAAAAGAAGTAGAAATTGTTGGAAATAGTGCTGTATAGAAAGCAGCATATGCAAACCTTTCAAAGTGGATGGTCTGGGGAAGGCTAGGGTCTCAGGAGGTGATAATAGAGATAATGGAACACCATAGGCTGATAAGGGAGCTCCCATTCTGCTCTGTTTTCTATTAGCACACAAAGGGCATGACTTTTATTTTAACAACAATAAGAATATATAAAAGGGTTTTAAAAAAACATTGACATAGTCATATTTTCATTTTAAAAAGAGTGATCTGGGGACACCTGGGTGGCTCAGTTGGTTAAGTGTCTGCCTGCAGCTCAGATCATGCCCCCAGGGTCTTGGGATCCAGTCTCAAGTTGGGGCACGCTGCTCAGTGGGGAGCCTGCTTCTCCGTCTCCTCCTGATGTGCTCTTGCTCCCTCACTCTCTCTGTCTCTCTCAAATGAATAAATACAAAATCTTAAAAAAAAATGAGTGCTCTGGATGCAGCAGCATGAAGATGCTTCTGGATTGAAAATGAGGAAAGTAAAGACTAGTTAGGAAACTATTTCTGTAATTCAGAGAAACCCTAATAGAAGCTTGAACTAGAGTGGTGGCAATATAGTGGGTGGAAAACAGAGATGGGAGATATTTAAGAGGTAAAATGGACAGGATTGGGTGACTAATTGAAAATGGGGGTGGGCAAGATGTTTTGGAGAAATGACCTCCTTTTTTAGGGTCTGTGTAATTAGGCACAGGGGTACTATTTATTGATTAAAAGAAAACACTAAAGAAGGAAGAATTTTGGTAGTAATCATTGATAAATTTGAATAAATTAATGATCCATAAACACATTACATTCTAACAAAGTAGATGAAACAAAATACCCATGTTTTGATAACACTTTTCTGTCATGGCGGCGTGACCAATATGTTTTAACACAAATATATCTCCTTTCATGGATAAAATAAGTGATTATAACTCTGGAGAGAAAAAAGTTAGAGAAAACTAACTTTTAGTAAGCAACTACTCCAGACATCCTTTCTGGGCTATTTTATCTTACTTCATTGACTCTGTACACCTATCTTAGGAGAATTAATTACTATCATTCCTATTAAAGGACAGAGACTAATGAAACTCATATAAATTTTCTAACTTTTCACAGTAAATGGCAGAGTTAGTCTTTATAATTCCATGTCTCTTCAGCTGTAAACCACAAGCTTTTGGAAGCAGCAAATATGTATCAAGTGCCTACAATGAGAACTTAGTCTTCAGTATGAGATATAGACCTATTAAGGAGGCAAGTACAATTAGTAAGAAGGGCTAAGAAGTTTTCAGATGCTCAGGAAACATTAGGAGGATAGTCCCTAAGGCCATCATGGGGGTATCCATTAAAATTTTCTGAAAGAATTCTCCTCAAGTATAAGACCTGAAGAATACAGAGAGTCTGGAAGTCTTTTCACTGTACCTAAATATATTTTCAAAATGAAGGAAATTGAATATCTTTATTTCAAGTTATCTAGATAATTATATTAACCATCCATATTGCCTAAATTTTCACTTTCTGCTTCAATGTCCACTCATGCAGTTGTGACTTCATAAATTGAAGTGTTACAAAATGAATGATCTTACCATGTGGTGGAGAACTAAATGTAAATTGATTTTATAATGATATTATTTACCAGTAAATAATATTCAGCTCTTTTGTGTAATCATCTACATGTACTGATCTATGACATTTTGATCAATACCTTCCATGGTTTCTCTCTTTATTCAATATATGTGGCTTTTTCTGTCTTCCTTTGTAGATCACAGACTTCCATTTTCTATTTTACTTTTCTGTGTAACAAGATTTCAGATTACTTTGTCTTTATTATATCCCGGAATCATATAAACACAAAGTATATAAATATGCTTTTGTAGTTTCAATTTTCCTAATTTGGATTTGTGAGTATTGTTGACTTCCATCTATATCTCTTTCACCCACACATTTATTTTGAAGACCATGTTATAAATGAGGAACATAAAATTCTACTAAGCACCTAACTACATTTTTGGACTTGCTTGGTTATATCCAGTTAGCTTAATCTTCATGAATATGAAATGACTCAGTTTTTAGAGTGAAGTGTGATGATACATTGCCAGATACATGACAGTTAAAACACCCACAGATTTTGGCAGGGAATAAATCAGTGAGTGTTCATATGAGTGAATGATGTCTTAACAAGGGAACCATATGTGTTCCAATGAAAGGTCTCATGAAACCAGAACTATATATGTTCCAATGAAAGATTTTACAGAATTATATATGTAATTAAAAGAGTAAATATATATAATTAAAAGAGAAAAAATGTATTAAGAAATTTCTGCCACCTGAAAACTTAGATTTTTTTTTTAGAAGGTGAAAGTTACAGAGCTTCTTTGATAAGTAAGGGCAGTCTTCCTTTATCTCTGATGGCTATCTTTGGAGTGGCCTTATGTTCACATAAAAACTTTCACATGTAATAGCAGCTTTCTCATAAGTGCCAAAAACTAAAAGTGACCAAGATGTCCTTCAATAGCAGAATGGATAAACTGTGGCATATTTACACATGGAATACTATTCAGTGATAATAAAGCAATGAGCTGTCAAGCCATGAAAAGACATAAAAGTAAGTTGCTAAGTGAAAGGAGCTCATCTGAAAAAGCTTCACAGAGTATGAACAGAACTACAAAGACAGTAACTGTATCAGTGATTGCCAGGGGCTTGGTTATGGGGAGACTGGAATGGGTGAAACAAGAGAGGTATCTGGGAGTGGCAAAACTATTCTTTATGACACTATAATCATGGATCCATGTCACTATGCATTTGTCAAAATTCACAGAATTGCAGAATATAAAGAGTGAATTATTCATACAAATAAAAAAATATTTAGGAGATGATGTATCTGTGGATGGAATGTAGAATGTGGCAAACTAATCAACCATATTGCAAATGTATGAAACAGCTTCACTGAAAGAGGTAAAAGAAAAAGACACTGACATAAATAACTCTGGAATCCTTGAAATTAAATCTTTGAAACTTACCTTTGAAACAAAAAGGCAATAAACAAACAAACAAAGAAAAAAACAAAAAACAAATGACAAAAAAACTAAGTAAACACTCTACTCTAGTTGATATCATTTTGCATACATACTAGAATTGAACAGCTCATTGATTTGACAGCAGATGCTGCAAGATTACATATCAGCAAGGAGGGGGGATATAATGCCTCGTATGGTAAGGGATTGGAATTGGAGACTCAATAGGAACTTATTTTGACAATACAGATATACATTGTTACATATGAAATATTTGTAGATATGAGCACACGCATGGGTTAATACAAACACACACACACACACACACACACACACACACGCATTTCTGTGTTTTGTCAAATGAGAGGGTTTAGAAGCAAAAACACCCAAGTCGCAATGAGCATACCTATGCTCAAATCTTGATTTTTAATACCATTCTCCAATAAAAGGAATCGAGTATCCTTGGAGAAAAGAATGATTCTAGAAATGGGTCAGAAATATACAAGATGAGCTTAGTGCATCTTGTAGTGACAGAAAGTAAGGAAATTAAGAAAAAAACCAAAAACTTAATTATGGGAATATGTGAAAGGGACACAGGAACTATATTGTTAACTAAAGAGTTCCCAAATGGTTAAAACAGGAACAATTTGAGGTACAAAGTAAAGTCATACTGGATTGTAACCTAAAATATAAAATAAATATCCATTAGTCCAAACTTATTAAATAATTCAGTAACTACATTACCAGGGGATAACAGACGATCTGCCATGCCTAAGAATTCCAAATAACTCATATAGATAATTTGTCCATAAAAGGTGGTGCAGGCCACACATAGTGAATTCCTTCCAGAAAGTACAATCTGCAAAGGGTTAAAAGAGTAACTTTTCCATGGAGAAACCTGATATACTCTTCTTCAGTCAGGTGATCAGATTCAATATCAGCAGTGATTCAATATCAGATACATCTTTACTGTATATATTCTTGATATACTCTTGATATAATGTGATAAAATGGTACTTTTGTTCTGTGGTCTTCTTCCCTAAAACTCATTAACCCAGTCTCATCATGAGGAAAATATACACCAAATTGAGGAACTCTCTACAAAACACCTGATCAATATTCCTCAAAGCCCTCAAGCCCATCAAAATCAAGGAAATTCTGAGAAACTGTTGCTGTCAAGAGGAGCCTAAGGAGATACAACTACTAAATGTAACATCCTTGTTGACAACTTGGAAAAGAACAAAGTAAGTAAAAACCGAAGTAATCTGAGAAATATGGACATCAGTTAATTTAGCCATATTGGCTCATTAGTTGTAACAAATATACCTTTCTAATATATGATGCTAAAAATAGAGAAAGTTGGGCATGGAGTATAGAGGAATTCTATGTATTAGTTTTGCAGCTTTTTGGTAAATCTAGGACTACTCTAAAAGAAAAAGTTTATTTAAAAAATAACCAATTCTTTGTCATCTGAAAACTTGGACTTAGAAGTTGACAGGTACAAAGATTGAGGAATAAAGGAAGATTTTCTCTTTTTTCTGAGGTCTACCTTGAGATAGAGATCTGAAAGAAGAAGGGTAATGATAATTTCTATGTTTCATATATACAGATATATGTGTATGTTCAAGTGAAAGAAGAAAATAATCATGTGATAAATAATATCTAGATAGCTTCAGTCTTTAATTCCTGAACACAGTAAACACATTCCCAAACCACTTATTTATTCATTCATCTTTCTTTCCACTCAACAAACATTTACTCAATGCCAAATAGACAGTCTGTGCTATTCTAACATCTGTGTGAAAGAACCCAAGCAAGATCCCTGCTATCACAAAACTTAAATTATAATGAGGGAAAAAGGATAATCAACAAGTAAATATGACTTTAGGTTTTACATTTCAATGAAGGAATGCATAGGATGTCAGAATATTTTGGTAGTCTGGAAAGATCATCTTTAGAAAGTGATATTTCAACTGAGACCTGAAAATAGAAAGAGTGAGGCAAAAGAAATAACTGAAAGAAGAGTGTTGGATACAGAAAAGCACAGCTTAAAAAAGTCTTGGTAGTTGGAACAAGATTGATGTGTTGAAAGAACAGCCTATATCAACTAGAGTAGGTGGTAGCTCTAACTTAACACCTCTTCTCTGTTCTTGCAGTACATCAGTCTTATATGAAACAGAGAGAGAGAAAGGGGATGAGAGAGACATAGGAAACACTGATGATTTTGAGGGTAGAAAGACTTTTGTTACAGAGTATTAAGAATTGTTTGAATGACTGAAGAAAGACTTAAGTTCTATATTCTAGAAATGATTCTCAAGCTACAACATGGAACCCAGCCACCATGGGAACGATGCATTTTCTAAGATCAGACAACATGACTACAGAATTCCATTCTTATTGGCATGTTTCAGAAGAATATTACTGCTGCCAGATCTGGAATCAAACTTTTCTGACACACTCTACAAAAAACAAAAACAAAAACAAAAAACAAACAAACAAACAAACAAAAAACAATGGACATTCACTCTTGAAACCCTTGAGTATAATGGCTGGCCTTTGAAAACTCTACCAATGGTTCCAGGGCAAAAGCAAATCCTCTAAAGATTCTGAATGACTGGAAGAAGCACCAAAAACTATAGGAGTTCTGCCCTCCCCTGAGTTTTGCTGCTTAATTCACATGAGAAGACATTGATTTGTTCAAAACAAAAATCCCATTTTTAATCACAGGTTCTAGGAAGTCTTAAGCACAATTCTTGCTGTACACACACTCCATTGTGGAAAGCACATTGGAAGTAAAAAGGGCTGATGGTTTCAAGGACAGCAAGTGATTGCATCAAATATTACTAAAAAAATGGGGCTGGAGATACACCAATAAATTAGAAAATAGAGAGCTCATTAGTGCCCTTGACAAATGCAGTTTCTGTTAGAATCATGGGAATAGAATACACTAGTTAAGACATGCAAAGAAATGCACATGAATTAAACTATAAGCCAAAGCATTACAAGAAATCAAGGATTAGGTCCTAACACTCAACTCATTGCTTCCTAGCAGACATTTAATGTGAAGGCTATGAAGAGGTCAGTTCAAAGACCATGGAGTCAAACTGGTAGGCTAGAGGTGGCTTGCCTTCAGAGTATGGATATCAATGTTTTATTAAGCTAAACAAATTCAGAAATATGTTAAGAATGGGATATGTCTTTATTTCCCCAGCTGGCCAGATTGAAAGTGAGGATGTAGATAAGCATCAGGTCTAAATAATAAAGATAAAATTTCAAAGTAGATAAACAGTTTATTTAGGACTTTTGGAGCCAAATGGAATTGTTTCTAGCAAAGGTGTGGAAGAATTTCCATAATGAGGATCACGAGCTGATAGTTTGTATACCAGGGCTTTCTCCCCCACCATGAGGGTGGTGCATGATCCAGAAGTGAGCATGATTGTGGCTAAAGATACCTCTGTTTTGGCAAAGAAATATGAAATGATTAATTGTATGGTTGATGTGAGATATTTTTTCCTTCTATACTGCCTCTCAGGGTGGGATAAATAAATCAACAAGGGACTTCAGTTCAGCTTTGGTCTAATAAAGAAGTTATTCACAGGATTCTACTTCCAAACATTCATGTTTTACCCAATGGAAAAGAATTTTCCAAGAAATCAACATATCATGCTGTCTTCATGACTCCAAAGTAAATAGAAACATGTCTACATCCTGTAAACACAAATTGTGAATTGATCCTTCCCTTTCACTACATAACACAAAGTTTTCAACCACTTCTTTATCTCTATCCTCCACTAAATGATTTGCCCCATCCCCCCAAAATCATCATTTGACTTTAGAATTCCTGTTTGAGAGAAAGCGGAGTGTACGGAGTGTAACCTTCACGTGAGAACTTTTCTTGGTTTCCTAACTTATATTATGGGTGGCAGAAATAGCATCATACTTTCTGCTTATTAGATAATGTAAACAATGTTTCTTTTCTTTCTTTTCTTCCCCCCCATCACCCCACATTTGGCTAGTTCGTTCTTTCTTTTTAACTCATGGGCATATGCACCTCTATGAAGTTTTCTCCTATCTCTCTTTCACTCTAACCTCTATTAGAGTGTTCAAATAGTGTTCTATCCTCCAAACAGATTCTTTTTCTTCCCTCCTTCCCCAGTGCTCTCCAAAGTCCTTCTCTTCCCTTACTTTCCTGCTCAGATGACATTTCTCAGAGCTTCTGTGTGTGTCAGGATCACTTCTCATTTGTGGTTTGGTTCCCTTCTGCCCTGAAAAGTAATGTCGTAGGATTTGTGAATGGCGAAGAGATCATTTATATAAATCTACATAACCAGTTTAATTTCTGTGATTTGTATCTTTTCCTAAGTTATATTTCATTCCCAAAATCAAGTTTCTAGCATCTAGATCATAATGAATTTTTTTGTTTATTCCTTAAAAATACTAGCATACGATGCTACCAATAACCACAATAACTGATTTTTCAGGGACAGTGAAATAGTCATTTCAGGGCTTAGCCAATAATGAGACTTATAACCTGAATAATCTTGATTTTTCCTGTAAACATTTTAAAAAACCTCTTTTCCATAAATACGATAATTCGGGTATTTCCCCTAAATGATTAGGGTGGTTTTCCTATTTATTATACTATATCAACTTACAGATATGCAATCTTTAGATTATTATTTTTTTGTAGTTTCTCATTCTATAGTGAACTGTGCTTAAAAGAAAATCTGTGATTGGCACATTTAAACATGACTATATTCTGTTTCTTTTCACAGGTTACCATCTGCAATGGGGTCTTTTGAGTGTGACATTCAGAGTACCTCATTACAAAGCTATGTTAATGTAAAATTAGTTTTCTTTCAACATAAGTATTCAGTTATAATTATAAATATTAATTCCTGTGTAGCTGTAGTCTCTGACCCTCAAATTTATATAAGAGACTGTAGAACCCACAGATATTAATGGAAAACTCCCCTCTGCCACTTTTTAAGAAAACCGTCAATGGAAGAAGGCAAATAGAATGTTACAGTTAACACATCTGGAGCAAAACTCTTTGGATATCATTTGTAGCTGGTCTTTGAAAGGTTTGTCATATTGTCAGGGTCACCTCAGTAAGAGGTGACATAGCCATTATCCTTCAAAATACTCACTTTCTTCCCACTTTTCTATTGTTTCCAAATTCAGTTTTGAGGACTGAGAGGTATATAATTGTCAAGAACTAGCAAACAAAAATAAGGAAATGATTATATTTTGAGTGACGAAACTGTTATGCGTACTGGTGGAAATTTCCTGAAGGCAACAGACCACACTGTGCTTCTCTCTCAGCTTCCTCGTGCCCTTTGTTTTTCTTCACTAAGTGTAACCAATATCCTGGTTCACTACAGCAAAACCTCGAGAGGACTGTAGCTGTCCCCAACCTCCCCACCCTCCCCCACTCCCACCCCATCCCCTCTTTCTCTTTCTGTCTTACCAAAATTGAAATTTCAGAGCAGCAGATCCACACTCTCAGTCATTCTGTCACGCCTGTGATCCTCTCCCCGTTTCCCTCAGCAAGTTAAATTTTAGGAGTCTTGCTCATGTAACTTTTCACCAAATAGAGTGAGCATGAGAAAACAAAACAAAACAGTGAGTGACTCCTTTCCTAAGTTAAAAAATTTACGTGAGTCCATGGAGAAAAGGTAAGTGGGCTGGAAGACCAATGTCCGAAACCCACCCAGCCGAGGAAAACCACTTGCATATTACTCCTTGAATAGTACAGATTCTATTGATCATTGCTGGCATTATTGTAGATTATTTTGTTTTTCATTAGCTCCAGATGCAATTTTGAATTTTCAGTTTGGTTGCTGGTTTATTCAATGTAGACATTCTTCTGAAAGGTAAATTATGGTGTGTGTGTGTGTGTTTCTATGTCTTTGAATTTAGGATAAGCACTGCAAAGTGAATAAAGCCTTGAGGATGCTAATTGCCATCATTTGCAAACATGTACACATAAATGGTGAATGGAAAATAACAGGTAATTACATGGAAAATAAACATGTGATACTATGTGGAAACTTGTATGTCAATGGAAAGAAAAAAATATGCAAAAGGTAAAGAAAAACCCAAGCCCTAGATAACTGGCTCCTCTCTCAGTGTGAACTGCCTCTCACTTCTGTGGTGAGCCTGGGTGCATAAATAACAAGAGCATTCTGGTGCTAAGAAATAATGTGTCAAGAGCTCTGGGATAGGCATCAGACATTGTGGGTTTAGCGATATCTCCATCACATTTTGTTCCTGCCGGAACCTGGGCAAGACAATGGACTCTTTCCAGCCTTGGTTTTCTCATTCATGAAAAAAAATGCAGGTTGAAATCATTTTGTAGGTTATAAATCTATGATGATGTAACATTGTTTTTATTTTAATAAGATCAATCCATCGACTAACAAATACAACTCCCTTTAGTCTCTATACAGCCGCTCCTCACTTGAGATCAGAGGGAGAAAGAAAATTAGCTCAATCCCCAGGAAAAGTGGCTTAGCTTTCTTGGCTGATGTTTACTGTAGGAAAGAGGGGTGACTGGTGTTTTGTTTAAAGGACACACTTGGCAGGCATTGGGATTGGCATGACATCTGGATGTGCTTTGTTTTGTTTTCATTAAACCCACACTGTGCTTCAGAGGCCATGTGAGTAGGTAGCTTTATCCTTGGTCATAATACAAGCAGCTTATACCCATAGTCCTTATATTAGGCTTTGTGACACTCTTATGTTGACTGGCCACCCCCTTTAGGAGGCTGAGTTTGTGACCTCTTCTTTCATCAAATATTTATTTTCTCTGTGAAAAGTCCCAGACATTCCAAGGCACCAGAGAACAGAAGAATAAGACTAGATATATGTCTTCTTAGATTTGGCTAATGCTCTGTTGGGGAAGCAAAATTAAGTAGGAAACAAATAGCAATATACATTAGTGTTCGATAAATTCCATATGCATTGTTAAGAGAATAGTGCTGTGGGAGCAATTTTATCCAGCCCAGGTGATGAGGAAGAACCAGGGGGAGAAGAAAATAGCTCCCACTTGAAGAGGGGGAGAAACTGTGGAGGGTGGGGAAGGAAAGGCTGAGAACAAGAAAGGGCACTGAACACAGAGAGAATGTCAAAAGACTCTTTGAGGCTCTTTGAAACAAATTTACTTTCTAAATGCTTTTGTGTTACCACTAGACCACCCTTCTATTTTTACATTGCAAATCACAAATAAAATACCCCAAGGGATCAGCTGATATTAAATGTAATTGCTACAAATAAAATAACATACTAAAATATTGGGTCCTGCTATTATTATCTATGCTGGTATGGTTAAATATGTATTTAAAAACAACTATGATTTAATTAAATTAGATTAATCAGAATGGCAACAGTCACTTACATTACTATCTGTTGTATTACGGTAAGAGTTAATATGCTCTCAGTCAATGACCATGACAAGTCTATTAAAAAACTTTCAATTAAGAGTTAGTATCTGCAACATAAAGAAACTGAAAGCCCAAGGTACTCTTTTCCTCAGCCAGATCATACCTGAACTGGTTTGGTTAAGACTGATGGTAAGGAGAAGTAAAACGAGTTCTGAACAAGAAACTACAAGACCTTTGTTTTGTTCTCAGCTCTGTCCTTATCTAACTGGGAAGTTTTGATTCATGATTCCTTGAGAACAGTCTGATACCTTACTGATTAAGTGGACAGAAAATGAATATAAGCCTTGAAGTGCCATACAAAAAAGGGTTTGGCAATGGAACTAGAACTTTCTGGAAAGCTTGTGACATCTCTCAACCAGGAATTCACCAACTTTGTCTACATTGTTTATACTGAAATTTCTTGCCTTTCTAATGACACAAAATTGGCATTGGGTTTGTTTACTAAGCACACTGTTTTGGCTTCACGTGAAAGGAAGGCGATAGAAAAAGCACCAAGTACAGGAGAAAAACTATGGATGTGTTACAACCATTGGAGCCGATGTCTCTAATTCTCTGGGAGTTTGAAGCTGACTGTGGCATAAAGAATTACAGGAAAGGGATCCATCTATTTGACAATTGTTTGGAACAGGACGGGTCACATGCATGAGAGTGGCCCCTTTTCTGTGGACTGTAATCACACTTATAAGATACAGGGCCACGCTGCTTCGTGGAATCTTAAATGGTGTTGTGTGACAGGCAGGGCTTTTCTTGCAGATAGCAGAGTACATTCCAAATAGTTTAAGCAGGAATGAATATACTAATGCATTTGAGAATTTATGGAACATCAGGAAAGTCAGAGAACCAGACTGTGTTTCATGGTCAAGAAAAATGCCCTACCGCACCATGGAAATCTTTTAGGGGAGATGACTGTGAAGTTGATTCCTATTCTTAGAAATCTATGGCTGGCCTGCATGCCCATATTCCACCAGGCTGTCCAGAGCGTCTGATTTTCCTTCTACCAGTTGTTATGTTATACTGGTGCATTGATTGGAAGAAACTCATCACAGTCTTGCAGCCTAGCTGGAAGGGAGTCAATGACATTTGTTGTTAACTTTCCAGCCTAAATAGTAGAGAAAAGGAAACTAGACTAATATTGGAACATATGTTAAGTGAGCCAAATATCAGGGTCCAATACAAGTAATATCAAATAATGGTAGTAATAATAATAATAACAACAACAATGGTTTAAATGTATTTAGCACTTACTGGCTACAAAGCCTTGACCTAAGCCCACTAGCTGTTTTATAAATTCAATCCTTCGGAACAACTTGCAATGTAAGTATTCATCCACATTTTACAGAAAATGAGGTTTAACAGATATAATTAGTTGTCCCAGGTCAAATAGTTGCTGAATGGCCCAGCCAGACAATGGATCCCAGCTACCCGGCTCCAGAGGCGGTGACCTTAACCACTACCACGCCCTATCTCTCATGCACAGAGGAAGACATCCTGACAATGAGTGAAGGAAGGAGTGTGGCAAATGTTAACTGTTAAATAATCAAAATCAGCCCAACTTTAGTGGCTTTATTAAATCGATGGGCTTTGATCTAGAATTTGACCCCGACCTGGACTGTGACTCTAGGACAGAGAGCAAAGCTACTGAGTAGAGGAGTTTTTCTCTTCTAGGACACAGTAAAGTTGTGCAGTCTGGCTGTGCTGTGCAAGAGAATGAGAAGCGTTCTGGCTATTTCTATTCCTTCCAGCCTTGCCTTTTGCTTTACTGACATAAGAAACCTTGACTGGTGGCATTGGCAGAGTAATGTGTTTAGGAAAGGTCAGGGGAGATTGTGTTCTGCCTCTTGACATCATCAAGAAAATCTTTGGCCTCATTGTAATTACAGATCTTTATCAATGGCCAGGAGAGGAGACAGTTAGGATGCAGTTTGGTTTCCAAATCCCAGGCCGATTGTGGAACATAGAAATTGAGAAAAATCATCTCTGACTTGTAAACAGAATATCTGAAATGGAAATCAGTGAGAAAAAACAAATATTGACTCAGTATATCAGTTTTTATAACTATACTTTAAAATGCATCAGACCAGATTTGCTAGAACAACAGTGGCTGCCCTTTCGTATTTGATGTTTTTATGGTTTGATTTTGATGTGAAATTCTTGTCCTTTGATGTCTAGATCATCAGGACACATATGCTTGTTAATTACTTTATTTAGAAATACCATTGTTCAGATGTTAACATGGCTCGTGTTTGGACTTCCTGGGGACAGTAAGGCTCTCTAGGGGGTACTTTGCCTGATGAAAATGTTGTTTCTGAATGATCATTCCTTCCCTGCATAAGTCTGCTAATAAATACCACTAATGAGCATATTAAATATGTTTCTTCCTTCATTATGTGCTAGGTCACCCCTGAACATATCACAGATTCATTTTACTTATAAAATGGAGCCGTTTGTTGACTCTTCAGGCAAGAGATTTTCTGCTTAAAAGCCATTTTATTTTTTTTTTTTCCAATGGAAAGGCTGCAAACATTAGAAAGATATAAATCTGAGTATCAGACATTACAAAGATGTAAACTTGAAGAGGAAAGAAATTGCAAAGTAGCAGAGGAGAAGATAATGAATATTTAGGTAATGTCGCAAATAAGATTTTTTTTTATCTTATTTCATAGGTAGGGGACAAGATTTTTTTTTAATACTATGTTCATGTAACATTTTGTAATTGTGACTCATTGCTTCATTAACTACATTTGAGCCAACTTCCACATTTATTCAAAACTAAATTAATTTCTTGTGGTGTTTCTTCGAATTCCATGGATTTCCCACATTAGTTAGGAATTCTTTATGTTATATATGAAGGAGTACCTACAAATTAAGGAGGTTTTTGCTAGATAGGATGAAATACTCATTGATGATTCTCAAACTGTATTCCAAAGGAGTATAATTTAAGAAGTGCCTTCTGTTAAGAGAGCGTACTTACAAGCTATGCTTAGCATAGCATAGCATCATTACAGCAGATGTTTTCATGCTGTTAGATGTTAAAAGATAAACTGAGGCTTAACATAATTTCAAGGGTTTATTTGAGCAAAAACCGATTCCAACCAGACAGTGCCAAGCCTGAAGAGATCAGGAGCACTTCACCAGTAGGAGCTGGGGGAGAGACTTCTATAGAGAAAAGGTAGAAGCAGGGGCTCCTGGTGGCTCAGTAGTTAAGCCTCTGCAGGTCATGATCCCAGCGTCCTGGGATTCAGCCTTATATCAGGCTCCCTGCTCAGCTGGGAGCTTGCTTCTCCCTCTCCAGCTCCCCTGTGCTTGTGTTCCCTCTCTTGCTATGTCGCTCTGCCATAAGTAAATAAGAAAAAAAAAAGGTGGAAGCAAAGGAAGGAAACTATTTGTAAAAGCATTTTTTTTTTTTTTTTTGCCAGAGGAGAGGCTTAGCAGATTCCTTGCTGAGCAGGGAGCCTGACATGGAACTTGATGACCTGAGCTGAAGGTAGACAAAGTACTGAGCCACCCAGGTACCCTCTTCGACAACAGCTTACATGGTTACCTTATTTGGAAAAGCCTACCTGACTGTTGGTGATTGGTTTTCCCTAGGTTATGGTTTCCAAACCTTGAGACATTTAAATGCTTAGATTTTGGTTTGCTTAGATAGACTACTGAGGTGCTGGAACTACCTCCGTCTAATGGCCTCTTTGTTCAGTTAACCTAGAATAGCTGCATTCCAGAGCACCGAAGGGAGGACTGTTTTACTTTCAGCAAGTCAGTCATTCAGAAGGATAGACATTCCTGTTGCTGTTTGCACTCTCCTTTTCCATAGTTTTTACTTTAAAACCAAATGCCGTTGGCTGCATGAACCGACTTTTAAAAAGTTTATATGGTCTTTCTGAGTCAGATTTCTATAGTCTCTCTTCTATTGTATGATGTGACATCAATACAAACACAACTGATAGTAATCGAGTTGCTTTGGTGAAATCTTTTTTGCTGCATTTAGGTTTTTTAATGCAAAGTCAACATAATCTCTTCTTAGGCTCTGTATCTCACAAGTGAATAAGCAGCTCAGAAAGAAGACCACAATCTCTTATTTATTTCCGCCTTACAGAGGGCACACATTAGAAGAAATGTGGGCATTTGGATAAGACATAGTACTGGGAGAATTTAAGCCACCTATAAAGATTTAGATGTATGAATGACAAGGAGAGATGAGAATTACTTTTTCTGTTTTAATAAGCAACTATTCAGAGAGACTGAGTGCTTCTGATTAGAAACTAAGACTTCATTTTACTAGCATAAGAAATATAAAAAGACAGGGGGAGAGAGTTCGTTGGTGTGTTTCATCATTCAACTGACAGTCCCTTGAAAGGAAGCCAATGAAAGCAGACTATCACTATTAGCACCACTCATTACATAGCTAGAAAATATTGATTACTTGGTTTTCAAGAAAATTACATAATAAATTCAGACTTGATCCACCATTTCCTTTCTCTATATTTGTTCTGATTTGCTGTCGAATCCATTTTTTACACATTCAAAGCTGACTGTTCTCCCCATAGAGGAATGTGGGTTACACATAATGAACAGGATCGAATTTGTGTTCAGATTATTAATGGATTGGTAACAACTGTTACTATGCCATGCTTCTCTCAACAGCTGTTTATATTTTATTTAAAATCTGTAAAAACATTTCCATGTAGTCCCTTGATCTGTATAATAATTTCCTTTTGTTCCAAGCCGTTGAAGGTGTCTTTGAACCCACGAGGCACTATTCATCTATTCCTTTAAGACAGGTCCACTTTCATCATAAAAAATGAACATCATGAAAAATGAACTCTGAAATCAAAGTGAGAAAACAAAGGTGGGTGAACTCTACAAGGCAAAAGAATGAAAGTCGAGGCAGCTGCTGAAAATGATCAGTCACTATTGTTCCAAATCGCTCTTGATTTGCACCAGGAAGCTGCCTTAGTGCACTACACCAAATCTTTTCCAGAGTTATCTTTTGTGTTCATCCTCTGCTTACAGCCTCTCTAAAAATTCTGCTCACTGTTTGTCACAGTCAGGAACAAGTCTGTTAAGCTCCCCCTCGTTGATAAGTAGGCATTGTTACTTATGGATATCCTGTTGTGCTCGCCTCCTGTAGTCTTGAATTTTCTTATTGTTCAAGCCAGAGTGATCTCAGAAGAGCTTTCTTTGTAAAATACAATGTCTACTTAAAAATTTGTCAATGTGCTTCCAAAAATAACTTGGATATGAGTCCAAATGACCGTCCTCTCCACATGCTTCATTGTGATTAAAGTAAAACCAGAAAAAATAATCTTCAAAATGGGAAAGGGAGGCAGAGCACCATCCTGCAAATTGCTATATCACCTGTGAAATGCCATGAAAGGGCCTCCTTTTTGAAGCAAAAGATGAATAAGGAAATGTGAGTCCATAATATGCAAGTGGAGGGGAAAAAAAAAAGATAAAAGGACAAAAGCTTTTACTGCTGTGTCAATGAAAGGGACAGGATAAGTTGGGTTGGGGTGGGGTGGGGTGTAAGGAGGAGAAGACTTGATAAATTCCAGACTTCTGAGAGAGGAGGGTGGTTTTGAGTTTGCAAATTGAGCCAATGACTTTTATCTAGTAAAATCAGAAGGTGGTCATTTTTAATCACTTCTATAGCAATCCTTGTTTTCTGGAGAACTCTAGAATGAAACTGAGTAATGTCTTGAGTTATATTTAATATTGCTCCCACATCATGCTTTACAGTGAATATTCCAGATATTTACTAGAAATCAGCATGGGCTTGCAACAATTTTAACACCTTAATGCCTTATTTGTACAGGAAGTAATTCTTTCTTGCATGAGGAAAACTGCGGTTCCATCAATGAAGGGAAGTCAGAAAGACTGGGTAGTTGGGAAGATGAGTCTTCAGGCTGCAAAAGATGTATGACTACCATCTAAACAAAACCCAGAAAAAAATTGCAAAATATTTCAGAAGAGGAATATGTTTAATTGCGGCCCCAGGAGAGGCAATTTATGTGCCAACAAGTTATGTGGGTTTTATGTTCCTATTAGTTTGCTATTCAATTAAAAATTCTGTACTTACCATAGCAACACCCATCTCTCCTGATACACAGGCTAATTTTGAGTCATGCAGAGCACCTTCTCAAAGCAACACACAAACAAGCCATCAGATTCCAATAGATGCAAATTTCTTTAAAGCATATCATTGAAACAGATGTGCTCCAAATGCCGTTTTTATTTTAGGAATGCTTTTTGTGTTTCATGGTAATGATAACTCTGAGTTATAAAAGGGCTCTTTAAAAATCAAGCTGCAAGATAGTAAGCACTATAAGCTAACAAGAGATCTTTAGAAGAGAAATATTTCCATTTATTAAAGAGTCAATTTCCTAAATTAATTGTCCTATTGGTTATGAGTAATTAGATTATCTTCTGTTTTCTCAAAATATTTGCTTCTATTTTCTTTGCATAAGTATAATCCAGATATATTAATGAGAAGAGATGGTAAAGGAATATTTGCTCCTTTTCATCTGTCTTTATTTTGAAGGAACAAACCCAAGTAAATATTCCAGTTATTAAAATGATTATCATATTGATAAATTGGACAAGACCTATCTAAGGGCTTTCAGATGGCTTTGGATGAATTGGGTTGATTTTCTATTTCAAATTATTCAGTTTGCACACAGATTTTTATATAACTGCAAATGCTCCCTATTATCATTCGTATATTAAGAATAAGCTATTGCTGATGTAATTAGGTAGCTTAGCAGCTAAGACCAATGGTTCTACATCCAAAATGTTTGAGTTTGATTATGAATTCTACAGTTTAAAAGTGGCAAACCTTAAGCAAATTATTTAGTCTCTCATTGGACCTCTTATTGATAAGTTGTAAAACTGGGGTAACTAATCTCATAAGGCCGTTGTGGGAATGACATGAATTGCTATACACCTGTCATAGAATATGTTTGTAATACATGACTGCTTTTCTTTGCAATAAAGGTTAGGACAACAATCTAATATTTTTATTAGTTTACAGAACACTTACTTAAATAATTTAAAGCTCAACTTGCATACTACATAAAGCAGTATACATAGAAAACTTATCTACCAAATAGCTTTTTTTTTTTTTTTTAAAGATTTTATTTATTTATTTGACAGAGAGAAATCACAAGTAGGCAGAGAGGCAGGCAGAGAGAGAGGAGAAAGCAGGCTTTCCGCTGAGCAGAAAGCCCGATGTGGGGCCCGAACCCAGGACCTGGGATCATGACCTGAGCCGAAGGCAGGGGCTTAACCCACTGAGCCACCCAGGCGTCCCCCAAATAGCTTTTGATGACAACGGTAAGTTTATTTCCTACTTTTCCTGTCAAAGTTATGTTAGCTAAATTCGTTGAGCCAACTTAGTTCCTCTGTTAATAAAATGGAGATAGCATTGTCTAGTCCTCAAGAATTGTTATGAGGAGCCACTGAAGTAAGATAAATCGAATTTCAATGTGGTGAAAAGCCTATGGCATTCATTCAATGAATGAAGTTTTCCTTAATATTTAAGGCACAGTTTGGCAATGTCCAATAACTTCCAAAGTAGAGATTAAGTCAGTATATCTAAATATTTGTAAGATTTTGGATGTTTACAGAAAAAGAGCAAATTAAATATGAGATTAATGAGGAAAAAAAAGAAATACAAAACTAGAGCAGAATCACTGAATTTGAAAACAAGATATCAATAGAGAAATAAATGAAAGCAAAAGCTGAGTCTTTGAAAAGATCAATAAAATCAATAAGCCTCTAACCAGACTAATTAAAATGATGAAAGATACAAATTAATAATGTCAGAAATGAAAAAGGGTCATCACTACGGATCTACAGGACATTAAAGTATAATAAAAGAATATTACAAACAGCTCTATGTCAAAAAATTTGATAATCTAGATAAAATGAACCAATTCCTTGAAAGACACAATTTGCTAAAACTCACACAAGAAAAAAACAAGGATAATCTGACTAAGCTAAATCTATTAAAGAAAATAATCAACAATTAATAATCTTCCAAGCCAGAAAGCAAGAAAGTAACAAATGATTATAACAAAATTGTAAGATACAAGGTTAATATTTTAAAGTCAAACTCTTGCCTATATCTCAACAATGAACAAATGCAATTTTAAATTAAAAGCACAATATCATTTTTTAAAAGACTTATTTATTTTTTTTAGACAGAGAGAGAGTGCATGTGTGGGCACAAGTGGGGATGCAATAAATGGAATAAAGGAAGAGGGAGAGAATCTTAAGCAAACTTCCCACTGAGCATGGGGCCTCATGTGGGGTAGGATTCCACAACCCTGAGATCACAACCTGAGCCTAAGTCAAGAGTCAGGCACTTAACCAACTGAGCCACCCAGGCATCTCAGCACAATTTCATTTACATTAGAACTCTCCCAATAAATACCTAAGTATAAATCTAGTAAAATATATCCAAGATCTGTATGTAAAAAAAAAAAAAAAAAAAAAAAAAAACTACAAAATTCTGATAAAAGAAATTAAAGAGGAACTAAATAAATGGGGAGATAGTCCATGTTCATGAATAGGAAGATAAAAATTGTCAAAATGTCAGTTCCTCTCAACTTGATCTCTAGATTCAATGCAATGCCAGTCAAAATCCTAGCAAGTTATTTTGTGTGTATCAACAAATTGATCTAAAGTTTATATTGAGAAACAAAAAACCTAGAATAGCCAGCACAATATTAAAGGAGAAGAAAAAATTGTAGAACTGACACTACCTAACATCAAGACCTACTAGAAAGCTACTGTAATCAAGACAATGTGGTATTTGCGAAAGGATAATAACTATAGCAATAGAACAGAGGAGCCCCAGAATAGACCCACATAAATATAGTCAACTGATCTTTAAAAAAAGGAGCAAAGCTAATATAATGGAGCTAGTCTTTTTCACAAATAGTGCTAGAACACTAGCGACCCACTAGTTAAAAAAAAAGAAAAAAAAAAAAAGGAATGTACAAACCATCTTTAAACCTTTCCCCAGAATAATTCAGAATGGCTCCAGGACCTAAATGTAAAATGCAAATCTATAAAATTCTTAGAGGATAGCATAGGAGAAAACCTAGATGACTTTGGATTTGGTAATTACTTTTTAGATACAATACCAAAGGCATGATCCATGAAAGGAATAATTGATAAAAAGGACCTCATTAAATTTAAAAACTTTTGCTTTGCAAAAGACAATATCAAGATAATGATAAGACAAGTCACAGACAAGGAGCAAAGGTTTGCCACAGACATGTCTGATAAAGAATTTTTATCCAAAATATGCAAAGTGGGGTGCCTGGGTGGCTCAGTGGGTTAAAGCCTCTGCCTTCAGCTCAGGTCATGATCTCAGGGTCCTGGGATCAAGCCCCGCATCGGGCTCTCTGCTCAGCAGGGAGCCTGCTTCCCTTCCTCTCTCTCTGCCTGCCTTTCTGCCTACTTGTGATCTCTGTCAAATAAATAAATAAAATCTTCAAAATATGCAAAGAACTTTTAGAACTCAACAATAAGAGAATGAATGACTCTACTACAACATGAATAAAATATCTGAACAGATACCTCAGTTAAAAAGATACACTGATGGCAAGGTAGTATATGAAAAGATGTTCAGATCATATATTATTAGGGATTTGCAAATTAAAACAGCAATGGGAATGATCACATGCTTATTAAAATGTCTAAAGTCCAAAACATTGACAACACCAAACCCTGGCAAAAATGTGGAGCAACAGGAACTCTTATTCACTACTGGTGGAAATGCAAAATAGTACAGCCATTTTCGAAGACAATTTGGCAGTTTCTCACAAAACTAAACATACTCCTACCATATGACCCAGCAATTACTCTCATTGGTATTTATCCAAATGAGTTAACTTACATACACACAAAAAAACCTCTACACATACATTTATTACAGCTTTTAAAAATAATTCTCAAAAGTTGGAAGCAACCAAGATGTCCTTCAGTTGGTGAATAAATAAATAGTAGTACATCCATGGAATGGTGTATTTTTTTTTTTTTTTTAGCACATAAGAGAAATAAATTATCAGCCATGAAAAATAGAGAGAAAACGTAAATGCATATTACTAAGTAAAAGAAGTCAATCTGAAAAGGTTGCATACTTTATAATTCTAACTGCATGACAGTCTGGAAAGGGCAAAACTATGGGAAGAGTAAAAAGATCAATGGTGCCAGGGCCTGCAGATGGGGGTGGGATGGGGTGGGTAAGGATGAGTAAGTGGTTCGCTAGAATTTTCAGAGCAGTGAAATAATTCTGTATGATATCATTTAATAATGGTGAATACATGCCATTATACATTTATTGGAACCTATAGAATGTACAACACCAAAAATGAAATCTAATGTAAACTAAAGACTTGAGATAATTATGAGTCATTGTAGGTTCATAAATTGTAGCAAATGTACATCTCTGGTGGGGGATGTTCACAGTGGGGGAGGCTGTGCATGTGTGTGGTCAGGGGACGTATGTGAACTCTATACTTTTCTCTCAGTTTTACTGTGAATCTAAAAAATAAACTTTATAAAAAAATGGAAACATCCTGGAGGCCTGGGTTTATGATCATGTCAATTTTAATCTAATTATTGAAGTATATCAGAGGCTGCCAATCTATTCAATTTATTATGTTTAGCATTGCTTGTGAGAGGAACACAGGGAAACACTAAAGCAAACATACAAATAATATGAGAGAAGTGTAAGTTTGTACTTTAATATACTTGGACATTTTCTAACAGACTATCAGCTATATAAAAATCCTTAAGAATGATCTATGAGTATTTGAATTTTAATAGTTCAATGTGGAAACATTGAAATATCTTTTAAAATATTAATATGTTTTTGTGATGCTGTGCCTATAGAAACTTAATTTTCACATTAAATAAGCATATGTGAAAAGACTTACAAAAGAGCAGGATTTCTAGATATGAAGATAACACAAACTTGTTCTGTGCTTGGTCTTTTCAGAATTTTTTTTTTGCTTATTTGTTTGTTTTTACTAACTGCAATTGGAAATTACAGAGAAAGTTTAATCAAGGGAATCACATGGTTATATTTATGATTTAAAAAGATTACTCAAGGTGCTTCATGGAGAATGTAGTCTCCACACAATGCATGGAAGACATGGTGTCAGACATCGGTGGAAAGGAGAGTTTAGGCTGTGTTAAGATTTAAACAAATCAGTATAAAACAAAAGTGAGAGATGCAATGAAAAGGACAAATTAAGTGTCTGAGTATAATAAAATAAGCATCAGAAACATTAAAAACTTAAAAGAATTGCCACTGAAGATGTAATTGATGACAGAGTTAACAAACAAGAAATATTCCCTGATAATGCAGGGAGAATGGCCAAAAGTGAATCTGACAAAGGAAAAAATTCAAAAAGTCTATCTTAGAAAGAAATAAACTAATTAAAGTGAAGCGATAAATAATGATATAAGTCATGGGAGAAAAGGAAAAATAAATATACAAAGTAAAAGGCTAAGTTGTAAGATAAATACATAGAGTTCCATACACAGACTCAAGTTCATAAAATATTTTACTTTTCATGATAAAAGGAAAAAAATCATATAGAGGCTTAAGAAAATAGTAGATAACTTGCAAAGGGTAAAGCCTCCACTCTAATAAATATTAGAAGATCATCCATAGAGGTATGAAATAAAAAAGGCAGTAACCCAAGGATTTTATATATAGCTAAGTACATGAGAGTAATAGGGGGAAAAAAAAATCAATATACCAAAAAAATAATAAAATAAACCATACACCCCAAATTTTATAATAATAAGAACTACTGTTGCTGACCAAAAGATGCTAAATAAATGCATATATTCATACAGACTGACATAAAATAACAGGACACAATAGAAAATTAGGGCTGGGTATTTTTCCTTTTCATATTGTGGACCACAGATAAAAGAATTTAATATCTATTAGCTAGACTTAATAATCTATGAGTAAATGATTGTCTTTTCCTCAGCAGTTCTTTCTCATGCATCTTACAAGTTCTAAGAAATCTGTTTTTAAATTCCCAGTTTGGGGGACGCCTGGGTGGCTCAGTTGGTTAAGCGGCTGCCTTCGGCTCAGGTCATGATCCCAGCGTCCTGGGATCGAGTTCCGCATCGGGCTCCTTGCTCAGCAGGGAACCTGCTTCTCCCTCTGCCTCTGCCTGCCTCTCGGCCTACTTGTGATCTCTCTCTCTCTCTCTCTCTGACAAATAAAATCTTTAAAAAAAAAAAAAATTCCCAGTTTGGTGCCCCATTTGGATAGACTATATTGCAAATTTGATATCCACCTAGACAATAACCAACAATGTTCTAATCTAGTAAATGTTTCAGAGGGCTAAACTATTTAACTGGTTAGACCACTGTGGGAGAAGAATTATCCAAAAATACCTTTTTTTCTCATTTTCTCAAATCCTAAAAATTAAAGTAGATTTGAGAACCATAATTGTCATTTTCATTGTCAAGGAACCTGAACAATGACATTCTGCACCATTAGAACTCATAAAAATTGCTTGAGTCATTGAATTTTTTTAATTGTGAAAAGTCCATAAACTACTCCGTTGAAGGTATTTTCTGTCATGAATTCTACTTTCTTTTTACTATTATATGTGAAGTTTCGGTTCAGGATGTTTAAACATCATTATGCCACACTCTTATGAGAAAAAGCATTTAAAATCTGTCGATGAGTATGGAAAAATTTTAACAACGATAAATGGGTATTTTAAAATATTTCTAATATTCTTATTTCCCACTTTTTAAATTTCCCACTTTTAATAATAAAATTATTACACTGAGTGCATAATCACAATACTGATGTTTGAAAAACAAGACAATGCAATTTCAATGAAAATTGCATTTTCAATATATCATTTGATATGAATTCCAAAAATAAGCAGAAACAATAGAATGTCTCGAATGATAAAATTTGGCAATTCTGGGAAGTATAAAATGAGTAATAGTTTTCCATTTTATACTTTTCTATATTTTCTATTTCATAATAAGGTTGGGTGATTTAATGAAAATTATCTTTACTTAAAATATAAAAGCACGGATATGCAAAGCATACAATTTTACCTAGATATTCTTAAAGAAAAATCAATCTTTACTACTTATGGTACAGACATCAATGATTACTATGAAACCAGAATGATTATAACAAATTGGTATTAGCATAAGTATAAACAAACTGACCAATTAGATAAGACAGAAATTCCATACTTACATAACCACTCAAATTTAAAATAAAGACAACACTAAAATGCAGTGAGAAATGAGTGAACTTGGGTCAAGTCCATTTCTATATGTGATTAAAGAAGTCTTGGTCCTTATGCTACACCAAAGATCAATGGGTAAAATAAATGTGATGATATAATATACATATAAAGAGAAAATATAGTAGAATATTTTTGTAACCTTAGGGTAGGCAAAGATTTTTCTTGAGCAGGACATAAAATGGCATAAATCATTTTTTAAAAAAACTAATAAATTAAACCTTAATAAAATCAAGAAATATTGTTTTTCAAAAGATACCAGTGAGACTTCCGTACCGCTTGATATCTTGATTATTGGGGCTAGATAAAAGGTATGTTGGATTTGAGAAAAATTACCGTGCCATACTTTTAAGTACTTTTCTGTATTTATGTTTTACTTCAATAAAAAGTTAAAACATGCAAGAGCATGTTTCTCTCTCCCCATAATATAATCATCAGAAAATTGTAGATCCTCAGGTTTGGAAAGGACTCTGATCACACATTTAGACATTCATTACTACACTTCAGAATTTTTAATTAGACAATGCAAGATAAAATATTCCTTTTAAAAAAGCTTATTGAGGTGAAATTCACCTAACATTAAACCAACCATTCTAAAGTAAACAATTCTGTGACATTTAGCATATTCACAGTGTTGTGCAATAACTACCTCTGTTCAGTTCCAAAACATTCCCAGCACATCTACACACAACTCCACAGCCACTAAGCAATTTCTCCCCATTCCCACCTACCCCCAGCCCTTGGCAACCACCAATATGTATCTGTCCCTATGGATTTACCTATTCTGTCTATTTCATATACATGGGATTATACAACATGAGAACTTTTGGGTCTGACTTCTTTCACTTGGCCTAATATTTTTTAGGTTTATCCATGTACAGGATGTATCAGTACATCATTTTTTTTTAATGGCTGAACAATACTCCATTGTATGTGTATATCACAATTTGTTTATCCATTTATCTGTTGATGGCCATCCAGGCTGTGTTCTGGTTATTGTGAATAGCACTGCTAGGAACATGCATGTACAATGTACTTGTTTGAATGCTTGTTTTCCATTGTTTTGGGTATGTACTTAAGAGTTGAAATGCTGGGTCATATGGTCATTCTATGCTTCATTTTTGAGGAATTTTCAAACTGTTTTCCACATCAGCTGAACCATTTTTACATTCCTACAAGCAATGTACAAGGATTCCAAGGCATATTAAGTTTTATTTAATATGTTTCACGTTGAAACAAAATTATATCTAGGTAAAATTTACTTGAAGTGAAATGTATGGATATTAAAATAACATTTCAATGAGTTTTGACAAATGTATAAAACCATGTAACCAGCATTCTGATCAATATAGAGAACATTTCTACTACCCTAGAAAATGCCCTCATATTCTTTTTTATATTAACATTGTTCTCATCTCTATAGTGCAAGTCTTTTCATTTTTATTGGTGTTAAAATTGCTCTTTGTATGAGCATAAAATTTGCTTATGCATTTTTCTATTTATGAACATTTGGGCCTTTTAATTTGGGATTATGAATAAAGCCAAAATAAAAGAGTTTTTTCTGTATGCAGATGTTTTCTGTTTTTGTTTTTTTTTTGGGGGGGGGAGGCGATAAATACCAAAGTGTAGAATTGATGGGCCATAGGGTAGATGTATGATTGACTTTATAAGACATTGTCTGTTTCCAAGATGGTTTTAACATTTTATACTGTACCAGGAACATACCGGAGTTCCAATTATTCTTCATACTTGACAGTATTTGTTGTTGACTGTCTAAATTTTAGCTATTCTAATGCATGTAAATCTGTATGTCATTGCAGTTTTGATTTGTTTTGCTTTGATGACGAATGATGTTGAGCAATTTCTCATATTCTTTTTAGAAATTTGTTTATTAGGCTTTTTTGTATACTATCTGTTCAAGTCTCTTCTCAGGCTTTTTTTGGTTTGTTATTTTATTATTGACATGTAGAAGTTTTCAATATATCCTGGATATAAGTTCTTTGTCAGGTATATACACATTATGAATATTTTCTCCCAAATCTGTAGCTTACCCTTTAATTTTCTTAGTGATGCTAACTGAAAAGAAGTCCATTTTATGGAGTCCAACTCTGTTTTTTTTTTCTTTCATTTATTGTCTAAGAAACATTTTCCTAAAACCAGGATATGGTCTCCTACCTCTTCTCTTATAAACGTTATAATTTCGTCCCTTATATTTAGACATCATTCTCAATATTTGTGTGGGGTTTGAAAGAAGGATTGTGCTTCATTTTTTTCATATGTTTATCCACTTGTATCGATGCCATTTAGGGAAGACTTTCCATTTCCCATTGAATTTCCTAAACATTTGGAAAAAAAAAATCTATTAACCATGTAAGTGTGGTTCTATTTTTGGATTCCCTTTTCTTCACCAATGATCTTTTAGTTTATCTAGATGAAAAAAATGGGAGATATTTTCAAAAATGTCAGGAAGAAAACAAGTATGTCACTCTCTCTGCTAGTACAGAATGTATATTGGAGATGAAATATAAACTAATAACTATTCACTGAATTATGCTGCTTAACAGAAAATACTCCCCCACTCACCAGAAAACAGAGGCAACCACTGTTCTTACAACTTTTTACCATGGAATAATTTGGTCTGCTCTGTAATTTCATATAAATGGAATGATGCAATACATATTCTTTTACTAATTTACTTATTTACTCATTTTACTCCTTTACTCATTTATTTTTGTAATGAGAGAGAATTGAGCATATTTACTACTTAATGAGGTGATCCAGTAAAATCAAGAACTTAGTCTAGATATCAAGAACTAAAATAAGATGAACTTGAATGATGGATGGATTCCAGCATATGACAGAACTACAGGAAATGTTTTTTGGTGATGATTGTCATTTACTTGTACTATTTTGAACTTGAATTTATGAGAACTTTGATGTTTTTGTCCTTGTAACTCCCTCCACCTCATCTTCCCTTCTTCTTTGTCCTACCTGATAAAACATCTTCTCATTCCTTAAGACATGTCATCCATAAAGTTTTTACTATTCCAAACTGTGTAGAAGTGATTGCTTACTATCGTGTCTTTATTGCTTCAAGGATAAGCACAGCAGCTTTTTACCACTATTGACATAATGTCTACTTTTTGAATCTTTTGAAGGCAACAGCTGTGTCTTCCGTGTCTAGCACATAACATATGTTCAGTAAATAAGTGGGGCTACCAGATTTTCGTGTATGTATAAGCAAAGTCTTAATGTGCAATTCAGTCATGCAATGATTCATTCATTTCTTCATTCACTCAGAATGCCACAGAGAGTGAATAAGGCTCTGAAGTCATTACTAGAACTTAAATCCCTGGCTTTGCGACCTGTTCACTGAGTAACCTTGAGCAATTTACTCAATCTCCCAGTGTCTCAGTTTCCTCATCTGAAAATGGAGATAATAAGAACACCTATTTCACAGAATCATATTGAGGAGTAAATGAGTAATGCATAGAAGTTGCCTGCCTGCCTGACATTTCCTAATATGGAGGGAACGCTCAAACAAGTTAGTTGTATTAATTTTTACTCAGAAAACCTGTTGTGGGCTTTCACTATGGATCAGACACTGAGCTATACAGTGTATTGCAAGGAACTCTCATGATCTAATGTGGGGGATGGTTAACATGATAAATAATAAATAATATGAATGGAATCCCAGAGGAGCACAGAGAACAACAGTCAATATCCCGACTAATTAGGAAAAGCATTATTTGAGCAGACAGTTGACAGATACATGACTGTATGCCAAACTAAGAAATAGAGGACAAGGCAGTGCAAACAGATGGAGCATAATGTGTAAAAACATGGCAGTGTGAGAAGATCTGGGATACTGGGGAAGGCTGAGAAATGGAGAGGCAGAAGAAATGGAGACAAATTTAAGTTGCCACCAGATAAAGTTGCCACATGCAATCTGGGCAGAAAGAAGGGCTGACTTGAAGTTGGGGAAGCCATGTGCACGTGACGGTCTTATGTGTAACTGAATATAACACTCAAAGCACAGACCCCCTTCATTAAACTCACATGATGCTTCCTAGTGCATGGCCAAGCATGGACCCGTATATGGTACCATGGAATCAAATAAACTCTTTTTGACATAGCTGAATAAAGAAAGGGCAAAAATTGGATATGTTACATCAAAAATAAATCATACTTCTATTAGAGCTGCTAATTTTCTGACCCAGTCAAAAGATTCAGTTTAAAACTAATAAAGTAGCAGCAAAATAGACTGATTTAAATTTCACCTTCTCTTACTTTCTATCCAACCCCTATTAGAAGTGCTAATATCACAGGACCATAAAATGGCCTAAAGACCTCTTGTTGGAGGGATAAAGTGAGGATAATGAGGGTAAATTGAATAAATTGCATCTGGAAAATCAGGAGTTATTTGAGAACTCAATAGAACTTTGCATGTTTCCTATATTTGAACCACCCTTTATATTTAAACTATCATTTTGGTGTAAGTTTTCTATATAAAATAAATGAACTAGAAATTATTCCAAGTTGGGATGAAGTACAAATGGTGAGGCAGATAGATTTAGCCACAATGTGAAATCCATTTTCAGACATAGCTAAATTCCAACACCCATGTTTCCACATAGTTATTATTTTATAAGGAGGAAATAGAAATATGATTTGACATCCACAGATTTTTATAACACCATCATAGTGTAGGTGGGATTTTTATATTCTTTCAAATTTTTCTCTTTTGCTAGTTTAGTCAAATTATAACTGAGCAAATGTTAGTTACAGTAAAGGCTAGAGCAAGATTGATGTTATAAAACTGAATTTTTAGGTAATTGATATCCTTCTTTCTGTTGCTGAAGGCTATGACCTTCCCAGATATCTTTTAATTAAACAATGCCACATTATCTGCCCCACCCTCCCCGGCAGAAGCAGTTTTGGATGACAGAAACACAGAACACCATATGGATTATCTATTAAGAACATGAACTTGGGGCTCTTTCCCCACATTGTCACTCACTAGCTCTTAGGTAATTTAGTTAACTTCTTTACTCTCTACGCTCATTTTTCTTGTCTGTAAAATGGAGATAATCACAGTACCTACCTCATGAGGTGATTAAAAGCATTTGAGGTGTCAGTTATAAAGTGCGTAGAGCAGTGCTTGGTTAAAGTTTGTGCTCAATCTATACATACTTTTTTGTTGTTGTTGTTTGTTTGTTTTAAGATTTTATTTATTTATTTGCCAGAGAGAGAGAGAGAGAGCACAAACAGAGGAAATGACAGGCAGAGGGAGAGAAAGAAGCAGGCTCCCGCTGAGCAGAGAGCCCGATGTGGGACTCGATCCCAGGACGCTGGGACGATGACCTGAGCCGAAGGCAGAGGCTTAACCCTCTGAGCCACCCAGGTGCCCCTCTATACATACTTTTAGCTACATTTATGTGCACACTTCTTTAGACAGCAGGTGCATTCGCCCTCAAATGCAGGATCTGTAAAACTCTTCTGCTGTGTTCACAGGAGTCATCTAGCCCACCCATCAGGGCTACTCCATGTCCTATAGGTCTTCGAAGGTCCATGCTGGGCTTAGGGTTATCTCTTTATGGGAGAACTCCTTAGATTTCTTCCAACTGCTCCTCCACCCAGGATATTTTATTTCCTTTTTCTTTTTTTTTAAAGATTTTATTTATTTATTTGACAGAGAGATCACAAGTAGGCAGAGAGGCAGACAGAGAGAGAGGAAGCAGGCTCCCTGCTGAGCAGAGAGCCTGATGCGGGGCTCGATCCCAGGACCCTGGGATCATGACCTGAGCCGAAGGCAGAGGCTTCAACCCACTGAGCCACCCAGGCGCCCCAATATTTTATTTCCTAATTCCTTTCTATGTGTTTGTAGTAACAGTTACCCAACTTAGCACTTGATTTGGATCATGTATATTTTGTCTCTCCCAACCACTATATAGACAGGGGACTTAGCAATAATAATAGTTAACATTTATTGAGTTACTGACATCTGCCAAGGACCACTGATACAGGTATTACCACTATTTCCATTTTATAGGCAAATAAATTAAGGTTCAGTGGTTAAATACATTACCCAACCTCCACAGTTTACAAGGGACAGAACTGTGATAAACGTTCAATATTTGCTCTTAGGCTCAGATATCCAGAGCCTAAGATACACAGCCTCTGCTTCTGCTGGTAATTTAAGCCATAGAAAATGGAAATATTCAACCATTTTGGAACTAGAAAAAGTATGCATTTCATATGTTATAACTAGCCTTATTCTGCAGTGCCCAAAGTGGTTGTTTAACAAAGGCTTGGTATTCTTTTAATGATATGTATTCAAAACTTCAAATTTCCTCTGTATAGCTCCCCATATCTACCATTACTTGATATTCTCCCCATCTTAGTCCTTCTCTGTTTTGAGCCAGCCTTCTGGGATATAAACTTATTTCATTGAAAATAATTAAGACCAATTAAAATCTTAGTTCTTTTTTTTTTACCAATCAGTATTCTCTTTCAAAATGATAGAAATTTCTTGGGGCGCCTGGGTGGCTCAGTGGGTTAAAACCTCTACCTTCTGCTCAGGTCGTGATCCCAGGGTCCTGGGATCGAGCCCCACATCGGGCTCTCTGCTCGGCTGGGAGCCTGCTTCCCTTCCTCTCTCTATGCCTGCCTCTCTGCCTACCTGTGATCTCTGTCAAATAAATAAATAAAATAAAATCTTTAAAAATAAAATAAAATAAAATAAAATGATAGAAATTTCTCATTTTCTACTTCCACAAATTCATATAATCAGTAGTGGAACAAGCTAATTTGTACAAAAATTAATAAAAAGCAAATGCCTTTCTAAACCTCATTCTGGTTAAGCTATATATATAAATATATATATATAAAATTTATGTATATATTTAATATATATAAGCTATATATATTTATTTAATATCATATATGTGTGTGTGTATATATATATATATATATATATATCCCTCTGAAGCTTTCCTGGTAACAAGGCCATTCACCAGTTTCTTTTGCCATTCTCCAGTTGTTTAGAAACCACAGCAAAATATAATTTGACCCTTCACTGCCTTTCAGTACACATGTAAGAGACAGTAAGATGGCAAATGTGCCAATTACATCCTCAAAGAATTCTATACCTTAGCAAAAAAATTGTTTTAGTCACTTATGAATGGTCTATGTAAAAGTGGAGAGAGAAGGAAAGGGTTCCAGTCCACATTCTATCTATCATTAACTAGATATAAGATTTGGGGCAAGAGGGGGAACTTGGGTGGCTCAGTGGGTTAAAGACTCTGCTTTCGGCTCAGGTCATGGTCTCAGGATCCTGGGATGGAGCCCCACATCGGGCTCTCTGCTCAGCAGCCTGTCTCTCTGCCTACTTGTGGTCTCTCTGTCAAATAAATAAATAAAATCTTTAAAAAAAAATAGATTTGGGGCAAGAAATTTATGCTCTTGAACTTGAGTTTTTTTATGTATAAAATGGGAGCTGTTGTACCTGTATCCTAGAAAGACTGTACAGGAGTGGATTATGAATTGTTCTATAAACTGCCAACTCTACCCAACGTACTGTTTTTCCTCCAAATTCTTAATTTATGTCCATTCACCTTACTTTGCTGACTTGTGCCAAAACTGCTGTCAGTCTAATATTAGGAACCAGAAGTTACCATGAGGAGACCCTAAACTCTATCTGACATGTATCTGCATCACTGCAGTGCCCAAGTCTATGACTTGAGCTTGCCCTTGACATTGTTATAGTGGAACCACCTACAGATATGAGGGATTTCATGAAATATCACTTTCAATCAATCAATTTTTGATTGATAGATATTCTATTTCTTTTTGAGTCAGATAGATATTCTATTTCTTTTTGAGTTAGTTTTCACAAGTTGTGAGTTTCTAGGAATGTGTTCATTTCATCATGCTTTCATCTTTCTGAAAAAGTTAGCTCATCTTTGCGCTGGTTAGAGTGAATACAATTTTGAGAATTTTTTTGGAGTTTGGATTAATGTTATTGCAATTAAAGATTAATATATTACTTTGTGTACTTTTTCAACTTTATTTTCTTCTAAATGAAGGGAAACATCTTTGTAAGAAGTGAGAAATAAATAATTTTATAAATACTCTAAAATAAGCTTTTTTTTTAAATTTTATTTATTTATTTGACAGAGAGAGATCACAAGTAGACAGAGAGGCAGGCAGAGAGAGGGAGAGAGGGAAGCAGGCTCCCTGCTGAGCAGAGAACCCGATGCGGGACTCGATCCCAGGACCCTGAGATCATGACCTGAGTCGAAGGCAGCGGCTTAACCCACTGAGCCACCCAGGTGCCCTAAAATAAGCTTTTTAATAAACTATATTTTTTGTCAGTTTTGAAACTGCTGGAATATACATACTACAGATAGGCTTCTCCCCTGCTCTATGCAGAGGAAGAAGAGTTTGAATCTCTTTGTCACATGATGGATGTGAGTGATTTTCCTGAGCAAGCGCTACTTTTCTTTCTAGAAGAAGAACATAGTTAAGCATATCAACTTTGATACACCTCCTTTAACAGTTTCAAATTGGGCACTGCCGCTTTAATAACCCACACCTGGTTAAGATTCCTGTTCCATTGAATTCACACTGCAGTAATGAGCCCTGAACATCAGGCAGAGAATGTAATGAGAACAATGCAATTAATCACCAAATCGTGCTCAATTTCAATAACATGAAAATTTCTCTTACACTTTTTTCCTCCCTAGAAATAATATTTTATGCAGTGGAAAAGGTAGGCAAGGTTTCAATGATGAACAAAAAAGTGTCCTCAGATAAAAAGAAAAAGCTAATAGTCAGCAGGCCACATGAAGGTGAGCGCATAAATCAAATACCTGTACCATCTGTTATGGAAAATTAACAGGAATTAAGTGGCACACATTTCTAAAAATACGTTTCTTCACAGCATGCAGAAGCACATCTTGTGAATTAAATTTCTGAGGAAGAATATAAAAAATCATTATCAATTAAGAAATCTTATCTTATTAAAACATAGGGAATTCTTTTTTTAATTAAAGAAGAAGATATTCACAGCTAAACTTCTTGCTAGATGAACCTACTGTTTTAACTAAAGCAAAACGAAACAAAACAAAACAAAACAAAGCAAAACAAAAACAAAAACCCTGAAAAACAAAAAAACAGAAAGCTGGCCTGGATGTGTAGCGGTTTAAGCACGCAGGAGTCACTAACTACTTGTGTGATGTAGAATCACTCAATTTCTCTAGGTCTGTCTCCTCGCCTGCAAAAAATAAAGCAACGGGACAGTAAGAATAGGAGAATTTAATCGAGTTAAATTCTAAGGCTTGTGGATTCTAGGTATCTGAAGAATAGAAATTGAGATGGATATTAATTTATCCCAATCACCTTCTCTTGCAGAATTCTTAGAGCAAAGGGAAAAAAGATGCATTTGTGAAGATTTTTTTTTTTTTTAAAAACAGGTTATCATTGCTGTCATTAAATTCTGACAGATTACTTACATTATATTGGAGACATATGAAGAATGTCTAAATCTCATACTTTAGCATTTGAATGGGACATGGCTAGTTGTCTTGGTATTGACACAAAGCATTCATATTTATTACTGCACATGTTTCTGAATAAGACAGTTCATTAAAAACTATCATTTGAAAAACAGGTGCAATGAGCCCACCTGCAAAATTAGTTAAATGTGCATTTCTGGCAATAATAGAAATAAATTGGACATTTAGGCACTAGCTATGTGTTTTTTGTAGAGACACTCTTCTTCAATAATTGCAAAAAATGAATTTTGAGAACATTTTTGAGAGCTTGGATTAAATTTGTTGTAATTAGGGCCTAATATATACCTCTTGTGCTCTTTTAGTCTATATTTTTTCATTTCTTCTAGTTAGAAGTTCCTTTGTAAGAGATGTTCCCTCCCTAATGAGAGTATAATTTGGCATCTATATGTGGCATAAACCTTGTTTTTTCATTCCCTTTGGAAACAGTTGAGTGTGAAAGGCCACTATGCTTTATAGAGCAAGCACATTTTTGAGTTAAAAATGACAAGTGTCCTACACAATTTGCAGACCAGTTTACATGACTGCATTCCTGATTTTATTTTTAATTTTATAGTTAATTTTAACTTTTACTGAGATACTGTCAGTATGAGGATGAGGTTCAATGAGTGTTTATGGCTTTAGGATGACAAGTGGAGAGAGCTATATGCTCTACAGGAGTCCACTTGATAATGATGAAGGTATTTGGAGCACATTCTGTTCTTCTTCATCCACAAATGATTTTTCTAACTTAACAGATTCTCTAGACCTTCGCTTGAGATCCAATATTACCTCAATGATCGTTCTATTGCTCATGAATATCTTATGTATTTCAATTCAATTCAATTAATTAACATATAATATATTATAGGTTTCAGAGGTAGAGGTCAGTGATTATCAGTCTTATATAATACCCAGTGGTCATTACATCACATGCCCTCTGCATTCCTGACTTTAATTTAACAGTGTCGTGAATACTTTTTCAATTTCAACTGAAGTAACCAGGCAAAAAATCCAAATGAGTAAAAGTAGTGATGGACGCAGAGGATGTCTATTGACACATTCAAAGTACAACTTAGAAGTTAAGTTTGATGTTGTAAACTAATTTCAGCCTATCTTGAATAGAATGCTTTATTTAATTTAAGCAGATGATATGTGAAAGCATTAGTGGGGGGTGTCTGGGTGACTTGAGTCATTAAGCGTCTGCCGTTGGCTCAGGTCATGATCCCAGCATCCTGGGATCAAGCCCCATATCAGAAATCCCTGCTCAGCAGAGAGCCTGCTTCTCCCACTCCAGCTCCCTTGTGCTTGTGTTCCCTCTCTCTTTATCTCTCTCTGTCATAAATAAACAAAATCTTAAAAAAAATACGTGAAAGCATTTTTTAAACATAAAGACTGAAAAAGACACTAAAATTTTGTTGAACACTAGATATGATATGCCATGTACTCTGCTATATAGTGAAACTGAAATTTCTATAAAAATGGAGATAATACAATTGTTTGTACCAGTATGATGAGATTGTTACATGCAATACCATCACATCATGCCTGTGAGAGAGATTGTGTTATTGCCACTTCACAAATGAAAAAAATGGGAGATCAGAGAGGTGAAGTCATTTGCCTAAGGATACATAGCATTGGGCATTCAGCATTGGAATTCAAACCAAGGCAAACAATTGATGTCATCACTTTTCCATCCATCTAAATATTAATGAACTTCAAAATATTTTGAAAATTTACATATTATGGGAGAGTTGTTTCAGTATTTTTTAAACCCAATTTGTTGTTTAAATCCAAGTTGTTTCAATATTTTTTAAATCCAATTTCCCCCTTTATGAATAAATTAGGGATTTGATTAGCAAGGTGATCTCATATTATTCTTAGGTCTTCCAATGCTTGGTACTTGGAGTAGATAGGAACTCTACAGATAAGCACCGAAACGTCCTCCAGTTGACTGGCACACTTATGTGCTATTAAAGATGCTTTATTTTTTATTTTTTTAAGATTTTAAAATTTATTTATTTGAGAGAGAGAGAGATAGAGAGAGAGCAAACATATACTCTGTGCATGGGGCTCAATCCCAGGACCCTGAGATCATAACCTGAGCCAGAGGCTCAGATGCCTAACCGACTGAGCCACCCAGGCACTCCTGTTAAAGATGTTTTAGTAATGGATCACAGGGTACATGAATATTATTTTGGAGATGGGATAGGTTGAAATCATGTCTGTCTTAATTATTAATGTGTATCACTTCCTGTCAATCTGTAAGAAGAAGAAATGGATTGGAAGAAATGGAAGATTTCTCATAGGTATAATAATGGTGTCTTCGGAAAAACACCCCTGGTGGTTCAACTTTGAAAATGTCTTCTGAAATAATGATTCTAGTTACACCTTGGTTTTATTTCAAAATAAATAAATAAATAAATAAAAATAATATCTTAATGTTAACATAACATCAGTACTGTTTGTTTCTTTTTCTCCAGAAATGCTTTTAACATTACTGTGATGATTTCCAGAACTTTTGAGAAATCTGGAAAATGTTTTTTTTAGAAGTTTACTAGTAATCCAATCTTAATCATGACTTTTTTTTTTTTTTTGTAATGCCCTTACCATGGTCCCATTTCTTCATTTTTGTGCTTGGCCTTGTGAGACAAGCCACAGGCAGATTATGATGTAATACAGTGCAGTAAATGTTATTAAAAGTGGTAAAATAAAATGTTGAGTGTGAACCACAGTCATGGGTGCTTTATGTGTTTTTACAGGTGTAAGTCTTTTTCAGGAATTTTCTTCAGATTAGTTAATGTTTTTTTATGAATTCTTAATAAATGTTTCAGTATTCATTAAAATAGTAATAAGGACTATTTTAAAAGTCAGTTTTGTCACTTCCCGTCCCAAAGAGAGCAAGCACTGGGAATATCAGGTAACTGGCTCTCCCAGCCTAGATAATGGGGTCAACCTTATAAATAGATCTTAAAGCACTAGAATAATTCTTATAATATCTGGTTTCTGTCCATCACTGCATTTCCAAGAAGCTTATAAACTTTATGGAAATGACCTCATTAACCAATTTACCATCTCTCAGAAGTAGGTGTAGGATAAAATAGTTTAACTACTGCTTGAGACCAACTTCTGGGTGTTTCCCTTCTGAACTCCAACTTTGAGCCTTGGCTTATTTAAAGAGCACAATATTGAGTTCAAGGTTGTGATGAGTAGCTATCCAGCTACTTTTGATTTTACTTTGAAAGAGGTTTATTGGAACATATGAAGACTCTTGAGAATGGAAGGGTCTTAGAGAGGCCATTAAACACATTCTTGCATTACTTTGCAACACTACTGAGCTATCCCAGAAATATAACCAGTCTTAAAAAAAAAAAAATCTGTTAAGACAAAGTTTACAATACAGATTAGATTGCAAAAACCTGTGAGGGGAGATGGTGTTAATCTAGTTTACCATTAATACCAAAGTGAGCATTCTATTAATGTTTATTGAATACATGAATTAATGAATAAATAATGGTAAGACATTTTGACCATACACCATTCTGTGAAAATTGTGCACATATATTCACTTAATTATCAGGAGCTAATAAATCATTAACAATAATAATAAATTGAAGGAAAGAATATTTAAATCAATTTTCTTATAATAATTCAAATTGTTAACAATTTTGTTAGGAAATGTTTCCTTCTGCCTGATTTAAACATTTCGTGTTCTATTTTTTTGTTTGTTTGTTTTGAAAGATTTTATTTATTTATTTGAAAGAGTGAGAGAACGTGAGTAGGGAGGAGCAGAGGGGAAGGGAGAGGGAGGAGGAAAGAATCTCAAGCAGACTCTGTGCTAAGCATGGAGGCCTCAGTAGGGTTCCACCTCAGGAGATCATGACCTGAGTGAAAGCCAAGAGGCAGATGCTTAACCAACTAAGTCACCCAGATGCCTCACTCTGTGTTCTTTTCATCCTCTTTCTCTTTCAAGAGTGGAAATTGAAAAAATAGCTCATGAATATAAGAAAAAACTTAGGCATTGTGGGAACTTAATATAAATATTATTTCTATAAAAGCATAAAGAACATTAAAAGATCAAGTTATGGAAAAATTATTTGTTACACTTATTTAAAAATACCTTGTATGTATTATTATCATAGACAATAACATAAATTTTAGATGTATCCTCTTTAAATACTTTCATGTATAAACGATTGACAGTTTTAGGGCAGATGGGGGCTATGATTAGATTATTGGGGAAAACAGAATTTATATGAATAATAAAAATGCAAATTCTTAAAGTATGAGAGCACCTATCGTATAAACAATTGAGTAGAATTGTTATAAATATTCTCATATTATATAGCTTATATTATGCAAGCATCCAAAATCTTTTTTCTATTTAAATATATTATTTTCAAACCACAAAAATATGTTGCATAAAATACCCCAACCTCAGGTTAGCAGTATGACATATGTATTTTTCTCTTTTTAATGTGTAGTGCATTTAGTGGTTTGCAAATTGTTAATTATGGAGCTCTTTTTTAAAAGGTAGTGTTTCAAAGCTTATTATCCCCTCATTCTATAGCTGCCTGTGAGGGGTAGCTAATAAACAGTCCATTATAAAGTATATATACTGGGGGAGAACAGCAAGCAATTTTTGGTTGGGAGAACCATGAATGTTCTTTTGGAAATCACTGGTTTCTTATAATCTGCTGTTTTACCTACTCTTCCACTATGGACAACATTGTGTGAGAGCTGGATTCTATTCCCTGACCCCACTCCCATCATTCTTTCACTTCTATCTATTAAGGCCAATTTAATGGTGACTGGAATTACAAAAGAAGGAATACTTCTCACATTTCTTCTCACTGTGGAGAGGTTCAATTAAAGATTTGGGTAATTATTCAGACACTATCACAGTCTTGTCAAGTTCAGTCATTTACCTTCTAGTATGGAGTTTTGGTCTGACCAAACTCATGGTTTTCGTGGAGGAAGAATGGCCTTAGCTCTGGGAAAAAAACAAGAAGAACAACAACAACAAACTCTGATTACCATGGTAATGGATGTAGAAATCTAAAAACGTTAATTCTTTAGTTTTAAAGATGGAGATAACATACACATACAATGGGCTATAAACAAATCAGCACTTACAGACTTACACGGTTTATTGTTAGAAAGTGAAAGCCAATATGTTTCTCAAAAAAGACTGTGCACTTGTCCCTGAATTAGTTGTCAGGCTAGTGTGATGTAAGCTCTGTTTACATTGCTCTCATCTGTTCTTATTTTCCAAAGACCTTCATCATTAGTTGGATTTGTCTTTCGTCATCTTATACAGCACAGGAATACCATTTTGCCAAACTTTGACTATGAGATCTTCAAAAAGACAAAGGCTCCTGATATCAATGTTTCCAAACAAGTTGAGCAGCAAAGCTCATGTTGCAATGCGTGTACTTTCCCTTTCTAATAAAACCAAAGGCACGGTGTCTCCCCGTGCCCTTCAGTGTGCCATTTGAAAGGTAAGAGCCAAGAAGGAGTGACTGTCTTAACCTTTTCTTTTTTGTAGCAAGTCACTAGCCAGGCCAGAATGGATGTTACAGCTCTGAAGATCAATGCCACTTTGGAAATACTACTTTGAGAATAAGCTCTATGTTTATGGCTTCTATATTATATTATATAGTATATATTATAAGCTATATTATATTCTGTCAATTCAGTCCTGTTGATAAAACAGTTCTTTTATCAACAGTGGTGGCATGAATTTTAAATAGACCTGCCCCAAAGCATATCAACTTCTCTCTTCTACAAGTTTGAAAATTTGGAGTTATTATGTTACAAAGGGAGAGATGTCCCTTTGCGACTATATGGCATCCATCTACTCAGAAGACCTGCAAATATTTGCAAGACAGTCTGATTCTATTTCAAGGAATTGTGTATTTAGGCCTAATGGATTGAGGTCATGCTGAGCTATTTACAAAATGTGTACCCTTCCTGCTGTAAAAGTTAAATATCTGTTCAAAATTTTCACTTCTATTCCATGTTCAAATCAAAGTTGAAGTAGACACATTTTATATGAAGTTTGAAAATAATTCTAAGTGTTCTTTCTTTCCATTACACCAAGGGAAAAGCCATCCATCATTTAGAATCCAGTTGATAAAATAATCATGAAGAGGGGCGCCTGGGTGGCTCAGTGGGTTAAAGCCTCTGCCTTCGGCTCAGGTCATGATCCCAGGGTCCTGGGATCGAGCTCCGCATCGGGCTCTCTGCTCAGCGGGGAGCCTGCTTCCTCCTCTCTCTCTCTGCCTGCCTCTCTGCCTACTTGTGATCTCTGTCAAATAAATAAATAAAATCTTTAAAAAAAATCATGAAGATATTCATAAAAATATATAGAGATATATAGATATAGATATTAATATGCTGAATTTCTGAATTTAAGGATTCAGTTTCTAACTGGGATCACATTTTGCAGTTGTGATCTATGCTATTGTTGGTGTAGTGATTGTTTTCTTGAGTGTTATTACTAGCTCTTTCCAAGAGAGAGCAGTAGTGAATTGCATTATTTGTGCTGGCTATATAGTTTTACTCAAAAGTACTGATTTTCATTTTCAACTTTATAACCTTTCAACCCACTGACCATGAAAAATGCTCTGACACAACGTGACACATATAAATGTTTAAAGTCCAAAGGGTAATTATCTATATTCATAGTTAAAACTGTGCCTTGATTTCACAATAGAAACCATATGTTCACTCAAAACACTTTCAATAGGTTAAATAACACCCAGATTAACCCTGAGTTAGTTTACTGGTTAAAATAATAGCAGCATCTTCTTCCAATTCGGTAGTTCATTTATCATCTCTGATCAAGGCACTGGACATGAACTTTCAAGATTTAAAAGCTTAAGTTTAAATAGAAAAAAGAAGCAAGGAAAAAAAAAAGCCTACAGATGTTTAAATATCCTCTTTCTTGACCTTATCATCGTCCTATCTGTTCGGGTACTTAATACCGGCTTTGAGAGTTATTTTTGAAAACTGCATTCAAGTTTGTTTTACATTTAATAAAATAAAACCATTTTCTCTCTCCAGTCATGAAGGCAATAACTAGTTGGTGTTTCCTTGGCACCTTAGCCATATGGGGAAAGATTGAGATCAATTATTGAATTGTTTTAAGTGCAAATTGCCTCAGACCTGGATCAAAGGAGCAAGGAGGCCCCCAGCGAGGAAGGTGGAGATCTGTGAAGGCCAGGCTAGATCGTCTTGCTTTTCCAGTCTGTCAGATTTTTTATGCTGAGCCATATGAAGGAAAACGTCTCATAACTTGCAAATAAGCCAGCTTGAATATCTATCATCTATCATCTATCTATCTATCTATCTATCTATATCATACCATCCTTGTAATAATTTATTGTCCTGAAACTTTGAAATTACCGCAGCAGAAAATTACAAGCAGAAAACAGAATTGTATATTACAGAAGTAATGATAAAGGGAAAAGACAGGGTAGGGAGAAAAAAAAAAGAAGAAAAGAAAAGGACAAACAGGGAATGACTTTTCAGGGCGCACAGCTGGGCACTCTTCCTGTTGGTTGCAAGCCACGCCTCATCCTGCTTTGTAAAGTCACAAGTCCTTGTCAAGCTGCAGACATTACCTCCAGTGAACAGATGATCTACAGGGGGTTTCATCAGAAAGGGCCTTTCTGTCTCTGAAGAAGTGACATGTCTTCCTGAATAGTCTATGCAGACACCTGGAAACAGCATAAAAGCATTGTGCCGGAAGAACTAGGAGGCCTATAGATGTTTGGTCGATATACTTTTTCTGATCACAAAATTATTATTTTTATGACTATTTCTAAAATCATTTGGAATTGCCATTCTTCTTTACAAAAAAATGCAAAGGCCGTGGGACTTAGGGAAGGGACTATTCCCTTTGGACTTAAATGTGTTCAATCTTTAACAGGCAAAACCATGAACTCCAGGGAGGTGGGGAGGGGAGGGCTTACCTGAGTACTCCCTCCCTTGAAATAGAGAAAGGGTATCCTTATGGCATATAAAAACCAGAAGCTCTCTAGAGAACCGACCTCTTTCTTTGCCTTGGAACAAATAGCACTCTTAAGTGTTGCAGTTTTGTATCCATCACGGGTGGATATATTCTAAAACAAGTGAGCAGAACCATTCACCCTTAGAAAAACTGGCTCCTGACCAATTTATGCTCTATGTATGAGTTTTCATATGTTCTTCTTATACACCTTTACCATCATTTATGCATCATTTACCATAAAGGTAGGACTTCCTAATAAATCTTTTCTGTGGAATGCTAAAAAGAAATCCTAGAGGTATTTCATATTTAATATCTCAATGATTCTGCAGCCTTCATTTTGTCATACTGTAGATTACTGTGGCTAAGGCTTGCTTGAGCCCTAGTGTTATTTATCAACAAGACTCTGAGCACATGAATATAAGGGAAATGTTTTCTCATTTGCATTGAAGGAATATGCGAGCCTCTTGTCTCAGTTCCAGTTATTGAAAGTTAACACCAAGGCAGCAAGGCTTCTAAAGCTACTTACACTCGCAGTAAGTTCCCAGCAGTGCCTGCTAAAGCCCACGGATCCAGAGGTAGTAGGAAAACGTTTATGTTGCATTATCGGCTCAAAGTGACAAAAGGCAGGTAGCAGTGCCAGGGTGAGTGAGTGTTTCATTAAATTTTGCAGTCAGTGCCTTAGCACGTGGGGGGAAAAATGATACATGGTTAATGTTAATATGTGAAAATGGACCCTATGCTGATCGAATAGACCCCAAATACAAGCAGTGGCTCAGTGGTGGGAAGAAAGGTCAGAAGGTTTGTGTCGGAGACATTGTGTCTATTTGTGTGTAAGTTCAAAGCAATTGAAATGTGGCCCAAGGTTGTCTTACTAGCTTTACTGTTCATTTTGCCTTATGGAATAAAAGAGAATTCAAATTACCAAGCAAAGGAAAAGTTAAATGATAGTGTACCAAAAACAAACAAAAAAAAGTCTTTGAACATTTATTATCCTTTAGCAGATTTGGTGTTTATCAGGGGTACCCATCTTGGTCAAAAATTCAGCTAAGTAAGAGTTGAACTAAGCAGTCTTAAACCCAAGGCAATATTCTGGGGCACCTGGGTGACTCAGTCAGTTAAGCGTCGGACTCTTCATTTTGGCTTAGGTCATGATCTCAGGGTTGTGAGATCAAGCCCCATGTGGGGCTGGCTCTGTGTTCAGTGGGGAGTCTGCTTGAGACTCTCTCCCTTTGAGATTCTCTCCCTCTCCCTCTGCCTCTGTTCCCCACCCCCATAAGTAAATACATAAAATCTAAAACAAAACAAAACCAAACAAAACCCCCAAAACCAAAAAACCCTAATGCAGATTCTTTAGACGACATGATCTGAGGCAGCTACTGACCTAGTTTGCACTTTCTGAGCAATCAGAAGCTTCATTATGATATTTCCGTAATGTCCTTTCTGTCTTGTTCTTATATTCCAGGGGCCAATAGTTCTGGATTCAGTACAACCCCTAAAGAGGCTTTTAAAGAGAATAGTACATTTTAATGCCTCTATTATTTAAACATAAATATATGTAATAATTTCAAAATATATGCTGTGAAGTTCTGCTGCTGACCTTTATCTTCCCCTTACTGTGTATCTCTTGAAGACTGCTAGGCCTCTGATCTGACTTCTCTGGAGCTGTTAAGCTGATTGTTTTTTGGGCTTTTCCCTGACCTCATTCCTATGTACCATTTTGTTTGAGCGTCTTAGTCTTTGCGATGCAAATGCTCAAAGTGAACTTCAAATTCAGTCGTTAAGGAAGTCTTGCTCCTTTCCAAAATGCTCAAAAAAGCTGGCTGCCTGCTTTTACTTGTTAACCGAGGAGCCGATTTTTGTCTCTAAGTCGGTCCTGCAGCTCTCTCTCCAGCCTGCTCTGTGTCTGTGTTCTTTCTCCTGCACGGAGTTGAAAGGAAGAAGTGAGCTGATCTCCAGAGTGGAAGAAACGCTTCCTTGTTGGAGACAACTCAAAACAGCTCTCCCCTCCAGGGGTCCCGTGTCATTTCCGATGTAACATTAACATGCTTCTGAAGAAAGGGGAGAGAAATGCTATTGCTTAACCACTTCATACCCCAAATCATCGGAGGCAGAAAGTCACTGTCTGAGGCACAGAGAGGAGGGAAAATTGTTGATGCAGTAAGAAGTTTTGCAGGAACATCAGAAACTACCTTTTTTCCTTTTTTTTTTTTTTTAATTAGATCACTCAATATTTATTAAGCAACAACTTTACATATCTAATATGATAGGCACTTCAGGGGCTTAAAGATGAATTAGATATAAAACCTGTTTTTAGGTTTTACATAGAGGAAAAATTAAAATAGAGAAAACAATCAGATGTATTAATAACCTTGGCACTAAGCAGAAAGACTCAGTTAGCGTCCCTGATGATCAAACCCTTTTGGTGCCAAGGAGGAGGGGCAGGGAGGTAATAAAAGAAGGCTTCCTGGAAGAGGTAATATTTGATTTGGTCTCTAAGGGTAAGACCCGAGTATGTGGAGGGAGGAGTTTGAGGTTCAAAAGAGTTTGTATTTTAGTGCTAAAATGGTCCTGCACATACAATAATATAAGATTCTGTTTGTTTAATGTTTTTCATATGAAGAGGGAACAGTTAAGAATAAATTTTAAGAAGTGATTTGGAAGAGTTTGATAGAGAAAAGGAAAAACTTTTCATTTTCTAGGGCAGCCTTTCTTCAACTGTTTGACTCTCCTGGAATGCTTCTTAAACAATCATATTCATAGACCATTACACTTCATCTTAATTACTAAACCAGTATTCTGGAGTCTCTGTTTTTAACATATAAAAGTTATTATGTCTGTTAAGGATTGGGGACAACTGATCTAGGGAGTATGGAGCTTGAAAATATTCTTACATTCAACAGATAGTTACTGACTATCTACCATATGACAGTCATGCACCGGGGATGGATTATGGAGCAAGGCAAAGACACTCTCATAGAAGAATAAAGGCCTTTTGGCTGCTATCAATGGTAAAACTTAAGGAATTACTGTAGTTCACCGGAACTAGTTATAATCATCAGTTACGTTTTGCATGCTTCGTTTACTGTGCTTATACTAGAGACGATCATGAAAAAACTTATGACCTTAGTTAAGCAGAAGATTACATGTTGCAGATAATAAATGCTATAGAACTTCAAAGAAGGGGAATCTTAGTGAGATCAAGGAAGTAGACAAAGGTCAGAATTTATGCTGACCCTTAAAATATGGGTAGGATTTGCCCACCTACATGGGGCATTGTCCTGAATGAGGGTAGGAAACATTATGAGATGATCTGGCCAAGAGGGGTATTCACTTTGGTGACTTCTAAACATTAGTCTGAGGTCGGATAAAATTGAGGGTAGGGGGTGCATTGACAACAATGCAGAAAGATTGGAGAAACTGTCAGAAAAGCTAAAAGCATGGGGTATTTCTAGTCAGCAGCATGGCAGGAGATGTTTGTATAAAGACAGAGAGGTTAGTGCATTGGGGGAAACGCTGGGGTGAGGATGTTAAAGGAGGACAGAGAGTGAGGTCAGGCAGGTAAGAGACTCTAAAGTCAATTTTATCAGGAAACTAGAAACCTAGCAAGTCCATTTTAACACATATTTACCTCCCAATTTTTAGCAAGAAGGGTAACACTGTCCCTATTTTCTCTGAATGGAAGCACACATGATCATTTCTTGAGATTCTTTCTTAGCATTAAACTCATGGAGGGATTTATCATGTGAATTCTCATTAAAGTGACAGTATTATACCTATATAATAAAATGTCTGTATCTTATATAGATATGCACTAAGTAAGCAATATGATAGACAATACTATCAACAATGATTTTGCTAAGTGTCCGTAATTTTTTTTAAAGATTTTATTTATTTTCTGACAGAGAGATAGAGAGAGTGCACAAGTAGGCAGAGCGGAAGACAGAGGGAAAGGGAGAAGCAGGCTCTGCTGCTGAGCAGGGAGCCCGAGGCGGGGCTCGATCCCAGGACACTGGGATCATGTGGGTCTGTGATTATTTTCCGTATGATTATTCTTTATGTTAACTTTTGATAAAAATTGGGGCAAAACGTAAATCACAAGAAAGACATCGTGAAGGAAAGTCAAGCAAAGAGAGTTCAGTGATGTTGGCCTCCAGTAACATATTTTAGAGGACCTGAGACTGAATTCCATGCTCAGTGATTAAATTTTAGATGTCTGTGTTACTGTTTGCAGGAAGGTCCATCCCCATGAGAAATTCAGACATCGGCAAGCAACCCCATGCTTTCCTTGTGCACAGTAGGAGTCTGAAGTACTCCCTCATGGATGGAGGGTCTTCCAATGAACCCGCAGTGCTTTCCTTAAGAAAGAGCTTTTAGCGTACTAGCTTGGACAACAATTACTCAGCAGAGAGTTCTGTGTGTAAGATAAGTTATTTGTACCTAAAATATTATGAAAGCACACAGGTCTTCTCCATCAGAATTGCTCCCGCTGCTAAGTGGTGCTGCAAGCCGATTGGCCCTCCAGGAGGAGGTGGCTACAAAGTACACTCTGCCCGAAGAAGACGAATCTGCTTGCAGGGTGGAGCTCTTTAGGAGTGTCCATTCTTACATCTGAGAGCTCTTGCCAAAGACAACAACTTAGATTCAGTGGAGCTGATGTTACAGCAGAACAAAACTGTTCTATCTGACAGTAATTAGTCAAAATATTTTATTGCCTCTTGCAGTTGTTCTTAGCTCAAAACCATGTCTTTCGCTATAAAACCATGTCATCACTATGGAAGAGAACACTTTTCTTCCTTTTTGTTATTGCAGGTGGGCTGGTGTCCAACTCATCTAAAAACAGAATCAAGCTCTTTAAATGTAAGTTAAAGAGGGGCTACAACGTAAGCCCTTTTAAAAACTGTATAAAATTAGAATTTGATTAGTCCAGAGACTGACTCTTCACATCCTTCTTCTGACTTAATATAACACAGGGGTATTATAATATTATGGTAAAATTTGGAGCACCCGCCTGGCTCGGTCAGTTGAGCATGTGACTCTAGATCTCAGGGTTGTAAGTTTGAGCTCCGTGTTGGGTGTAGAGATGACTTAAAAATAAGTCATCTTTTAAAAAATATTATAATAATATAAAGAAGCATGGATATTCAAGGTTTTATATCGAGATCAAGAGTCCTTTAAAAGCATTTCTTTCTTTCTTGCTGCCTGTTGCAGAAGAAGCAAACACTCAGGAAGTGGCAACATTGCCGGCACTGATACTGTCTCAAGCATCTGTGATTGTAATCTAAGAAGTCCATGACTTTGACAAGCATCTACAGAGTCAAATGCTAATGAGAGACCATTAAAGTCTCTGAAGGATCTTGTGGTACTGTTGGGCTGGTGTGATGAAAGAGTATAGAATGATCAGCAGTGTGAAATCTTTCCTATAATGTAGTGACTCTGAGACCTCAGGCTGAGTGACATGGCCCAGATGAGGTAGCATTTTAAGATGATACCTGGAAAACTAGTGAGTCTATGTTTGAGGATTGAGCAAGATTCCAACATGTTCAACCCCATGTTAAAGGTGACGAATGCCACACTTCTAGTTTTTTTCTGGGGGAAGTAGACATGGAGAATTAATTAGAATAATTAGTGTGGGACTGATTGGAATTGTCTGTTCAAAAACATGTCTAATGTATTTGGCTGTTTAATGTTCTTCTCATGACTGCTATTTAGCTTAAACTGACTGATCACATGTTCTATAACAGGTAGAGTTTCTATGCTTAAGAAGAAAATAAATTTGAATTCTATAGAAGAATAGTAAACATTAGATAGGAAGGATAAAAAGAAAAATTTTCTTACTTAGTTCTCACAATAATTGAGATTTTCTAATTTCTGTCTAGAATCATGTCATTAAAGACCATGCCCAGATAAACAATTATTGTTACCCTGATAGTCTGAAAATATTCCATTGAGATCTAATAACACTTTTAAAAGGTAATTTTATTAGGCAGTTTGAATTTAATACACATCTATGTAACTTCCTCTGCACTGTTATTGACATTTTATTTTATTACCTTTACAATGTCATTTAACTTCTGGGCAAAATGTTTTGAACCGAAAGATAGGTTGATCAATCAATCCAGTGCCCACAGGTATAGGACTACTGCCTTTCTCTACTTTGTTGCTGTGTTGTGCGGAGAAAAACTCTCCAGTCAGAGGCAGTGATATTTTTTTAACCTTATATTGTTATTTATGGTATCTTAAAGCTCCTTACTTCATTTTTATTCTCAAATGGAGATATCAATATTAAGGAGCTTAAAGGACTTACAGTGGAAATGGTCATTTTTTATACTGCCCAAGTGGGAGATTGGAAGGCAGCTAGCATTTATTAGTCATTAAATAAAACTTGTTCTTTAATAAGACAGTTATAATAATATTCACTCCTTATTCCCTAATGTTCCAATTGCTAAATGGCTGCCATTAAATACAACAAATGTCATTATAAATGGATTTGACTACTTTTCCTTCTTTGATCAACTCAATAGAACTGTAGAATAATCCATACTGAGATTCTGTTTCAACTGCAACTTTTTTTCTTTAAAAAAAAAAATTATTTATTTTGAGAGAGAGAGAGAGAGAGAGAGAGAGAGAGCGCGCGCGTGCGCGCACGTAAGTTGGGGGAAGGGCAGAGAAGAGGGAGAAGCCAACTCCCCACTGAGCAAAGAGCCTGATGTGGGACTCAATCCCAGAAACCTCAGATCATGACCTGAGTGAAAGGGGACACTTAGGTGCGCCTGGGTGGCTCAGTGGGTTAAAGCCTCTGCCTTCAGCTCAGGTCGTGATCCCGGGGTCCTGGGATTGAGCCCCACGTCGGGGTCTTTGCTCAGCGGAGAACCTGTTTCCCCCCTTCTCTCTGCCTGCCTCTCTGCCTACTTGTGATCTCTGCCTGTCAAATAAATAAAAATCTTTAAAAGAAAAAAAAAAAAAGAAAGGAGATGTTTAAGCGACAGAGCCACCTGGGTACCCCATCAACTGAAAGTTTTCTATTAATAATAATTTGGTAGAATAGTTGCCAACCTTAATATTTAGGTTACACATAATTGTCACTGGAAGACATACAATTTTTCAATCTATTAAGTTGTAATTAATCATTGTGAGATTCTAAGTGGATCTTACCTAGAAGGAAATAGTCATATTGGCCATATCAATATTTAGATCACCCAAATAACCAATAAACCTATCATGAGATGTTCAACAAATACAAGTCACCATTGCCATTTCCATATCTAGCCAAGAGTCAACAATTAAAATATCTGCTAACACCCAGTGCTGAGGTTGTGGAGAAATGTGAACTTGAGAGAAGTTTAGCAGATCACTTAATTTGCATTAACTTACTCACAATTTTCCAGATGTTTGCAGAGAATTTAATTTTAGTGCTAGGGAATTATGCCCTCAAGTTGCCTAAGGTGTACAAAGTGGAGGTTGGGAATATCTTTTGTTCTTTGGATTTTGGCATTATTTATTTTCCTGAGAGTCTGCCATGTTCACTAGTGCTCTAATTATCTGTGATATGAATAGGCTTTTCAAGGAGTCACTCAGTAAGGTGTAAGCTCTGAGAAAGAGTACTGGTTTGTGGCCGGTCAAAGTAGAACTTAAGTAATAAAAAGCCAATGTGAATGCCTATGACCTCAGTAAAACACATGTTGGAGGATATGTGGGTATGAAAAATTCCTCTCAAGGGAAATTTTGGTGAAAGGCTATACAGTTTTTCCTATGTCTTGCACCATGCCAAGTAGTAAGTTATTGTCTCTCAGCTTCAAATCCACCTTCTCATATCCTGCTTTGTGATGCTGAAATTCTGAAAGCCATACTTCTTCTTTGCCAGCAGACTTTCTGTTCCTTTCTGCCAAGAAGGGATGCTGAAAGGAGACAGTAAGTCTCGCGGAGGAATGCAGTCCTTTCTGCCTATGGCCTGGGCCTGCTTTGTTCCCTATTCTTGTTAGAGTCACCCTAGCAACACTTCTTCACCCCAGGAACAGCAGTTGACTGCAATCTGCAATGTTTTCTGATGTCAAGAAGCAGTCCTGCCACCTCTCACAGCCCCCAGCAGTCCTCTCCTCAGAAGTCTAGGTCCCACTCCAGAGGAGCCCACCAACTCCAAGATCTCAGCTGAGCAGCAGACCCTCTCAGTACTGGGGTGTCTTGTCTCCTACATTCTGTATTTTAATCATTCCAATCCCTTTGTTTCTTCACCTAGTCTTAGAAATAATATCTACTTCCTGAAATTGCCACCTCAATGATATCTTGTTTCTTTTTTTGCATTTTCATTTTAATACTTAATAATTCTTTGTATTGAATTATCTTTATTAAAATAAGCAGCATTGTCTTCATTCTGTGTCTGGGATGGAAGAGTGAAGCAAATTAATCAAAATGGCTTTCCTTCTGAGGGTGTTTCCTGCTCCTCATTTAATGGTAAACAATCAAGGAAGTGAACAACAACAACAACAACAAAGAAATAGTATATACAAAGAAAAATAAATAATATTGTGGGATAATTTTGTTCTGAGAAAATCACATACATACAATAGATAGACACTCAATAGATAGATTTTGATATAGATGTCAATGTATATTTATATAGAGACAGTATTATGAATTGAATTTTGTTCTTCCCAGATTCAGAGGTTACTTTAGTACCTCAAAATGGGACCTATTTGTAAACATAGTTTAACATAGTTTAACTAAACATAGTTAGGATGAGGTCATACTGGAATGTGGTGGGGCCCTGGATCTCTGTTACTAGTGTCTTTATAAAAAGGATAAATTTGGATATAGGCATGAACGTAGGGAAAATGCTATGTGAACATAAAGACAGAGATAAAAGTGAATGCATCTTTAACCCAAAGAACCCTAAAGACTGTCAGAAGTTAGGAGAGGGGCATGGCAGAGAATCTCTCTTTCAGCCAACAGAAGGAGCCAAGCAACCCTGCCTACACCTTGATCTCAGATGTTGAGCCTCCAGAACTGTGAAACAACATTTTCTATTGTGGTAGCCACCCAGTTTGTGTTACTTTGTTATGGCAGCCCCAGCAAATTGAAACAGATAAATTATATACGTTATAAGTTACATAAGTTATAAAACACACACACACCCCTCAATGGAAAATAGCATGTTTTAAAATAGGGAGAAAAATCAGCAAGGTGGCATGTGTACAGTGATTTGATGTGGGTTCTTAACTGTGTATATTGAGATAACAGAATTGAAAACTAACTTCTACTCTATTAGCTTTTTCCAATTGAGTGGTCGTGCTATTGTGATATACAGAAGGCCGAAGGAGGTAGGATCCCAGGCAAGGAAATCCCTGGAAAACAAAGAATTTTGTATTGCAATGTCTGTGTTCTTAAACCCACATCTGGTGGTTTTTCATCTGTGCAGATTTAACTGTACAGTCATCGCTTTGGTAAGCACACTAAGTCTCTCTAGGGAGCATCAATGCTGAAAACCCCAAAGCTCCAGCAGTCTAATTAGGTCAATCCCAAATTCAGCCTCTTCGACCATAGTTTGGCCTATACTTTTCCACTGTACTTCTGCATCATAGTATATTTCCCCCTAAAACCATTTCAAATCTGCCCTAATCTTATCTTTTCTGTCAAATTCCATCCTCAAAACTTTACTTCCTAAACTCCCCCCACTTCCTCCACTGTTGCATTCCACCATTGATGGATTGATTGTTTGGTTGGTTATTTAATGAGATCATTCTAGGTTTCCTTTTTGGAAAGACTGCTTTCTTCCTGAGTTCTCACCTCTATTGGCAATTCCAGGTTCATTTTGCTGGCCCTAAGTCATCCCACTGCTCTAGTTCTCTAATATTCAGTGTCGCCTGCTCTAGTGCCAATAATGTGGATCTCTTAATTCTAGAGGGTCTTTCCCTTACCACGTTCCTGACTAGGGTGAGTTAATGGGACTGGATCAGTTATGCAACTAGTCACAGAATAACGGGAAAAGACAATTTCACTCTATTAAGGGAATTACAGATAATTTACTCTCATACCTTCATTTCATAGATGGGTTTTTATTTTTTAAGCCAATTTTTTGGGAAAAATCTCAAAATCATCTCTGAGATAAACCTACAGATTAACCTGCATATATTTATGGGAGGAGTAGAAATAATCCAAGAAGAGTCACCAAGGAAATGCATGTTTTGAATTTTGGACTAGATATTACTTATTTTTCAAAACATGTTATTAGGCAAATATTTATTGGCTGGAATGCATAATGCATTATACTATGTGCAGTATATATATATACACAATATATAATATATGTATACACACACACACTATGTACATTATATATACTTTGTTCACTCATTTATTTCACTGCAATTCTGTGCGGTAGTATTATCATTCTCATTATAAACATAAAGGAACTGATGTTTAGCTTAAGAAAGTTGCCTGTGGTCACATAGATGACAAATTTATCAATAAGTCCTTGAACTCCATTCTATCCAACTTCAAAGTTTGTACTCCTAACATTACCATCAACACTACACTAGGGCTAAACTCAATTTTTCCTGAAAATATGGTTAGATCACAAGTGTGATGCACCTCTGTGAGTCATACGTAGCCAGTGAGGAGAGAGGAGAGAGGTGGACAATTTGTGGTGAGGCATGAAAATGAAGGGCGTGTGTGTGTGTGTGTGTGTGTGTGTGTGTGTGTGCGCGCGCGCACATTTTCTCCCAATAGGGAGAATGAATTCACTTTGTCCATCTTTAAATGTATCTCGGAGATATTTATTCTTTACCTGATTCGACAGAATTTGAAATTCAGCCTTTAGCTGTGGAAAACTGTCCCGTCCCAGATGGGAATAACACTTACAACCATGACCTCATCGGCTCATTCACAACTGAATTCGCAATCCAAAAAAAATGGAAGAAATATTTCTAAGAAGCAAAAGTTGTTTGACTCAAGTTAAGAAAACAATGAAACATTCAGAGAATTTAAAAACATTTATTGATATTATTAAATCTTCAGCCATCAAGAGGGAGATTTTCTGAAGCCCAGAGAACCAGACAAAAGAGAACATTGATTTCCTGCCAGTTTTCACAGGTTTACCACCATAAACGTAGCAAATATCATCAATGTAACTATAAGTCCTTAAATTTAAGTAGGAACAGGTTTATTTTAAATTTTCCAGGCTTTTCCTCTCCATCTTGAATGTTGTTAGAATGCCTGAAACTTTCAGGATCAATGTTACCTACTTCCAAAAGGGTAATAAACATAGAGCCCTATAGTCTTCCTTGTTCACATTCTGTTAAGAAATCTGAAAAGCCTAGCTGTTCCAGAATTGCTTTGTGTCTCTAGGGGTGGGGGGGAACTTCATTGGACATTAAGTTTGCACAAGAAGTACATTTTCTCTGGGAATGTGTTACTTAATAGTTAAGTGCCTTTGGCAAGACATTATAGTAATGTCTGTAAGCCATTGTTTCTTCATCTGCAACATGGAAAGATGGGGTTAAGTTTGTGTTATGACTTTGGGCAGGTCTAATGTTACATAATAAATACCATAAAATGACAGTAGAATTGTTGCCTTCACTCATATAAGACTCATACCAAGTCCCTGTGTTTTCCAGATTTTGTTTTTGGTAAGCAGAAAAGAGGAAGTTCACTTTGAGACATAGCTCACTTATCTTCTGGATGAAAGATAGATTAGACTTCAAAATTCACATGTTCTTGTCCTCTATTCTTTCCTGGGAAAATGGCTGAAGGTGAGCACATATAACTGAGAAAGGAAAATGCTGGTGGCAGGAATACTGAAAAACCCGTTCAAGTACTAAATGTGTCCAAAACGATATTTCCCAGTGTAAAAGGGATGCTTGAAGATGATATTGAACACTTCTGCACTGAAAAAAAAAAAAAAAAAAGGGCTGCTTAACAATGTGGACCTTTCATAGTGTAAGTCTACAACCAAATCTTAAGTTCCACATCATCATAAAGGTGATAGGATGGTGCTGATTTAACCCAATCTGAACAATATCTTTACTCAGAATTCCCGTGATTCTCTGTAGCTTCATATTAACATGGAATGAAATTTTTTCTTTTTTAGGAACACAGGAGTAATCACCTCGTAAACAAAAAAATTACAAATCATGACAATAATGTATGTACCTGTTAGAAGTCAAGCAGAAAGGAAAAAGGAATAAGACACACACACATACACACACACACATTAGTTGCTCTATTTATATATGTGTATATATACATTATTGTGTGTGTGTGTGTGTGTGTGTGTGTGTGTGCGTGTGTGTATTTTACTTTATGCAGTTGTGAGAGTTGGCCAAGCAGTCTCTGTAAAGCTGTTATCTTTGCATCTGATACTGCTGAAACCTAAAGTTTACCTGGCAGGCAGTGCGAAATGGAAGATTAGTTCAAACCAGAAGCACGCAAGAACAAGCCTGAGCCCACCAACGTGAAGTGGCTTGGGGTGGAGTAAAACTCATATTAGTCTTATTAATAAGTGAAATAAGTGAGTCAAAGAAAGACAAATGCCATATAATTTCACTTATATGTGAAATGTAAGAAACAAATCAAAGGGAAAAAACAAAACAAAACACAAACAAATAGAAAAACCCAGACTCTTACTTACAGAGCTCAAACTGGTGGCTACCAGAGGGGAGGTGGCTGGGGGTGATGGATGAGATGTTGAAAAAGATCAAGAGTACTCTTATCTTGATGGACACTGAGAAATGTATACAATTGTTGAATTATTATATTGTATACCTGAAAATAATACAACACTATATGTTAATTGTACTTCAATTAAAAAGAAACACACACACACAAAACCACTTCACGTCAGTCTTGTTAACTGTGATCTTGAGGGTTTGGGTGCCATGCAGAAGCTGGGACCCTTTATCATAGAACTAAAAATATGTGCCTGTCCCAGAAGACAGAAAGGCTACAGGAAGAGCTAGGAGCAGCTGGAGACCTAGTATGTGCCTCCTGCTGAGGTGAGCCAGATTATCAGCACCAATGCAAGTGGGCTCTGGAATGGTTGCTGCTTCCCCTCCACCCTCCGAATCTCCTACCAGAATCGCTCTGGTGGCCTAACTGACCCAGAAACAGGAAAGGGATTTTTGGAAAATCGAGTTTAGTCAAGCCAAGTTGATATATTACAAAGCCATCTCAATGCACTGCTAAGATACTTTCTGATAAGAGTAATATATTGCTAAAATAAGAATTCTACCTTGTTGAACACCTACTGTGTAAACATTTCCAGTCCACCTAAAATATGTGTTTTGCAATTTTCTTTGGTGTAAAGCTATTGTGGACAAACTGTTTTTTCATTTATAAATGTCTTTCTTTCTCCACCACTCTTTAAAAGCAGTATCACTGAGCATAATGTTCTAGCATGACATTTAATTGATATTAGTCAATATCCTAACACTGTCTTCTGCCTTTCATTCTGTTATTCATCTAACTGCTTTTTTGTCATTTCTTTGTTTCTGTTATAGAATGGGGGTCATGTTGTAAATGGAAGTGGAATTCTTTTTATCAGGCTTCATTTTTCTTTCCTTTTTTTTTTTTTTTTTTGTCTTTCTGGATCTGAGGATTGGTCTATTTCAACAATTCTGGTAAGCATTTTATCGTTAATTTTTTAAAATAACACTTCTTTTCCCATTTTCTCTATTTTATATTTTTGAAATTACCTTTAGACATATATCTCACTTTCTTCTGTGTTTCAAACTTTCTGTCATGATAACATCCCCTTCTTTGGCCTGTGTTCTTGCTAATTTATTCACATGCATTTTCTAGGGCCTGATCTCTTCATCTCTGTTTTGCTGTTTAATCCATCTACTGAATTTTTTATTTCAACCTTAATACCACTCATTTCTAGAATCCCCAATTTAGTTCTTTTCATTATCTTTTTATCTCTTTATTATCTCTTTATAATTGTCTATTTTCTATGTTGATGTTTTAGGTTTATCTTTTATTTCTTAAAACATATTAAACATATTTCTTATATATTCTGCATTGGATACCTTTAGTTTCTTCAGTGCTCGAGGCTCTGCTTCTATTGTCTGTTGTTGCTACAGGTGGGGTTCTCTGAAAGCAGATGCTGAGATTGAGGCACCACTTTTTTATTATGGGTCAGTTTGTGTGAAGAGCAGGGAGAGGTGGTCAAATTGCAGTGCAGCCTCCATGCAAACATCTGCCAGCATGCTGAGTAGTTGGGGAGCAAACATGGTCCTTTGGGGTCAGCTTGGGCAGAAATGGCTGGGCCTTCATACCCCCACCTTGCTCCATCACCAGACGTGAGCTGCTCAGGAAGGGTGTGCCTTTGCACAAGGCTACTCTCTGAAGCTAAGGCGGATCCTCCAAGAAGCTTCTGCCAACCTCCTCCTTTGCAACTGGGCAGCATGACACTCCTTCAGGGAGTTCTGGGCATCTCCCTGTCTGTCCCATTTGTTTTGAGTAGTTTTCACTCATATTGCCTAGTGAACTTGTATTTTTTTATTTTTGACAGTGAATGGCCAGTTCCCTTGGATCTTTAAATGAAGGCATTATTTCAAGTGTGGGTGAAAGTTCTTCAGTTCTACAGAAGTTTTGTGCTTGCTTTTAGTAGTCACCCAGGTACACGAGCAACTTGGGACTATTTAGATTTTTGCCAAATCACAAAGTTTTCTCACATTTCCAATACAAAAACACATGAGCCCTGAATTTTGGTTATAAATTTCCAGAGTAGATTATTTTTTTCCCTCCAACAAAGGGCATTGTTCTGATACTCCCTTGTGAATGGTGGGTTTCTCATTTATATTGTTTCCCTTTAGATTTGCAGATTTTATGAGATTGTCTCCCATAAGATTTTTTACTTTCAATGGGCCTAACCTTTTAGTCTTCATTTTGTATCTCAGTGCCCCAAAGCTATCAAAGTGAGTTTAAATTATTTTGTGTTTATTTGAAATCCTCTACTTTCTTATTTTCACACAATTTCTGGCCCCTCCCTGCGTGTTTTCTTCCACACACCTCTCATTCTCCATTAGGATAATCATTTAGGGAGAATCATCATTGACTCTAATGCTGGAAACAATATTATCTCTATACTCTTTTCAAATAAAGATTGGTATAGCTCAGATATTACAACTTAAAAACCCAAGATAATATAATTCTAAAGTGTCAAATATATGTTTCCCATAATTTTAATTCAATTAATTAAGACAATAATAGATTTTGATTATGATAGCAATTTTCTAATCATATAAAGCTGCTTTATTTACAAATGACAACACATTTTTCACCAGGTCAACACCAGCTAATTGATGTAATTCCCAGTTTGGGCATTATTTTTCATCAGCTACCCTACTTTGAATTTTATCATTTCCGTATCTCATCATTGAAACTACTTTCCTAACTCACTGAATTAGAGCATGTGTTTTATATTCTGTATGTTCTAAATATTTTTCCTATTGAGATCTTAACAGAGAGCTACCTGGTGGCTCTTTAATCAAAAGAAATCTTTAATCAAAATGTAAAAAGCCTGTGGTTTGTTTTCTATATGTTACACCTATATGATATGACAGAAATCACTCTACCACCTTAGAGCCTTATGCCACTTTTATTAAATAGGACTAATTGCACAGATGCATAGCTCATATTTTGCTCTAAAAGCTAGGTATTAGCTAATTTTGTGTATTATTAACTCTATTGGACAAATAACTGCAGATAGTAACCAAAGAAAGAGATAATGGCTAAGTAAATAATAAATATAGGTTACTCGGTGCCCTTCTGCAGAATGACATCACCTGCGAAATTGTGTTACCTGTGCATATCAATTGGCCTCTAGTCATGCCTGAGGTGTGTAAGATTCTGTATTATCCTTGTCCTCCCCCTCCTAACTTTATTGACTGTTGTTTTCCTTTGCACTGAGTTGAAAGGACAATAGCATCTGCCACCAATAAATATATTCAGCATTTCTTTTGTACTTACCAATTAGAGATAGAAGGGAGAAGTCTCAGAGTTTAATTTATTATTTTGCTGGCTGATTTCTCATTAGGCTTTTTTCCTTTTCGGGAAGTGTCTGGGTATAACTCAGTAGGTGGACTACTGAATTCTAGCATGGCTGGTAGCAGAGTATTATTATATTAATGCTATGAACAGTTTCCTGATTCTAGATATGAAGGGAAAAGAGGGATCACTTGTTGGTGTAAGGTTAAGGCAGGGGCATCACGGGCATATTGCTAAATTTAATGCAGAATATTTTGACTTTTGAAAAATCACTTAACCTCTGCTTTAGTTACTCTAGTTGTAAAGTGGGGTGTTGAAGAGGTTATACAATTAATATTTCTAAAGTATTCTTAAAATGAAAAATGCTATGCAGGTGTTAATTATCTTGTCATATTATTATTAATAGTAATTTAGGTGATACATTTTAAAACACAACCATCATGCCATTTTGCAGCCCAGTGAGCTGTTTTCCCTGAACAGCAGGCATATTAGTATAATATAGATTTTAACATTTATAAAACATCTCCTTTTTAATCTCTAGAGGTAATCATATCTAAACAAGTTGTAGGATTACATTACATTAAGAGGGGAAAAAAAACCCTAAAACAGATAATAATACATGCATCGTAAAAAACACACTGGAAGAAAACATGCTGACTATGTGTGTGCATGCACATATGTGTTCTGTGCCAGCCAAGACAGACAAGGGCTGGAGGAATTTTATCTTAATGAAGGAAACAGGTCAGTAATCTCCAGTTTGACAAATTCTACTTTCTTTTCACTTTTTTTTTTTAATTTTGACAAATTCTACTTTCTTCTGTCAATTCTCTTCCCCGGAGACCGAACAGGAAGAGAACTTCAAATAGCTTTACTGGTTTGTGCAGTCAATAAACAGAACATACGGGAAGATAATGCCACAGGGTATTAACAGCTCGTGGGTCACATAAAGAAGAAACTCCTATGCATAACTCTTGCATTCGTGTTCTCCAGAGAAACAGAATCAACAGGATCCACACACATGCACACACAAACATATACATACATATACATATACACGGAGAGGAAGAGGGAACAGGAGAGGAAGAGGGAGAAGGAGAGAGAGAGAGATTTGTTTTAAGAATTGGCTTTCACTTACATAATTATGGAGGCCTAGTAGTCCAATGATGGATCTGTGTCCTTTCTGGTTCCTAGAAAACCAAGGAAGCTAGAGCGTAATTCAAAGTCCAAAGTTATGAGAAGCCAGAGTGCTGATTCCAGAGGACAAGAGATGTATGTCCCAGCTCAAACGAAACAGCAAACCTGCCCTTACTCTGCCCTTTTATTCTATTCAGGCCCTTAGTGTATGTAATGATATCCACCCACACTGGTGAGGGTAATATTCTTTACTCCATCTATTGATTAAAATGTTAATCTCTTCCAGACACCCATAGTTAAAGTTTGACCACTATCTGGGCATCCCTTAGTCCAATCAAGTTGACACATAAAATTAACCATCACACTCTGTGTGTTATAGACATTAAGAAAAAATTAAAAGTAGCTAATATTCAGGGGAGTCATGTGCTTTCTGTATCTGAGAAGAAACACCCTTTGATCTAAGAAGAAATGCCCCTTCTTAGAATTCCTGAGGACATGTAGTGGGTAAGCTATGGGGAGGACCTTGAAAAATTTATCAGACACTTCTCATCAGAAGGGTATAGATTTGTGTAGATTAAGATTTGTATAGGTTAAGATACATGGGTAAATACTTATGGAATGTCACTAGAACCAAATACAGAACCCAATACTTTAAGCTTCCCCTTAGATGAATTTTTGCCTTCTATGTCCTCATATAACATTTATTTGAAGCACAAATTTTTATTCCTAAGATCCTACTCTATGCTGCTAATCATGATTGTCCTTATGGAAAAATAAAAGATTATATGATATGGATCTTAGCCACAAGCTCCTTACTGCCAGCAGTGGAGATGAAATATGTGGATAGATTATTGTGTGGTTTGGGGGCACCTGGGTGGCTCAGTTGTTAGGTGTCTGCCTTTGGCTCAGGTCATGATCCTATGGTCCTGGGATCGAGCCTCCCACCGGGCTCCCTGCTCAATGGGGAGCCTGGTTCTCCCTCTCCCACTCCCTCTGCTTGTGTTCCCTCTCTCGCTGTGTCTCTCTCTGTCAAATAAATAAAATGTTTAAAAAAAATTATTGTGTGGTTCGGATGCTTGTTTTCCAAACCTACCATATCAGGTAGCTTTTGTTGTATAATAAATTACCCCAAAATGCAGTGGCTTAAGATATCAGCCATTTATTTAACTCATAATTCTAAGGATTGAAAATTTTAGGCTAGATTTAGCTTATCTAGACCAAGGATAACTCATGCATCTGTAATTTGCTTTAACCTCAGTTCTCCACAAGAAGTCTTGTCCTCCAGCTGGCTAGCCCAGTCTTTTTCATATGGTAGAGTGTTGCAGAAGCATAAAGAAAGAGACAAAATGAAAAGTGTTAAGCTCTCTTCAAGCCTATGGTTGTGTCACATTTGGTATTCTCCTATTGGCAAATATAAGCTAAATGGTCAACCAGATTCATCTCTTAATGCAAGGAGCCACGGTGTAACATTATAAGGGCATAAAGGAAGGTAGGGAGGAATCTGAAGCCATTATTTATAATTTACCAACACTGAGGGAGAAAAATTGACTCTCCTTGGAATGTCAGATGACATTGCCAAGAACTTTGCCCATCAAAAACATACTTGCATAAATTAATGTAATTCCTCTTCCTTAGATCCCTTTCTTCTTGAGATTACAAGAAATTTCCAGGGTGTATAATCATGGCACAAGGGTTATTTCTTGTTGCTATCTCCAACAAGTTTTCTGGATTTGGAACTAAGTTGTACTTCCCTGAAGTTAGAGAGTGTCCACAATCTCTTTCTTCCAAAATAGTTGGCCTCCATCAACACTGAATACAGCTTCCACACACAAAGCTTCTCTTCCTTCCATGGGTTGACTTTTGGATTATATCATTGCAAGGTAGATAGAGATGAGCTCCCTGCTCTGATTGCTGTCTCTGTTTTTTGCTGCAAAATTCTTGAAGTTGCAGGTGAAAAGAGACCACTGTCTACGCTACTTCAGAAAAGGATGTTTAAATCTTAATTCCCAAATTGGTGTTTGTACTTCCAATGTTATAACTTTTTATATTTACTTACACATGCATATCACCAGAAGGCAAACCTACTCTCTCAGAATTTCAGAGATATCATGACTTTTTTTTTTTTAACCGTTAAAATTTCTAGCTAAAGTTCAGGAACATCTTGATGGTTTTATCTTAAGTGTCCTATTGCTCTGACCTGTGTCTAGACCTGGTATGGGATCATTCTGGGTCATCCCTATAGGTTGTTTGTTTGTTTGTTTGTTTGTTTGCTTGTTTCTCATTGACTGGCCTGAAAAAAACAGTATTTTAGGAATGACCAAAACTGGTTGATAATTAGAATGAAGACTTTGAACCAAAAGAAGAGTGTGTATCTGCAGGAAACCCTTCCAACTACATTGAAGTCTGCTTTTTTAATAACTGAATTCAGAGATGATGTGGTCTTGTTCATTCTTCCCCAAATTTCCCCGGGGATTCCAAAGCCTGTTTTCCAGACCTTCCCAGTAGCTTCCATTTTGTCAGTATATCTCCCTATACCTCTTACAGCCACAAAACCAATTAATATAAATATCCACATGATTAACCACCCAATGCTATAAACGTATAATGGGTTAAGTTGCAAAAGAACTCATAGCAGAGAAAATTGTTCATGATAGAAATAGATTATTTGAGACTGGAGAAATCAGGAAAGAGTTCATGAAAATTGTTATTTCATTTGTTTTTGGCTTGGAGGATGAAGGGATGTATAATCTTTGGTTATTAAGGAAGAGGGAAAAGGGCATGCCTTGAGTAAGTAAGTTTAAGCTATTTGGGCAGAAGAAAGTTTTGGAATATTTTGGAATATCTAGTTTTTAAAGGGATAAAGCAGGTGATAATTATTGCAGTATTACGTAGCAAAACCTCTTCTAGTACTTTGAATGGTAGCCTAAGAAGCTGAACTTTTTCCAAAGGGAATGATGATAGCAACAAGATTAGAAATATGGTTTAGAAATATAAATTTAGAAATAGCTTGAAGACTGTACTGGACAAAGCCTGTGGATGACATGGAACTGAGCTTTAGGAAAATTATAAAGATAATGCAGGCAAAAAACTTTTTGACTCCCTTATTTATTTAATGGGCAGAAGAATGTTTCCTTTACTTAAGTAGTGAATAAAATATTTTACTTCTGGCACTTAACATTGTGCTTGGCACTTAAAAGAGAAACTGTGATAAGGGTAAGTTGCTACTTGAGGTTTCAAATTACCCTAAACAGAAGGCAAATCTTATTTCCAAAAAAGTCGTTTAAATTTCTTTAAGGGAAACTCTTTCTTTGACCTTAAAGGACTTCTTTTGCTTTTTGTCCTTTATTTTTGACAGAATTTTAAGTTCCTAGAAAATACTGGCTGAATGGAAATATGCACTCATGTACCACACAATTTTTAAGCAAAAGTATCCATAATTTGACACCAATTCAGATTATTCCAATTGTGAGCAACATACACTTTAAATATTTTAATCTGTGCTACTATATGGATTTTCTAAGGCCCTCCATTGTTGAAATAACCTCACAAATTTAGACAGTGGATAAAGTCAAAAGAAGTTCCTTAACTGCCTCATTCCAGCACTGAACCAAATTTCAGAGTCCATTGTAGTTTGTTTCATCCTAGGCCTTCTGCATAGGTTCAGCAGAAGTGAATTATCTGCAGGAAGTCAAAATATAACCCCACATCCTTCGGCACATGTCAAAAACTGGTCTGGCCTGTTTCTTTATGCTCTCTCATCTGCCCTGACTTTTGAGACCCTATTGATGCTTCCAATTTGTCTTGCTTCTTAGATTCTTGCTTAGGTGCACTTTTGTGACTTTGTCCTTGTTATGTCATTTGCATACCATTTGCTATTTGCTCTCTTTCTATGAGCTTCACAACTATTATTCTTACTTCCTTTGGACACCCCAGATGCATATGCCCCTCACTGGTTGGAACAGTCCTATTGATCTTCTACATGGGGTAGCAGAATCAGAGACCATTAAAGATTTGGATCTGTGTTAGAGCAAGAAATAGGAGAAGTGCTAGAATTAAGAGTTGAGGCATTGGGCCCCCATGGGTGCCAGTGGAACTTCTAGGTGGCAGGACACACTGACAGAAATAAGCTTGGCATTGGCGACATGCCTCAGAGGGTGTTGCTTACTGGTTTTGTATGCTCTGGGCACTGGATTGTTGATTGTGATCATAATTCAGAGCCTACCCATACTAAATATGGCTATCTTAGGTTTGTGTATGTAGTCCAAATGTTTAGCAAACTCATTTGCCTATAGAGACCATGCAGTTATCATCAATAAATGGATATTGTGTCAGAGCAAATGGCAAGTGGAGAGCACTGAGATGAACCAAGAGGACAATGCCATGGAGAGCTGCCAGCCTCTACTCAGCTCCAGCTAAGTGTTCCACAAGGAAATATAAGTATAATATAATAATATAAATATAAATATAAGTATATTAGAATATACTTAATTTTTGAATTTCTCAAACTAAGATAAAAACCTGCCATTTCATATGCCTTAAGTATATTTAAGACACTATAGGACCAGCATTCTCTATGAACTCTCATCCAAAATAATAAAGAAAGGAGTGGAATTTTACAAAAAATGATACTCTATTAATAATTAGGGATATTAAAATTAAATTCTGTAGAATTTATTCAACAGTGTAAGCACGAATATATTTACAAAAATTATCAATATTATACTATGGAATTTGTTTTTTAATGCCAATTATTTTATCCCATAATGGAATAATATTTGGGAAATGTTAATATAACTTATTTTTTTCCCTCCTAAATAGTTTTCCTCTGTAGTGTTCTCTTAAGGACAAGCCAAGAGGCTTAACTCTGGGAAAGATGGATATACCAATTAGAACAATGAAATCATTACTAGGTTTTGACTGTCAAATAAATCACTGAAGTCACTAAGAATTTCTGAATCCTTTGTGAGACAATATTCTGGAAAGCTAGGCATTACTGAGAGAAAAGAGGATTTGCTAAATTCCTTAAGATCCCATTAACATATCAAGAGCCAGTTCTGATAGAGTCAAGCTTGAATAGTTAGTTTTATTCTAAGTCACATAGAGAGAGAACTCTGGATATGATATAATAGAAATCCAACCTGCCAAAATAGGATGTGGGAAGTTGTCAGAGTAGGAAGTGAGAGAAATTCTGCTAAACTTTTAGTGAAGGGAAGTAGGAGCTAGTTTAACATTTTTTTTCTTCTTCTTCTTCTTTTTTTTAATTTTAAAAAGGTTTTATTCACTTGAGAAAGGGAGACAGAAAGAGAGAGCATAAGCAGAGGGAGAAGGAGAAGTAGACTCCCCAGTCAGCTGGGAGCCCAAGCACGGGGCTCAACATGGGGCTCCACATGGAGCTTGACATGGGGCTCCATTTTTGGACCTGGAGATCATGACCTGAGCTGAAGGCAGACACTTAGCTCTCTGAGCCTCCCAAGTACCCCTTGTTTAACATTTTTCTAAGGGAATCCTCAAGATTATGAGTATATGAGAAAAATATGGATTAAGACAGAGGAATCTGAGAAAGGACAAAATCTTCCTTTAATAGTACCACATTATTTTGGTACCATATCTAACCTAGCAAAAATTTTGCAAAGGCTTATGTACTTCAGGTAAATAATCAAAAAGTAGCATTCCAGTTTCCTCACAGCCTGCATAGGTAGAATTTCAATATAGAAGATATAAGAGGATCAGAAGATTGATATCTTTTTGTGTTCCAGATGAAGAATTCATGGTGTAAAAGGTTCATGAACAGAGGCAAATGGCCACCAACTTGAACTTCCACAGCAGATATCTGCAGAACATCACTCTTCTGCTGGCTGGCATCTTGGATAGTTTGGAGGGGATGAGGGAAAAAATCTTCAAAAGACTAAGCTTTTACCTACAACAAATGGAGTCTATCCAAAGAGACTGAGTTGACTGTTAAGAACTAGAGCTATTTTCACTTGGTAATTTTCAGTCTTAAGTCCTTTTGTCACTACCCAGTAGGTCTGGAACTTACAACCCCAATTAAATAGTTAAAGGTAGTAGTTATTTTCTTGTTCACCTTAAAAATTGTTAATTACTGACTGACTTTACCATATCTTTAAGGGATTAGGTAATTTAGGGTTAATGCAATTGTTTCTGGTGGGAAATTTAGTATATTTCTCCTTTTTTTTTTTTTTAACACCTGTTTGTCCTATGTTTTGCAGTTGTGCCCAATGCCAGTCTTACCTCATTTCTGCTTTGAGATACCAATTTCTAAAATCAAGGCATCTTGCACATAGCTATATGACAGGAGCATCAGCAGAACCTCATTTTGGTTTTTTTTTTTTTTTTTTTTTTAATTTGGAATGTGGAGAAAAACTTCACATACAAGACGGACTTAAAAGTCCCTGTTTAGGGCGCCTGGGTGGCTCAGTGGGTTAAGCCGCTGCCTTCGGCTCAGGTCATGATCTCAGGGTCCTGGGATCGAGTCCCGCATCGGGCTCTCTGCTCAGCAGGGAGCCTGCTTCCCTTCCTCTCTCTCTGCCTGCCTCTCTGCCTACTTGTGATCTGTCTGTCAAATAAATAAATAAAATCTTTAAAAAAAAAAAAAAAAGTCCCTGTTTAGCGTTTTCCTTCACTTGACTCAACCAAAACAGTTTGGTCCTGATATATGGACATTATGATGCTTATATAGTGACAGTATGAAAAGATTCTCTTATAGTAATAGCAGATTAAGAAATTTCTATGTTGTCAATTCCTGACTACATTATGTAGTTGCTGTTAACATGACATGTGATTATGTTGAGCTTGGGGCTTGGGTGGAGAACAGTAGGTTATTGGGATGTTTGAGAGAAGTGGCCCTTCAGAATTAGAAAATTGTCATAGTAGAGAAAATATGAGTGGGAGAAGAAAAAAAAAAAAACAAGCAATGGGCAACCTGTATGAACAGACACTTTACATAAAAGAACGTTAGAATGACCAAAGAAGGTGAAGAAAAAGACATTATTGGAACTAAAGTTGGTATGACAACTCTGAAGAGTGATTTTATGGAAAATAAGAGTGTGAATATGTGTGTACTTTATGTCACAAAATTTACATTGCCACCTACAGTACATATTTTAGAGACATTCACACATATGATTAGGGAGACATATACAACATATTTTCATAATTGTTTCTATTAATAAGAAATTGGGGGAATATTTTCAAATTATGAAATGGAAAACTAATGTAAAATTCTAGATAGATAGGTAAATAGATTACTTTTTCCATATATATATATGTCTATGAGTATTTGTGTATGTGTGAGTGTGATATATATGTGCATATATATGAAAATTTGACAAAATAGTAATAATTTCCAATTTTGAATTATTGGAACATGAGTGTAAATTATATAACTTTATTTAATATCTATTTTTTAATTCCTAAAGGTGATTGGTGGAATCAAATTTCTAATGTTTTTCAGCTTTGGAAAAAAAAGAATAAATCAGGATTACATGCTTAGTATCTTCCATTTCTTTCTAAGGAAAATTAATCTTAAGATGTTTTTCAAGATGGGCCATAGTAACAATAATTCTACTATTTTTTGTCTTCTTTCCCAAAGAAACTTGTCCCAAATTCCTTAAAAAGCAAAGAAAATGAATGTGACGGCTTTATCTCCACACTTCATCGTAGGCTGGGGTAGCTGCTGGCATTCTCATTGGTCAGTAATTAGCTAAGGCAGCTCCTGCAAAGGTATATTCAAGTGACTGTGGTTCTGGATAAATGTAGTGGCCAGTCACCTCTCAATAGCTTTCAAAAAACCACTTGTCTCTATTTTTTAAAATGTATTTGCTCCTGTTTCCATGATGTCTGTAAAGTCATTCAGAATTTAGAACACAAAAAAGAATATGGGTAAATGCCTTTTGGACAATAAAACTTTGAGAATTGTGCTCATGTGTCTATGTACTTCATACTTTAAAATACCTTAGAAATGTATGGAAGCAGTTGGTTTGCTAAGTAAGCTTCATGGGGTTGAGAACAGTGTATCCATCTAGTAGTGGTAGTTAATAAGTATTTGTGGAAAGAGGGAAAATGGTAGGAAATTTATTGTGAATAAATCTGGAGGCTAAAGTTAGATGTAGTCCAGCTAGCCTCATGTACAAAAAATGAATTGCCTTGTAGCTTTAAAGGGTAGCACCTCCCTTAGGCAGCCATCTTGAAAATTTGTGTTTAAATTACTCTCAAGGTATGGGCCTGGGAAAATTGGATGGGAGAGTGTTTGAAGGGAAAGTTGTTGGAAGAGATACAGAAGGGAGAAAAGATCATCTGGAAGCTCCCATAAGGCCAGTTAATTTTCATTTCATCTTATACCACTTAGTTACGGCAGGTGGTGATCCTCTTTTCTTTAAAAGAAAAACAAATTTTGGTTGTACTCCCTAATGAATACATGTATGCACATGCACATGTGTGCATGTGCACGAACACGCACACACACACACGCACACACACACACACACAGATGTGGGGTTTTGGGTACATGGAGGACAAATGCCCTTATATGCAAGTGACATACCTCTCTAGGGACTGAACTTTCAATTCTTCTCATGTTACGATTCATTGTCTTTGGATAGAAACCTAGGAAAGTCAAATGTGAAGCAGGGAGCATGGGTCCAAGGAAACATTATTTTAATGCTGTATAGAATTGTGACTTCCTAAGCAGAAGGTCTTGTGACTCACACAATATTGGGCCTGAGTCACAAGGTCCAGGGCTTGCACATAGAGATTTGTGGCTACAAGTGCATATAAAACTTATTTGCTGCTCCTCTCCAAATATTCCTGGGATGAAAACAAACAAACAAATGAACCAACATAAATGCGTTTCTTTAAAAGTAAGGTAATGCATTTTCCCATTGCATTGCTACAAGAACTTGGAATGTGATTAACTGCCTCAAGAGACCTGAGCATTCACAAATTCAAACTTCACAGCTCTGCTAATTTCTTCATTTTCATGTTTTCATCAGCATTATACTAAGGAGAAAAAAAACAGTTACCATTATCCATATGAATGTCACTTCATTTTCCCTATTATAACTTCTTACTTAGTCCCTAACCTGTCATTAAAGTGAACCGAAATTGCACATGAATATAAAATGATCAGAAATCTAGGTGTGAAAAATTGAATAAAGGTTATTTTTTTTCTAAACTCGACTTTTCGAAATAAGAATATTTTATATCTGTTTTTTCTCATGGTCTTTTTTCTTTTTGCTTGCTAGTTCAGTTAGTGGGCAGGCTGCCGAACAAGGGGGCTTTTCTGTCTGAAATATAGGAATATCCTGTGATTCCCAGTCACTGAGATTTGCCTGCTACACTGAGTTTTAAAGAGCAACTTACCTTGACAGTGCCTGTTCCATATTAAATTTTATGTGTAACAATTAAATTCCCTTCTGAGCCATCTGGTTTATTGGTTCTTTGAATTGATATTTTTCAACTTGTCCTCCCAATTTACCCATAGTGGGATCAGATTCTCTCACTCAGTTTTTCATAAACGCCCTGCACATAACCAGTCCAGCAATCTCCCTGCTAATGGGACTGTAATGTGACTCATATGTTTAAAGCTAAATATCTGTACATTAGACCTCCCGAGGAAGCATGCACATCTCTATTTCTGTTCACTCAAGTGAGTTGGGTCATCATACAATTTTCAGAAAAATTACGTTGCTGGAAACGAGCTTGACTTTGAAGTTAGTTCCTCCTGGGTTTTTTGGTTATAATGGTACTCTGATAAGAATCCTCTGCTCTACATGTTATAAATATCATTCATTAAGTCTTTAAACTGAAGATAGTCCTTTTATGTTTATTTACATAAAAAATAAAATCATTTTTAAAATGGGTGATTGAAAGAAAATCGACATTTTCTTCAAGCTTTTATTTTAGGAGTTTCTTTAGGTCATCAAATTGAGGGAAAATATTCAAGTACAAAAACCAAAGTATTTTCTGATGAAATTTATATAATTTCTTATTCCTCATACACTTAAGCTAAATAATAGAATGCATAGCATAAATAATATATCAATTCAATTAAAAGGAAAGCTAGCTAGACCTTCATGTTAGGGAAACAACTGGTCGGAAGTTTAATATTTCATTAAAAATAACTTCAAAAAATAACTTCAGGTTTTAATTTTTGTGCCATGTAATTTAAATGCTAACAAAAGAAAATCAGTCCTATTCTACGTAATTTATAGTCTTCAAATGTGTTATATTTTAGTTAATTCTTTTATGAAAATTTAAAACAATTATAAAATGCAAAGAAAAATAATCACTTATATTCACAGAGTACCTGGAATTAACAATTGCGAATTCTGTGTCATATTTTCTTTCTGCTTTTAGTAAGATGTTACCTATAATATAAATATAAATAATATATAATTTATATATACATGTTATACATACATGTTGAGGCACTGTTGATGAATGACATCAACAAAAATCTTTTCCGTCTTGGAAATTATTTCTAGTAGGGAGGAGATGGAAAATAAGCAGTAAGTGTAATAAATACATAAATTATATAGTATCCTAGAAGACTATAGATTCTATCAGATAAAAGGAGATGAGAAGAAGCGAGAAGGAGGAGGAGTGGTTTTGCTATTTTAGATGGGATGGGCAAGTGGTCGTAGGTCCATGATGTGAGAGAATAAGCCATGCAAGTAACTGGGGAAGAATGTTTCAGGAAGAACACATAGCTAGGAAGGGCCCAGAAGAGAGAGTATTGTGAACCAGGTAGAAAGAAAGTTATGTGTAGAGTTGGCCATTAGAGAGACATAGTAGATAGAGAAATAATGAGGGGCTCAGATCAGGTAAGATTTTATAAGCCTTTGTAAGAACTTTGGATTTTACTGTTAATGAAATGGAATGATATGGTCTTACTTAGATACTAACACTATGCCTCGTGTCCCAGTTCCAGTCCCTTCCTCTTTTCTGAGGCAATCACAATAGTGATTTGTTGGTTGTATTTATCATTTCCATTTTTATTGTTTAAACATTTATATATCCTAAAACAGTATATAGAATTGTTTATAGTCTTATATACTTACACACAGAAAATTCACATTATTAACTCAGGCTTCTTACATAAGATCTGTCTGTATTAGTAGGGATAATCATAGTATCTATAATGTAGATATGGTGTAGTGTATAGAAACTGCTTGGATGAAGAATCTTAAAATTATACTTTATGTGGGTTAAAGTTATGTGGGTTAGAGTTTGCATACATGTAAAATGCTTACAAGAATAGCATGTAAAAAAGAGTCAAAGAATATCAAGATTATTATATTACTAATAATATTAACATCATTGTACTATCATTATTATTACACTAAAGAGTCCACTTTCTAGGTCTTAGGTTATTTTCTGGGTAAGTTATGCAGTTGCTTCTATTGTACATTGCTTGCTCATATGCTTTGCCCATTTCCTATTTGAATGTTTCTTATTTGTATTTATTAGAGTCACACATTTTGTCAATATCTTCTAGTCTTTTGTCATTTAAATTAAAATATGGCTCAAAGGGGCACATGCAACTCAATGTTTACATTATTATCACAATAGCTGAATTATGGAAAGAGCCCAAATGTCCACTGACTGATGCATGGAGGAGGAAGATGTGATATATACACAACAGAATATTACTCAGTCATAAAAAATAATGAACTCTTACCATTTGCAGTGATGTGGATGGAACTGGAGAGCATTATGCTAAGTGAAATAAGTCAGAGAAAGACAAATACCATATGATTTCACTCATATGTGGGATTTAAGAAACAGAACAAATGAACATAGGGGAAAGAAAAAAAAAGAAAGGAGGAAAACCATAAAAGAGATTCTTAACTACAGAAAACAAACTGAGGTTGCTGGAGGGGAGGGAAGTAGGAGGATGAACTAAATGGGTGATGGGTGAGCACTTGCCTGATGAGCACTGGGTATTATATGTAAGTCATGATTCACTAAATTTTACTCCTAAAACAAATGTTACACCATATGGTAACTAACTAGAATTTAAATAAAAACCTGAAACATAATAAATATATAAATAAATAAATACACATCATTATAATATCTTTATCTTTCTTATATAATCTTTTGTTATGCTGCTACAGTGCATTTAAACAAGTTTTCCTTTTAAATAATCTTTATATCTTATTGAAAACATTCTTCTTATTCTAAGGTTAAAAAATTTTTTGACTTAGTGTTCTAAAAGTTTTGAATTTTCTTCCTCACTTAGATCGTTAATTCAGGAGAAAATTTCTTTTCTTCCTCTGTGGAAAGCTCATTTTTATAACCAGTTATTGAAAGATCCTTTCCTTAATGATTTGCAAGACCACTCCTCATTTACTCAGGTAGCTCTTTTTTTTGTAAACAAACCGTCCCTTTTGTTTATGAAGATTTTGTGGGCAGAGAATATTATTTATCTATCTTTCTATCCATAGTGGTTGCCTGGGCCAGTTAGCAATGAAATATTTTAAAAAGAGATGTCATTTAAAATGGATCTTGACAGAAAACTTATAATTTATGAAGACAAAATGTCTAGGACATATATTTTCACTAAAACTGGTTCACTAAATGTGTCTGAAAGTCAATACAAAAATGTGAACTGTTGTCTTTTCCTTTCTAAATTTCTTGAAGTACTTAATTTTGCAATTTTATGTGTGAATAACTATCAGGCATGCAACCTATAATGTTGTATATCACATGTTAAAGATGATTTTCAAGTATTTACTTATTTAAAAAAATTATTCAGTGCTAATCTGCAATGGGCTATAACTCAAGACATAGGATATAAAAACAGTCAGGTTGTATTACCTGCTGTCACACAACTCAGTCTATCCAGGAGGCAAACACACGAGAACATAACTTTGATATAATTAATACTATAGGAGGGGCACATATGAAGGCAATGGGATGCAGTGAAAGAAGGATGAATTTTGCAATAAGGAGTCAGAGAAGTCTTCACCAAATTGATCATGTGAGTTGAATCTTGGTAAGAAAATTTAAGTTCACTAAGCAGAAAAAAGAAATGTGATTTCTTCCTAGTAGGATTGACAAGCACAAAGGCACAAAGGCCTGATGGAGAATGGCATGTTCAGGAAATAGCAGCTGACCTTTTACAACTAAGGCAAAAACATCAGGAGTGCGGAAAGGAGTTGGAGATTAATCTGGAAAAAAATAATCAGGTCAAGCTTTGGAGAGATTGATAGGAAGAGGTTGGACATAATTCTGTAGGCAAGGTATAACCATTGAAATTTTGAAATGGGCAAGTCACATGATCAAACTTGTAGTCCAGAAAAGAACTGATGTCAGGCAGAAGGATGGACTAAATGGCGTGTAGACCAAGACTTACTAAAGTTTATTTTCATAGATCAAACAAGAAATGGATTTCTAGGTTTTTGTAATAAACTCTTAAACTGGTCTTCTTGCTCTATATTTGCCTCCTGTAATATAATCAAAACACAGCAGCCAGAGCCATTCTTTAAAAAAAAAAAAAAAAAATCGGGTCATGCCATTTCTCTGCTCAACTCTTGTAACTGGTTCTTCAAATCATTCAGAGTAAAATCCTTGTGATGCATAGTTTACAAGTTTGTATCACCTGCCTGTCCTCCCTCACTACTCTTCCTTAGGCTCTCACCATTCCAGCCCCCCAGCCTCTTTGTTGATCCTCACACATACTGGACATATTCCCATCTTAGGACCTTCGCCCCACAAATGCAGGGTTAAGTTCTCTACAGCTTTTAAATCTTAGCTCAAGTGTCATCTTCTTATTGAGGACTTTTCTGGTCACCCTCTTTAAAATTGTAAACATCTGTCTTAACCTAGCAATCACAGCCTTCTGTATCCTGCTCCATTTGTGTGCCCCAAAGCATTTGTCATTCTGAAACATTTATATATATTATATATTATATATATAGTATATTTATGATTTATTTTGTTATGCTTGTTGTTCTTCTCTCTTGCTAGAATTTAGGGCATATATCTGCTCTTTTGTTTAATACTGTATCCGAAAGTGCCTAGAACATTGGCACATAGCAGGCTCTCAATAACTAAAATTTGTAATGAATGAAATGATGACAGCCCTAAGACAGTAAGATGTCTACAGGGGAATAGTTGGAGTGAACAGTGCCAAAATGAATTTAGTGGAATTTGAATGAGACTGGTTTAATATGGCCATTAAGAGAGACACAAGATTAGAATCTGACTCCTATTTCTCTTGTTTGAATCAGCGGATCATAGTGCTATTAGCCTACGTTCTTATTTCTAGTATTAATTTTAAAACCATGTGGGGACTCTGTAAAAATAAATTAGGGACAAGTTCAAACTTAAAAAAAATCTCTTATAATCTCTAGTTATTAAAATATACATTGTTGTGGGGTTATGGACATTGGGGAGGGTATGTGCTATGGTGGGTGCTGTGAAATGTGTAAACCTGGAGATTCACAGACCTGTACCCCTGGGGATAAAAATACATTATATGTTTATAAAAAAATATATATATATACATTTTTTTTTCTTTAAGATCTGATAAATATTTCACCTTGAAAGAAAAGAGAGAGAATGAGAGAGCAAATGAGAGAGGGGCTTTCAAATTATCATCACCTTCTTTAACTATTATGTCAAGGAATGGGGAAATTAGATCATTTTCGAATTTATCTCTAATTTAAATTACCCTCCAGTGCTTGTGTTTCCTTTTCTTTATATGGGACTATTGTCCTCTTGATACTGGTTGCATTGATTCAGAGCTCTTACACAGGTGCAGTTACTTGCTCTGGCCATAGTCTGTCTGGTGTCCTCCAAGAACATAGAATCATGACTGTTATACTCTGAATAGTGTCGCCCTGTGGGGAGAAAAGGGGGGAAAAAACCACCAAAAAACAAAAGCAAGTATGCTCAGGCTTAGATTGAGTAGAACTGTTTTCTTTTGTTGTTGTTGTTTTGTTTTGTTTTTAATTTTAAAAACCTAATGATAGAAGGGCAATGTTTAATCCACTTGACTGTGATTTATAGGCATGAAACCAGCTTGGTACCCAGTGAAGGAGCTGTGAAAGGAGACTCATTTCGCTGAGCAGAGCTCCATGGTTTTTGTATCTGGGTTTACTTGCTTCCCTAATAGCAGTTAGAGAATAGGTGGGTTGACTTTTCTGTTGAATACACACGTATTATCTTGTAAATTAAATTCTTGCCCTATTTGGCTGTATGGAGCCAATGACAAGAGAATTTGAGCCAAACAAAGACTGCCCAAAGAACAAAATAACCAAAGGGAAATATGGAAAATTGTGTTTAAAAAATCCATCTGTAAATAATTTTATAATCTAAGTAGAACTGTTTTTAAGTTCCAACGTTGTTAATGTATAAACAATGTGCCTGAAACAAATTATTGAACCTCATTAAGAATCATTCCCTTCACCAGTAAAAATTATACTGTCTTACAATATTGTGTGGAAATGAAATGCAGTGTTTTTCAAAATTGTGAGGTTCAATAAAAGTGTCATATGTAGTCACCATTCTGAAGAGCATGGTATCCAGTGGAGAAATTCATGACAAGGTGTCAAGTAGAGAAATTCATGTTACTTGGTCTCCATAAAACTAGCTGGTGAAAGGAAAATTAGTTTTACAAATTCTTTTTTTTTTTCCCCTAACCAAACTTGTTCCTAGGTTATAGAGGGTTTTTTTTTGTTTTGTTTTGTTTTGTTTTGTTTTTTTCCTCTACTAAACAGCCAGAGACCACGTTATCACATTTATATTTTTGTTTCACAACTTGCCTTGGAGTATGATCACTTAGAAACCCTTCTTAACTTCATGTGAGCTCATACTAGGATATTTCCTGTGTAAATACACTGCCCAGTGAGCATCTCTGAAGGAGTTAAGTGTTTTAAAATTAATCAGCGACTCTAGTTTCACCTTCAGAGTATTTTCCAGAATCTGATAATGTGTAGTCACTAATATAACTTCATACTACTTATTATTAAATCTAAGATTTGAGTTTTCCATCTTGATTACATGCTGGAAGATTTCCATACTTGGTAATCACTTCATTTTTTCCCCTGCAATTTTCATTGCTAAAGTCCTTCCCACATTACATAAGTTAAAGTCAATGGCAATTTTTTCTCTTTTTTTGTACTTAGAAAATTTAATAATTGGAGTGATAAAATATTACAGGCAAGAGAGGACTATTTTGACCCTCAAAGAATAGGGTATTAGTGCAAGACAGTTTAATGTAGGAGTAAGAACACTGAAATGAATCACCAAAGATTAAAATTTGGTTCTGAATCTGTCATTAGGTCCTAGGCTAATCATTTTACTTTTCTTTTCTTTTTTTTTTTTTTAAGATTTTATTTATTTATTTGACAGAGAGAGAGATCACAAGTAGGCAGAGTGGGCGGGGCGGGGGGGTCCGGAAGCAGGCTACCTGCTGAGCAGAGACCCCCCCCCTCCCCCATGCGGGACTCCATCCCAGGACCCTGGGATCATGACCCGAGCTGAAGGCAGAGGCTTAACCCACTGAGCCACCTAGGCACCCTCATTTTACTTTTCTATACCTAAACTCTCTTACCTAAAAATTATGAAAATAAACCACATAATTTTTCAGTATCTTTTAGATACAAAATTCAATGCATATTCTATGAATATCTGATGTCTTCCTGGAATTAGATGACAATTAGTGTGAAAGGGGTTTTTTAAAAAATCTGCTGATGAAAAATTAGCCAGAGGTGCATGGCACAGACATCATCCTGGTTATTTGTAGTCATTAGAGAAAACACTATTTCTTAGTTGTAACAGAACTCAAAATATGAGCTTAGAGAACCAATTCAATTATGTTTACAGTATTCCCTGTGTAAGTAGTAAAGAGTCTAGTAGCCAGCAATATTCAACAGCATGCATTTCCACTGGATTCCTCGTGAAACTACTTTTGATTGTCAGATGAGAATTGTTGTGCTTTATATACTTTGTTTATATTTTGTTTATATTTACTTTGTTTATATTTACTTTGTTTATATTTACTTTGTTTATAATTTGTTTATACATGTATAAACTTTGTTTATAATTACTTTGCCCATTTCAGTGTTCCTGAACAAGTCTTTACAAAACTACAATGAAAGTTTTACAAAACTTTCCACATCTATTCCTCAAGGTTGTTCTGTTTATTCTGAACCAAAGAAAATATCTGATATCTCACTCAATAATAACAATGCAGGCAATGTATTAATTATTCATCAGAACATCAGAGAGTTTTGAATAACCAGGCAATAAAAGCAATATATCAAGGAAAGATGAGAAAAGTAACAGCAATTTCATTTTGTACCAATTCTGCTAATGTTATTATTCTCTCTGGAAAAGCTACCTCACCAAAGACTGCATACTGAGGCATTCTGGCAGAAATAAAGTGGATGGCAGGTACAGTTAAAAAGTTGCTAAGCCCATTTTTTTTCCTGGGAAACCAAAACAATTCCCACACTAATAGCTGTCAGTCTGACTTGTGAATAAAAACATGAACAAAAAAATCAGAGTGACAGTGTGGGTTGTTGTATTTTCTTTCATAGGGTCATTGTTTCATTCAGGAAACATCTATTGACAACTTGCTATGTATCAGGTATGGCGCTCTAACTTGGATCTCTTCATAAGTTTGATCTGGTTTATTACTTTAAAGGCTGCTCAGTACTTTTACCTAAAAAGAATCACCATTCCCCCGGCTTCTTCACTTCAGCAAGTGCTATCTATCTATTGCTGTTTATTTCTTGATGGTGACTCCATGTAATGTCAACTTTATGCTGTACTTTTCATAAACTGAAAACATTTATTGATTCCATCTTGCTTATTACCAACACATAAGCTCTCCACATATTTTGCTATTATATATTGTTTCCGATTTGTCCAGAGCTTTATATCTGAGATGCTGTAAGCACAGTTTCATAGCTTGCGGACTTGTCACACTCCTAGGATTAATTGTAAATTATTCTACCTTGTCAGGTAATATTAATTACAACTCACAGTGGGTGTTGGAGACATTGCTCAGGAAGTAGAAGTGCTTAATAAAACTCTTCTGAAAAAAAGATTGGGAGTTTAGAGGTGAATTGACCTCACAATTTACAATTGCATGAAAAAAGTCTTTTCGCCCCAGCTTTCTGTTTTGACAAATTTCAAACCAAGAGCAAAGTTGAAAGAATAGTATGATATGAACACCCATATATTCTCCAGCTACCTCTACTAAATTGTTAACATTTATCACTTTAATTCTCTTTACACACACAAACATACCTACATACAGAAACACGCACACATTTTTGCTGGACCATTTTTAAGTACGTTGCATAAATCATGACTCTAAATGCTTCTGTATATAGAAAAACTTGAATTAGAAAAGCATGAGAATACTTTTCCACATAAACACAATAATTGCATAATTATAACTCTCAAAGATTTTCAAATTGATAAAACAATATTATCTTATGTGCAGCCCATTAGCAGATAGCCTCAGTTTTCCCAATAATGTCCTTTACATCTACTTTGTTGTTGTGTTGAGCCAAAGTCGATTGAGGATTCCATGTTGCAGTTGACTGATAACTCTTTATCCATTTCATCTAAAATAGTGCTAGTAATACTAGTCTTTAAAAAAAAAATCACTTATAGTGTTGAAGCTTATGAAGAATATAAACCAGTTGCTTTTGTGATATAAAATTTGTTTTAGTATAATTGTTGTCTTATGGTTTAATTCAAATTAAACATTTGTGGTTTGAATGTTACACACCACATGTAACTCAGTGTAACTTACTAGAGGACATGTAACGTCAGTTCAATCTATTGTTTTTTCAAGATTTTATTTATTTATTTGACAGAGAGAGATCACAAGTAGGCAGAGAGGCAGGTAGAGAGAGAGGAGGAGGAAGCAGGTTCCCCACTGAGCAGAGAGCCTGATGCGGGACTTGATCCCAGGACCCTGGGATCATGACCTGAGTCAAACGCAGAGGCTTAACCCACTGAGCCACCCAGGTGCCCCCAGTTCGATCTATTGATGATGTTTGTTTATCTACTGTAAAGGCATTTATTCTCATTGTAAATATTTTTAAAAATTCTGTTTAAATTCAATTGCACTACTGGGTATTTACCCTAAAGATACACATGTAGTGATCCAAAGGGGAATGTGCCCCCAATGTTTATAACAGCAGGGTCCACAATAGCCAAACTATGGAAAGATCCTCAATGTCCATCAACATATGAATGGATAAAGAAGATGTGGTGTATATATACAATGGAATACTACGCAGCCATCAAAACCCCAAAATCTTGCCATTTGCAATGACATGGATGGAACTAGAGACTATTATGCTAAGCAAAATAAGTCAGTCAGAGAAAGCCAATTATCATATGATCTCACCGATATGAGGAATTTGAGAAACAAGACTGAGGATCATAGGGGAAGAGAGGAAAAAGTGAAACAAGATAAAACCAGAGAGGAAGACAAACCATAAAAGACTCTTTTTTTTTAAATCTCCATTCTTTATTCTATGTTTTTTTTTTTAATTTTAATTTATTTTTTCAGTGTTCCAAGATTCATTGTTTATAACTCAATGCCCCATGCAATATGTGCCCTCCTCAATACCTACCACCAGGCTCATAAGAGATTCTTAATCTCAGGAAACAAACTGAGGGTTGGTCAAGGAGGGTTTGTGGGAGGGAGGGGGTGGGGAGGTGATGGTCACTGGGGAGGGTATGTGCTATGGCAAATGCTGTGAAATGTATAAGACTGATGAATCATAGACCTGTACCCCTGAAACAAATAATATATTATATGTTAATTTTATAAAAAGGAAAAAAAATAAATTTTGTTGTTTCTTTTTGAAAATCTACTAATGGTTTAGAGAAAAAGTCGGTGACTTCTTTGCAATCTTGAGACTCTTTGTATCTAGATATATTCATTACTCCTCTTGCACTGGGCAAATTAGTTACCAGTAAGTCTGTTCTCCCATGGTTCTAGGTAGACTCCAATAATTTTTGGATATGCAGTTGTGGAATCACTTTAAACTTTTGATTGAATGTAATATCTATTGAATTTTCTTTTCTTTTTTTCTTCTATTGAGTTTTCTTATAGTGATTACTTCAAGCTGGTAAAAATCAAGCTAGGATGAATTACTCATAATTCAGCAACACTGAATTGGAAAGTAGTTGATACTATATTACTAATTCTAAATATATCTGCTACATGATACAAAATTTAAGCATATTTCCCAATTCTTTTTTGGGGAATTAAATCTTAGTAACAAACAAACCTAGGACAGCTTTACTAGAGAGAATAAAGAGGCAATATGATTATCTGATGCTTTCTTAAGTGGTACTCTTTCTGACCTGCTAGTGTTGTAATTTCTAAGTTGTTCAGCTCAAATATCTTTTTAGGGCGAGACAACGTAGTTATTCAGTAGGTTCTATACATTCTTTTCTTATTTCTCAAGTTATTAGTGATTAAATGGAACTTGAGTTTTTTGTTTTGTTTTGTTTTGTTTTTTTCTTTCCAGACTTTTGTTTGCTTATTTGTTTTTGGTTTTTTAAGTGAAGACTTTAAGGAGTTGTTTTGTTAACACATTATCTTTCTCTTTAAGCCAGCTTTCAAAGCCTGGGAGCATGCCTGGGAGTATACCATACTTTACTGCTTTGACCAAAAGAACAACATCTAGAAATAGGTTACAGTATTACAAATAAAATAATAGAAATACAATAGGTATTCTCTTTTCTGTAAACATTCTCTATTTTGCCAAGAACTTCATCAATACTAGGAGAAAATATAATGAAAAGATTTCTGAAAATCCTTGTTCCTTAAAGGCATTCTCTTCTTGTTCATGAAGATGAACTATTTTCTTTTCTTTTCTTTTCTTTCTTTTTTTTTTTTTTTTAATTTGGGAAGATGGCCAAATGCCCTACTCGGTTTGATGCTCTCTATTCCAGAGAATTATCTGGCTTCAGGAGGCCAAATTGACCATTTAATATGTCTTCCTTTGATAAACAGATTATAATCATGGATTATATAAATTTACTTCTTCAGCTTTAAGGTGGGGAATATATCTTATTTAACTAAGAATAAAAACAAAATTTACACCACCTAATTTAATCATGATATATGGTGGAACAATTTTCCTAAAGGACAGGGGATATTAATAAGAAATGGTACAACGTGTACAGATCAACATGAGGTCCATGCTTTAATATGATTCCTCACCATTTGATATTTGTTGTTTTTGAATTAACAATCTCCAGAAATGACTAATTTGACCAAGTTTATGATATTTCTCAAGTAATCAAATCACAGCCAGAGTTAAATTTCTATACTGTACTGGTATTGATAGTGAATTGTTATCTTGAAACAGTGAAAAGTAAGACATATTTCAGATGCACTCAAGTGATCTAGGGTTAATAGACCAGGAGAACTACTTCTATTCTATGCCTCTTTGGTATCAGTAATTTATAAGCTTGATCAAATGACCTGTGAGTTTTGGTTAAGACACTCAGTGTATGAAACATAAAAGATTCCATACACTTTGTGTTCTAGGGTTTAGTAAAAAAATAGGCAAATTTGCTTGGGGCTAATCATCTATCCCCAGTATTGGGGATAGATGTCTGTTTGTCCCATAGAGTATAAAAGACCCAAATAGAATACCATCATGGTTATAGGGAAGATTGTTCCAGAGTCTGTATGACCGGTGCTCTGTGAGAAATCAAACTCACCTGTACCAGTGAAAAGTGTTGGCTCCCACCTGCTATTGTATCATTCAGGGACACTTTGTAAAAGCAATTCATGACTAAACATAAATAAGTGTTATTACTCCTGTCCTATCCAGGTAAAATTATGTAGTGAGACATGCTATGACAGTTCTCTCTTTTGCCCACGTATTTTGTTTTGAAAACATTTTTCTTAGTCACTTTTCTGTGTTAGATTCTTTCGTTCTTTATGGGAGCACTCTGAGTGGTTCACTAAATGAAAAGGATTTGTAGGAAGGGGCATTATAATGTTCAGTATAATGGGAAATCACTCTTTAAAATGTTAAAGGGTAAAATTTTAGGATTTTCTATCCTATATTTATATCCCTCAACTAAACAGCTAATACTACCAGTTCCTAAGTCTGTTATTAACAGGATTTCTTTTTGATATGTTCTTTTCTTTCTTTTCCTTTCTTTCTTTCTTTATAAATATAATACAGGGTCTCTACCTAAAACAGAAATGGGTAAATCATAAATATGAAATATTTTCCCCAGCCATGAACTTCAAAAGCTACCAGTGTTCACTACAGAGGCTGAAGTTTTTATGTTTTAGGAGCACTTGAAGTTAATGATATTTGAGCAGCTCTGAATAATTTGAGCTAGTATTTTTTACTAATTGTTTAATGTCCCATAAATGAACTATTGATTAAAATAATGTCATGCTCACTTCTAATTTTTAAATAATTTTTGCATGGATGATGCTTGTAATTTAAACAATATTATATAAATTAACAATCTGGGGGCCAAAACACTTTTCAACCATTTGTTAACATCTCTGTTATGGATGTTAAAATAATTCTACCTTTTTTAGATGAGACTTACACAGCAATAACAGAATATCATTTTATTTTTTCTTGAAGATAGAATACTGACAGATTGAGAATAGTTTGCAACTGTATTGAAAGGATATTTATCTTTTTCAAAGAAAGTAATATGAATTCCATTATACTCCATAGGCCTTGTTAAGTTATTCAACAGAGGACCAAGGACATTTTTTTTTTTTTAAAGAAAATACAAAGAACACTCTCAGTTTACCAAGTGTTCTGTCATTAGGAGTCCAAAATGTTGTACATTTTTTTTAGATCATTAGGCAAGCTTGTAGTAAGATTAAAAAAAAAAAAAAGTCTGAAACAATTTGTCCGTAGTTATAAGACTACATCCGTGGTATTAAAAGCTCCTTAGTGGGCAGGGTAGTTTCAGAATTCCCATGTGATGTATAGCACTGCAGACGAGTACTATGAAAATTTCTACAGATGGCTGCTTACTGTGTAAATTAATGTGACTCAGTAAGGATCATGCCAGTCACTCGCAGCTATAATTATAGATCAGAATAAAATCTTGCTCTACAAATTTGTTCAACCAGAGAACTGTCGCATAGACACAAGTTTATTTAAATACTTTAATTATTTACTGTCAGAATTTGTGACACATCTGTGATTCAACTTGCAAATACTAATAGGAATGACATAGCACCATGTTACTAGCATAAAACAAGCAAGGTAATTAAAAAAAAAAATTCAGGAAAGAAACACCACAAAGCAAGAAAACCAAACATCCATCTCCAAATACAATGGATTTTTCAAAGCAAATGGATCAAATAACAGACCAGTCAGCGTGGGCATTTTGAAGGATCCAATTAAATATGAAGCTGATACTTCTTTACATTTTTATAACCTTAAAATTAAAATTAAAATCTAAGTTACTCCAATCAAGCCCTTATTAACTAGTTGAACTCAGAAGTCTATTTCAACTTCAAGGTAACAGCTGAAAGTTTACTTAAGACAAGCATATTTACACTTAATGAGATTCATATGAATTTTCAGCTTGTATTTGAAGAGTTTAGAAAGCACCAACCTTGAAAAGCACATCTGTTCCTGTTACTAGTCCTAGAAAACAATCCCCTTCCTCCTATTAACTACAAGAAACAGAATTCTCTGGGAAAAAAATACATGGTAATTGATAAAGAATCTTTTATTTTTTTCCCCCAAGGTAAGCTTTAATCCTGTCCTTACTCAATTAAAGTAAACCCTAATTAAAATAAACTAATCTGAAGCTCTCATTCATTCACAATGAAGGAAAAAGGGGTAGACTAAGATGAGATCTGCTGTGATAATTTCAAAGTCACCAGTGTTCTCTTTGACAGAGAGGGTAACACTAGCCAAACCCTCTGCCCAATGTTAAGAAATGTGGCCTTCTCTCTTTTCATGCCAGCCTGTCAATGGAGAGATGATTAAACTATACACATCTTTCTTCACATTCATTAAGAAGTTGGGTAGCACGATGTAAGGAACACAAGGCTAGAAGTCACGACCTTGATTTCTGCTAGAATAAATGATTGTCAGCAAAGCACTTAACCTTGGTGAACCTCAGTTACCTCATGGATAAAATGAGAGGGTTGGCCCACAACATCGAAGGTGTCTCTTTCGGTTCTAATAGTCATTCTATAAAACGTGTATATACGAACGAAGAGAACTGACTTGTTTCTCCAGATAATTCTGGCCATTTAAACAAAGCTTATCTCAAAGGTAGGGATGCATTAAGCAAAATATTCTGCCTTACTTTTCCATTTCACTTTAAAGACACATAAAACCGTACTTCTAGCTAGAAGAGGTATGTGTTTTTGTGGTGTGCTTTGAGGCACCTGGGAAATCTCTATAACTCACTAAAGGAAATTTTCAGCTTTAGAGTTACTCTTTCATGTTTAGATGGCAACATTTTTCTGTAGGTTTTGAACTTGAAGTTGGTTCACTGTTGGTTTGTCAAACTGGAAAAGTGAATGTTCATTGCAAAGGTCACTACAAAAATGCAAGTACATATTTCAAGTCATCTGACAGGGAACTGTGTTTTGGGGTCCCATAGAGAAGGATTCAGATGAAGAGGGCAGGGAATATTACCCTAGGAAATAACACTCATTAGGAACACAGCATTAGGCATGACTGGACATTAACCCAGAAAAGCAGAGATAGGAACTCTGTGTTTCAAGATGTTGGAGGTACACACAAAATGATGATATCCTATTGGGGTATGGGTTATCAACCTAGTCTGAGGAAAACTTAATTTTCTCTGCTGATTGAATCATAAGCTTCTAGCAGGATTTGATTGTACTCCATTCTTTAGTCTTCTAATTAAAGCAATGGTAGAAAACTGAAATGTGACCGACGTAAATGTTTTAGCAGTAAGAATTTTTTTAAGAAAACAATAAAGCCAGAGGAAAAGGGGGGTTGATGATTGCCACCTAACACTTGGGTTTGGCATAAGGAAGAAAGCAGATTAATGGAGACAATGGCAAATGACTCATTTAAAAGGGGCTATTTGGGTCTTCAGTTTCAGCTAATGGACCCACATGATTGCTGGTTCAGTGCTGCCATGTCTTCTGAATTTTCACAGGAAACCTTAAATCCAGACTTTCATAAGCAACCCTCCATTTTTTTCCCTCCCCCTTTTTTTTTTTTTTTAAATTTTGGCAGCTATTTCAAAAAAAGAAAATGTTTGAAATACTTGAAGGTTAAACAAAACACATCCTAGGCTGCATTTGGCCCAAAGGCCAGCAGTTTTCAACTTTTGAACTACAGCTCTATCAAACTTATATGTATATATTGCTAAGACGCCAATACTTCTCATTTAGTAGAAAAGAAGTCTAATGCCCAAGTCAAAAATTGCCTAAGGGCACACAGTAGGATATCATAGCCTAATTCCCTGGGTTTTGGACTGGTACTTAATTCACTGTGACAGGCTTTCACCAGTTAAGAATTTTTTAATTAATAATATGAACAGAAAAGTATATACAAATTATAGAATCCAAGTTCACTCATTAATACGGATAAAACATAAGACATGTTAATAGAGAAAATGCCATACCCTCAAACATTTAAATATGGGTATTTGAATATTTAAAAAATACTATCACGCATTGTGCCTTGCTAATATGTGCCATACTACTAAATTCTTAAATATATTTGGAGGTTAATTAGTGGTTTCTTTCTATGCCAGATAATAATAAGGTTTTAATTTTTGTTCGTCTTCTTCTCATCAGCCATAACGGGGAGGTATTTGGCATATATTTTCTTTTGCAGATTGCCACGAGACAGATAACATTAAGTCTGATTATGCCATTGCTCTGTAGCTGCTCTAAAATCAAACCACGAGAAGAAAGAAAATAGAATTTAATTAACTCATAACTCCTAACAGCATCAATAATGTGGAAAAAAATTCAATACTCTTAAAATGCCCCTAAATCAAGTGTGTTGAGTAAGGGATATTACTGCTTAGTTTTCATATTCTTTCATCTGTCTCATAGAATCTGTGTATACCTAAACTAATACTATAGGGTAGTGGCACCCAAATATATTTGCCTAGTTTCCCATAACTAAAAAATACACAACTTAAAAAATATATTATTATATATCTATATGTATATTTATTGGCAATTATTTGCATAGCACCTAGCACAGGTCAGACCACAGTTAAGTAAGATAATTATACCATCTTCTGTCATGGATTTCATAATCCGGTGATTGATATAAGCATTAAACAAGTAATTGTTGAAAGACTTGTAAACTGCAGAAATTGCTAATTAGGAAAGAAAGAGACAATAATACAGGGTTAACCATTTGCCCATTGGGGTAAGGGCTAGCAATTGGGGCAATAGAAGGCTTCCCTGAGAAAGAGGCATTTCTGTTAAACCTGGAAGAGAGAAATGCTAGCCAGAGCAGGGACTGATAGCAGGGCATCCCTAACAACCATAAACCAGAGATGGGATTCTGAATAATTATTCAGTAATGTGGCCCTATTCAGTATCCTCTCAGGCCTATCAACAGTACCCCATTCTACTATTGCTCTGCAAAATGACAGAGCAAATGACCAAAACCTTGAGCTGTAAAAACTGGGTTCAATTCTACTCCCTGTATAAACATAAAAATTGTGTAAAATCCCTAAATCTGGTTTTCCTGTTTATAAAAAGAAGGCATAAAACCTTATTCCTTCTCCAGAAATTTTTAAGATTAAATTAAGTAAAATACACTCAGTGGCTCAACTTTGATATATAATAATTGTTAGTATCTCACATATTCTTTCCCATAAAGATGAAAAACCCTATAAAGTAAGACATTTGTTAAAATAATGCTGATAGACAATGAAATAAAGTTAGAAAATTTTCAATTCAATGGGATTTTATCCTTAAGGCATTTGTAACCTCTGACTGTCCTGTTTTGTCCTTAGAAAGGAAATCTGCTGAGAAAAACAAAAGCCATCATTTATTTAGCGAAAGACATTGTACTGGGCAATTTCAGAAATTTCATTTAGTCTACCAGACTGGATGTTAGGTATCCTTGCTTCCATTTTACAGATGAAGAAACTGAGATTACTGATGTTAAGTAATCTGCCCAATGTCAAAATCTAATCAAGTAGCAGAGGGAGATTTAAATTTAGGTTGCCTATACCAAAGGCCATATTCTTAAAAGTCTGGGCTCTATTTCATGAAGTAAATATTTTAATTTTGTGTGCGTGTGTATATAACTTGAAAAAGCCTAATAAGTTTTACAGTTGAATTTTATATTTGAAATATAAAAAATATTTATTTTTATGATATAAACCTTGGACACTACAATTCAAAAAATATTTTCTCAGCTCAGTATCAGTATTTCCTCAAGGAAGGGTTGGAAGAGCTGAGTTTCAAGGTTTTTGTTTGTTGCTTTAAAGAGGATATCTATTTATTTATTTTTAAAGATTTTATTTATTTATTTGACAGAGATCACAAGCAGGCAGAGAGGCAGGCAGAGAGAGAAAGAGAGGAGGAAGCAGGCTTCCTGCTGAGCAGAGAGCCCGATGAGGGGCTCCATCCCAGGACCCTGAGATCATGACCCGAGCCGAAGGCGGAGGCTTAACCCACTGAGCCATCCAGGTGCCCTGAGGATATATATTTAAAAAGGAAATGAATTTGAGGAACACTGGCATGGAGGTTTTCCTCAAAAACAGAGTAGGAATTAAGACAACAGTATGTATTTATTAATACATACAAATTTATTAATTTTTTTACTATTCCTGCCTCTTGAGCTAGCAAATTCTTTGAAATATAATAATATCTGCAGCTAAATAAATTGAAGTGAAATTTATTTCACATTATTTAAATAAATTAAAATTACTTTTCTAAATGTTTTTGGAAATACATCTCAAGAAATATAACAACATTGAGAACATTTGCTTTAAGAATTCTTCTTTCATCACTCAAAAAGAAATGATAGAAAATGTGAAAAGAGCTACATACACGAAGATTTTTTTTCAATATTATTTATAAAAGTGAGCAACTGGAGTCAACACACACACACACAACAAATAAATGATTGAATGACATATAACTAATTCATTGAAATGGATATCAATTATTTAGTCATTTAAAATGATAGTCCTGGGGCGCCTGGATGGCTCAGTGGGTTAAAGCCTCTGCCTTTGGCTCAGGTCATGATCTCAGGGTCCTGGGATCAAGCCCCGCATCGGGCTCTCTGCTCAGCAGGGAGCCTGCTTCCTCCTCTCTCTCTGCCTGCCTCTCTGCCTACTTGTGATCTCTCTCTGTCAAATAAATAAATAAAATCTTTTAAAAAAATTAAAATAAAATGATAATCCTAAATATAGAAGTACATGTATTAAGATTTAACTATATAGAAATAGAAGAGCAATAAGCTGTCAACAAAATGATAAACAGTTGTACTGTTGGATGAATATATGGGCACTTAAATAACTTTTTAATTTTTTATAAAGTAGCCAAATTACCTTTAAAATTTTAAAACTCCTTAAACAAAAAGCCCACAGTGAATCTTAGGTATACAGAGCAATAAGATCTCCAAAATTGCCTATCAGTTGTTTAGTTATCTATCAAGCTGCTCTTTCTCCTTTTACATATATACAGACAGTAGGATTGTCTTATTTCAATACATTTATCTATGTGTCTAGTTCAGATCCCAGCCTATTGGCTAATTAAGAGCTGGGGTTGTATCATAGCCATCTTTGTACACTCAGTGCTTAGCACAGGCCCTCCATTTAATAAGATTTCAATGCATTCTGTTTAATAAATGAATGAATTACTATGTCTTAATGGCATACATATGTTCTCTAGTGTAGATACAAGGGCTCAGTGACAAAAAGTAAGTTTTCTATGTAGTGGATAATTAAGTTTACTGAATATTTTGCCCCTAACAAAATAATGGATTCAGGCAATGATTATCAATCAGTCGCTAACAAACACAAGAAAAGGCAAGGAGGTAGATCTTATTTATCTCCTAATGATAGTATACACCTTCAACGAAGCATTCTTGCCTAAAGTTGAACCTGAAACAGATAAAATCTTAAGACCAAATTACCGGAAATATAAAGAATGAAAGCACATTAAACAACATCATAGGGATTCAATTACCAAAATCCAGAACATAAGAACTCTATAGGAGAAACGACAAGTTTCCCCAACAAATAAATTGCAGAATAAAGAAAATGAGTGGAATGTGTAGATTAAAAGAGAGCTAAGAGACAAATCAATCAAATGCAGACAGAGGAGTTTGGATCCTTTTTCAAGCAAACAAACAAGTAGACGAATAAAATGAAAAGGGACAATTTGAAAAAGTAATCTGATAATATTAAAAGAGTAATGCTAATAATTGTAATTGTAATTGTAATTGTAATAATTGAGTCATGGTCCCCTTAATAATTTTGGTTTATTCTTGTCTTTTAGAGATGCACATGGACATATTTATGGATGATATGATGTCTGAGTTGGTGGGAGAAGGTGGGAGGTTATGCATGAAACAACATAGACCATGAATTCCTGATCACTGAATATGGGTTATGGCTATGGGAGGATTTGTTAAACTATTCGTCACTGAGACATAGTTGAAATTTTTATAATAAAAGGTTAAAAATGGTTTTAAAACAATTCAAAATAAAACAAAACAAAACATCCTAAAAAAAAAAAAAAGCTAGCTTAGATGGGAGTAACTAATTGATTCATCCAATTAGTTTATTGCTTCCCAATAAACTGGCTGATAAAAACAGTTTTGTACATGATTAATATATTTCCATCTGATGATTATGATTTCTTTCAATGATTTAGTGCACTTAGGAAGAGTGCAGAATATACCCATACAAGTGTGCAAATGAATGGATAACTGTTAAAGAATCACTGGTCTTAATATCACAGATTCCTCTTCTTAGGAAAGAACTAACACTTTGATTTCTTTGGTATTCAATTATTTGCTGCTCATCTGCCTCTTTAGGTCCTCAAAATTTATTCAAAAGATTCCCCAAAGGCTTCCTGTAGAACAGTCATATCTGGAGTAGAGTGCAGAGTTAATTAGGTGAGCCAAACAGAAGACAGAGATTAGCATAAAGTACAGTTAACCATGTCTACTATATGGCTAGTTGTGTTTTCTTACCACATATGAAGAAATGATTATATAGTAAGTTCATGTTCCAATTGTACTATAATTTACAGAAGGGCCACAACGCGAATGGTGTTAGCCTTGACAATATTTTATTTTGTATTTCAGCTTGGCTGGGCCACAGTGCCCAGATATGTGGTCAAACATTCTTATGGATGTTTCTGGGAGGATATTTTTGGATGAGACCTACATTTAAATTGATGGACTCTGAGTAAAGTAGATTGTACCCCATAACCCCATAAGGCCTCATTCAATCAGCTGAAGGCCTAAATAGAACAAAAGACTGACCTGTGCCGAGCAAGAGGGAATTCTGCAGCAGACACACTTCAGACTTGAGCTACAGCATCAGCTCTTTCCTGGGATTCCAGCCTGCCAGCCCAGTCTGCAGATTTTGGACTCGTCAGCCTCCATAGTCCCATGAGCAAATTTCTTAAAATAAATTTCTTTATATATACATAGATACAGCCAATTGGTTTTATTTTTCTGGATTGCCTTGACTAACACAGCTTCAGACAAAATTTCAGACATAATGGAAGTTACAGTTTATGACTAAACATATAAAACATTTTCACAATAGGAATCAGTAAGATAATATTAGCTGTAGACTGTAGCAGCTCTATATTATAGAATTCCTACCTTCCCTTTAATAAATCTTACTTCTCATTTTCTTCTGAAATATTATAGTGCCCCATGATTATTACTCAGTCTACAGATTTTTCTATTTTTGTTAAGTTGGGTTTTTTTTGGATTATATTCTTTTTAAAGCAAGTCGCATTTTGTCCATTGTGAATTGTTAAAAATACTTAAGATTTGATGTACTCTTAAGATATGTAAGTTTAAAGACTGGAGCAAGTAAGGCACAGTAATAGCTCACAAATGCACAATTTAGAGGATTACAGTTTTTGAGTCAATCTATGTTATTTATTTAAAGAATATAATTAGCTTAAATACCTGATATATGTATATATGTATATACATGTATATGTATTTGTATAAAGCCCATCTTAGTCAGTTCAGGCTGCTATAACAAAATACCATAAACTGGAGTGGCCTGAACAATAAGCATCTATTTCTCACAGTTCTGGAGGTTAGGAAATCCAAGATCAAAGTGCTGACAGATCTGTGAGGACATTCTTCCTGGTTTGCAGATGGCCTTCTTTTTGTTTGTTCTCATATGATCCTTGGTGCATGCTCAAGAGAGGAGAAAGAGAGAGAGAGAGAGACAGATCTCCTGTCTCTTCCTCTTTTTATGGTCTCATTAATTTCATTGAAGTTCCTACCTCCAACTAACATAATTTTGGGGATTAGGGCTTCAACCTGTGAATTTTGGGGAAACACAAACTTTCAGTCCAGAGAAAAGGTAAATAAAAATTCAAAGCAATCAACATAGATCAGTAACTTTCAAATATATACTAATTATACTAATTTCTTATCTCATGAAACACTTTAATGCTTATATGATGGTACTAGATAGATAATAACACACACACACACACACACACACACACACACATACACGGAAGAGAGCTTTCATTCATCCATGCTGGTATCCTGATCTGGGAATTACAGGCTCAGAACAGAGCAGCTGAGAAAGACTTACACTTACCTCTTCCCATCTTTTATGAGAAATAACTAAATAAACAAAATATTATTTTGTTATCTGGGCTCCTACCACCATCCAGTCCTTTATGATCTCTTAGCTGATTAGAGTAAGTTGCCTTCATAAGTGAAATTCTGGTGCTAGGTGTTAAGATACTGATTTCACCTCATTACTCAAATGATGATAAAACTACTTATGTAATAGAATTTTTGTATTTTTTGATGAGATAGTGCTTGTAAGGACTTCAGCACTAACCATGATAGAGTAAGTTCTTTGTATATGTTAATTATTTTTTCTATTGATACTATTACTATACAGATAAATAACTGTGGTTACATCCAGAATGGAAGCCTTATTGGTGAGAGAGAAAGAGAGACAAAGAGAACTGAGAGAATGTGAAGCTAGGTTTTATGCAATAAAGAGATAAACATCAGAATACCAGGCTTTAATTACTTAGCTCAAGGTTGTGTATGACTCAGCTCTTTGTCTTTGAAACAGGAATATCATTAATTCTTATTTCTTAGTACTTTTGAGAGAAAAATGTTTTTCAATATGCATTAAAATTACTGAAGAGGCACAGATGCTGTGTATGACTGGAGAAACAAATTTATTTCCAAAGTATTTCTTGCAGCCTTTCGGGAAGGTGGTGGGTGGTCACTGGGTCAGCGGGTAGAGCGGTAAGAACCTTGACTGAACTCAGTCAGTAAGCTAATTTTACTAGGTGGGTAAAATATGCAATCACTTTATTTAACTCATGAAGAAACAGAGGCTATTTTCCTCCTTCCCAGACTCCTTCCCATCCTTCCTCTCTTCATTCCTTTCACCTCTACCTCAGCCACCTTTCTCATGAAATGAATGTCATATATGTCAAACAATAATAGGGACCAAAAATACACATGACGAATTCTTTATCTTCAGAGCTTGCTATCTAGAGGTAATCATATGCAAGGAAAAATTATCTATCCAGAAGTGAGAATTATAATGGAATTATGCACACAGTACCAAAATTGCACATGGCAAAGCACCTGCATTAGCAGAAGTTAATAAGCCATTCCTTCGAGGAGGTGATGTTGAGCTGAGCTGTGATGTGGAAATTAGTGAGGTTGGATGGGAGAAGAAACAAGAAGCGGTTTCCAAGCAGAGGGGGCTAGCTGAGCAGTGCCACCCCAATAAGGGAAGTCACTTTGCACAGTGGAGGGTGTAAAAAAAAAAGAGTTCTACAGACTGATTTGATGAGTATGAGAGAAAAGGGAGGATTTGAAGCTAGAAGATTGGATGGGGAAAAAGGGAAGATCGAAGGTAAGGGCTGGCTCTTCAAAGTTCTTACATGCTGCACGAATAAGCTTAGAACTTACCTTGTAAGTAATGGGAATTTAAATAAATATTTAAGAAGGAATGTGTCATACTTTCTATTTCTGAAAGACTATGTTCGTTGTACAAGAGAGAGAATGTTAAGACAGAACAGACCTAGAATCAGGAAGAATTACTAGAGTGCAGATACTGTAACCAAGATGAGAAACGATGAGAGAGTGCATCTGAAGAGGGAGATTGGGGGCCAACACTGAAAAGGAGGATGACATCTCTGTTGTTTCTCAGTCAGATGACATTTTTACTGGATATATATGATTCTATTCACTGACAGGGGAAGAAAAAAGCAGGGGAAGAACTGACTGGAGGGGACGATAACTGTATTTTTGAGGACATTTTGAAAAAATTATTTATTTTTGAGAGAGAGAGAGAGAAAGAGAGAGAGCACAAATGAGTGGAAGGTCAAAGGGAGAAGCAGACTCTCCACTGAACAGGGAGCCTGATGTGAGGATGTGGGCTCCATCCCAGGGTCCTGGGATCATGACCCAAGCCAAAGGCAGACACGCTTAACTGACTGAGCCACCCAGGTGCCTGAGGACATTTTGAATTTAAGGAATGTGCATAGTTGTCTGGGGGTACAGTTAAAGGTCTGAACATGACACAGATTTAGAGCTTTTACCTCACCCAACTTATGTTATTTTTCATCTGATTATTTGCAAATACTTATTGAGTGATTACTAGATATGAGTTACTTTTCTCTGGGTCATGTCCAGTGCCAGTGTATATAGTGCCTTGATATTAGTGTAACGAACTAAACATTAGAGAGTTAAAGTAGAATAATCCTCCACAGAGGATAACATAAATAAGTCTATAATAAAAATACTGATTGAAGGCAGTAAGAATTATTTATTCATTTATTCCATTCCCAGATGTATTTTTGAAAATGTCTTTCTGTTTCACTGTATTTTCCAAATACTTGCTTAAATTTCATTGTTCCACAGCTGAATTATAAAAGCAAGTGGATATCCTAGATCTAAATTGTAAACTTTATGGCTCATCTTTTAGTATCTATTGAATTTTATATAGAGAAAATGGGATGTAAAATAATTGAGAGAAAGAAAAAGGAAAAATAAATGAATAGTAAGAAGCCTGATTATCAGAGACCATATTTCTATACCATCACTTGATTTCTCTCTCTTCCCTCCTTATTTTCAATAATTCTACGATCTTGAGTAAGTGCAAAATGATAATATTCATTTCATTATCTGTCTGAGTACATGACCCCAATTTATAACAGCATCCAAATTTGCCATCCATATGCTTTTTTTTTTTTTAAGAGATGCAAGCCAAACATTTCTCTTTATAGGTTAATGCAAGTAGTCCATTTATACAAAAGGAGCTTTACAAGTCCTCGAGGAAACCCATTAAAGAGGTCCAGGGATATTACACTGCAGCTTCCTTCAAACACTGAATTTCCATTGGCACTATTACGCTGACAATAGTTTTAAAAATGTCTTATGCAGCCCCAGAGACCTTCCAACATACTTAATAAATGAGCTAAATAATGGTTAGAATGTTTTAACTAAATAAATACCTGACAGGTGCTTTTTACTCATTGGCAAGGATCCACAAGTCTAGTACTGAGTACAACAGAAAGCCAAATCTCCCATTAATCTCCCACACTACCTATGTTTTCTCAGAGTTTTCATTAAAATGAACACTTTTAAAATTTAAACCTTGCAGCTCTTACCTCTAAGGTTTGTAGAAATGATTCTTTTATTTATGGGAGATCAAGGAAGGTTATATAACACCAGTCATGCTATCACAAGGGCTTTTGAAGTTTAGTTATATTTTTAGGCTTCTGTTTCTTTTCTTGAAAACACTAAGTTTCCAATAGCGTGTAGTATATTTCTTAGAACTGCATGAATTATTTTTCTTTTACGAAGGATAATACCCTCATTATATCTGCTTTCTTTCATGAAGAGATGCTGAAATTATATATATTTTAAGAGCACACTTAAAGTGAGAAAAGAAAAATAGAGATTCTTCTAGATCCTTAATGTTTTCAGAGTTTCATTATTTCATCTTGTAAAGTTGGTAGAGGGATGCTCAGGAAAGCCAAGTGTTATATTCTGTGTGTGTGTGTGTGTGTGTGTGTGTGTGTGGTATGCATAAAAACAAATAAAACGTAGTAAATATTATCTTCAGAAGAACTGATCTAGTAATTATCAACAAAACTTAGGAAACATATGAAAAAGAAATAAATTATTTCAGGTAACTCTTGGGCAGAAATCAGTGTGCTTGGTATCTCCAGTTGGTTAAAACTTTCCTTTCACACATTCAATCTGTCAAAGGCACCTGTCGTCAGTATGGACTCCGCTGTGAGTCAAGCATCTTACTTGAAGTCCTGGGGCGAATTTACTTCACTTTAGAGAAGTGTGATACCTTGGTATTATTTTGACTTGCTCCTGTATAAATGACGGACGCCTTGCCAAGTTGTTATCAGAACCTGCAAGATTCTCTAGAGGCATAGGCAAAAGTTAATATCTATTGAAAATCAATCCAGTTAACTTTTCTGAATAATACAGAAGAAACGGCTCATTGCTTTTCTAGGTTCAAAAGACAAGAAACCATGGTTAGAAGCCAGAGGCAAAAGTTATAAGCCTTCTCCTCAGAATGTTTTCAAAGACTTCACATTTCATTTTCTTGAAGGTCCCCAAGCAGCTCCCAAGAAATTAGCTATTCTTTTTAAATACCAGTTTTAATTGATGTGTCCTTTCATCCAAAGAATCCAAGGAAAGAGAAAAGCAATATCAAAATCACTTACCTTCATTTGAGCCCAGTTCTAGGGAATGCTTGATAAGATTGGAGAGTAGATGATATAGTAGCAAGCTGAAATAAAGATGAAACAAATATTTTTTATTAAAGTATGAAAGACAACTGTAAAAACACAAAAACCTAGGTTTTAAAGATTTCTCGGAAAGGTATCCAAGTATATCAAAAAGAGGAGGTAATGTTTTTGTAGCTCGCACAGAACTATAGTCAGATTATAAAAACACATCTCACTTTAATATAATTCTTTTCACATTGGACATCTCAGCATGCAACAGCAAAAATAATACATTTTATGTAAATATATAGCAGATTCATGCTTTTCATACACTTTGCCTTATTTTAGACAGAGTGCTAAATGTCAGCAGTGTTGGTAATTCTCTGTGTTTGCTGATTGAGTCTCATCTATGAGGCTTTCCTTGTAACATGAAAAGCATACCATGTGAGTTCCTGGTATTTTGGACCAATGGCCATAAACTCAAATGCCTATAGGAGTCAGAAAAGGAATTATGATAAGATTGTGTGTTCTGTGCCACTTATCAGTTTATGGCCTCTCGGTTCTAAATCCACCTTCTGCCGCCCTTCCTTGGTGTTCTCCACTCAATTTGCCACGGTCACACCCTCTGCAATAGGAAATCTGGTTGGTGGGGGTACGAGTGCTCTCTCCCAAACTTGTTTCTTCTCTGGGTACTCTGTCTCAGTCCTGGGATACTGGTTGCTGCATACATTTGCTATTCCCGTATCCTTCAGGCTTCCCTTCTCCACCTCTTAGTAGTTTATCCCTGGTTACTTGCTAATAATTTCCATATTAAAGTCTTCTTGGGCAAACAACTGTTATGGTTCTTCTCCTCGGACTTGCCCCTTAAAGATACAAGCCCCGTCACCTCCAATTAACTGTTGCCTGGGTAGGACACATGTTAGCAGATAATCAGATTTTTCACAGAAGCTGGGATGTTTTCTGTGAAATCTTTTAATTGAGTATATTGGCAACTCATGCAAAAATCACCATGTGGACAAAATATTTTGTAAATTTGACAAGTTTCTGATCTTACTACAGATAGATGAGGAAACAGATAGATGGATGTAGAGTATGAGACAGGCAAAGCATTGGTAAGGATGAAGGGAAGGTTCAGAGAAACTAAATGGTATCCCATAAGAAGGATCTATTAAAACAGAGACTGGGAAGGCCAGGCTTTTAAAGAGGATATTAGGAAGGAAGATTTCTTTTACACAAAATTACTGCCACTTAAAATATCGGTAGGAAAGAGCTCCACAAGATGTGTGTGTGTGCGCATGCATGCGCGCACAAGCGCGTGCACGCACGCGCGCGCGCGCACACACACACACACACACACACAATATTAAACCATATAGGGAGTTGAAGTTGAGTCATTTGAGGCTTGAATGGAAATGATTTCCCATTTCACTTTAACACGAGGAGAATCTTGAGACTGGCTAGTTTTAAAAGGGCAAATTGGCACTTTTCTGCAGACAAGAATTTTAAAGATGGTAAGGTCTAGAAGGGGGAAAGTATAAGCCATTTAAAAAAAATACATGTATTGTTTTTGGACTACTACAATTAAATGCGATATGATTTTGTCACTTTTACAGTGATCTAATTGCATATTCAGGAATGCAAGCCAGTTGCAAGGATTTGTTCTAATTTTAGAACTCTCTTTCTTCACATTAAAAACGGAGAACAAAAGGGACAGCCAGGTGAATAGGGTCCGCTAATCTAGATACTGGCCACTCAACCTTGGCATAATGGTTAACACACGCACACTGAATATTTGAACAGTTTAGCATACAGAAGCATAGGGTCAATGCATCTTTATTTTTCATCTAGGCAGCTGGGCAGAAAATTAGCCAATTGAACTCCATCTGTCTCTATCTTTTCTCATTAGGTTTTTGAGGAAACATAACATTTTGCAACGTATATATGCTCCTTTGGTTTTTTTAAAAGTGTATGAATTATCCTAATGCAAAGGTATGGTGAAAAATATTTTATGTCATGTCAGGAGGTTTGGGTATTTTCTACTAACGCTTGATTTATAGTGATCTCTCCCACAATAACATAGACAAGCTGCTAAGAAGAAAATGCTATTTTCATGATACAATATGAATAACATTAACAGTAATTTGCAAAAGCGTTAAAAAAAAGGTTTAATAATAAACATATTTGGGACTTACTATGGAAAGGAAAAAAAGCATGTAATCATTAGGAGGACAAGGTCCCTGCATTTAAAGGGCTCTGCTTACTGGAGCTGACAAACAAGTATCTGATAAATTTTAATTCTTAACTAGATTGTTGTGTTATAAGAGAAGAATAAGCAAACTGCTAGGCACCTGGATGGCAAAGATGATAAATTCTTCCCAAGCATACGAAAAGGATGGATTGTGATGTGAAAAATGATTAGGTTTTCCGATGTATAGAAGGTAGCAGTGGTTACCCATTCAAAGGAAATTGTCTGTGAAAAATATAGAATATTTGGAGATAGCCAACGGTCTAGTTGTGCTAGAACATGAAGTATTGAAGAAATACAATAAATGGGGCAAAAAATAAAGGGATTGGTGCCTTGCTAAGGAATTTAGATGTCATTATCTGTAAAATACTATCACCAAAAATGTTTTCCAGCATCTGAGTGGTTATATCGCTGTATCTGTGTTTTAAAAGAATAATGCTAACAATATAAAGAAAGTATTCTGGAGATAGAATGAACTAGTTTCTGGAGGCTTTGCAGATAGCCCCTTGGAATAATTTAGGGCATTTGACAATTAGAACTTGAACAACAGAAGGAATGGTGTAGATGGAGCATAGAGGACAAATTCCAAAGACATTTCAAAGATAAATTTGAGAGGATTTGGTTGATTCGATATAAGGGGTCAGGAGAGGTCGCAGTCAAAGATGATGGAAGTTTGCTAGCCTGTGTGACTGGGAGGAGAGGGGCCCCATTACTGGAGCAAGGGAACACAGAGGAGCAGTGCTCTAGGGCGGGGGTGGAGAGATAATGAGTCCAATTTGGAACATCTTGGGTTTTGAGTGTCTGTGGGCCAGGCGTGCCTCGTATTTTCTAAATATGAAAGGGCTTTGGGGGCAATCATCTAAAATAATTGTAATATTAAAATATAATTTATAAATGTCACCCTGATGTAAAAATATTTAGCAATGCACATCATTAGCTCACAAACCATGCTATTTCCCAGAGGCCTATGTATACACATTAGGTCTAAGGTGTAAAAGTCTATCCATTAGAGAATGAGGCCCAGACAATTACATTTGATTTGACCTACCTCCTTGTACATTGCGGAGACGTAGATTAAAGAAAGAAAATATTTTTTCTTTTATTTTCAATCAAATATTTTGGAAATCTTATCTATAGATAATTGGCTTTTTTAAAATAAGATTTAGACAATAAGGGACCAAGAAGAGAATCCAGTGGCTTTAACTAATGGAAATAGAATGAGCTATGTATTTTAGTCAAGACTATTTCTTTTAAAATGTCTAAAACCAAACAAAAGTGCTCAGAAATCTTTTCCATTAAATTACTGTATTCCACCTTCTAATTGACTCCTAAGTATTTGGATTGGATTGCAGGACAGAATAAACAATAGGATGAATACTAAATTACAAGTCCATTTTATATAGTATTATTGGATTTGATTAAATCAAGGGTGCTTTAGCAATTAGTAAAAGGACATATAAGATGTTACTAGGCAAACAGTCTGTAAAGCATACTAGCAGGCTCTTAAAACTGGGAGCTAGAGTAAAAATTAGCTGTTAGTTATTTAAAGTCTCTTTTCTCACATGCTCTTCACTTCACCCAAATAAAAAACTGTCTAGAATATTCGACCAGTTTGGTACACATAGTAATTGGCTCATCACCAACTGATCAGTACTTTCTACTTTATTAAAACTTTGTCATTCACATAGAATGCTTGGGGAGCCTCATTCACCAGCCCTCCTGTTATATGCTTGTCAGGTGATTGGCTCATCCCAGTGCCTAAGATTTATAAGAATCTAAAACTGGAATCTAAATTGGCCATAAATAGTGATTTCTTCCTCCTTTACAAATCCCATAATTCCTCCCTAATACCCCATCACCATTTTTACACATATTTTCAGTGACAAATAGCAATGCATATCTCTTATGTGTCATCACAGTTCAAAAAGATTTTTATGTATTTTTCTCATATGATACCTTCAATGGCCCCAAAGAGTTATCTGAGAGGCATTATTTGACCATATTTACAGAAAAGGAAATAGTATCCATAATTTGCTTAAGTTCATGTTGTTAGCAAATGATAGAAATAACCCCAGAAATCAGAACCTCAAGTTATTTTTCTTATCTAAAATATACTTCATCAGGATGCTTGGGTGGCTCAGTCAGTGAGCTTAGGTCATAATCCCAGGGTCCCGGGATCAAGTCCCACATCAGGCTCCTTGCTCAGTAGGGAGTCTGCTTCTCCCTCTGCCTACCTCTCCTCTTGCTTGTGTGTGTTCTTTCTCGAGCACGCTCTCTCTTACAAATAAGTAAATAAAATCTTTAAAAAATAACATAAACTATACATCTCGGATTTAGAGAATCCATAGACTGCCCTAGTGAGGGGATAGCTGGGAATGTCAGTTACAGAGAAACTTTCCTCCGTGGAGGTTTGTTTGTCCTTGCTATTGTAGGTGGAACAGCTCTCTCCAATAAACTTAAGGCAGAAGATTCCTAGTCCAACAGCTGAAAGATGCTTGGCTCCTGGAGCACTCTAAAATAATATTCTCCCTGTATAAGTAAGCGTAGCTTATCTGTGTAGATTAAGTCTTGTTTATACTCAATGTTTAAACTCATTACAAAAGAGTCTTGAACTCTCTACAAAGCCATTTCTGTCAGCAAAGAAAGTCTGTCTAGGTGTCAGCATGTCTGAGCAGAGGGAAATAACGACTCCTGATATGTCCTCCAGACCATCTCCGGGAGCATCGCAGGGCAAGGAGCAGGACCTTGACAGATGCAAAGGAATGGACTCACATGGGTATCCCCAGCCAGCTCCATTTTGCATGAACTAGAGTCCTGGGGATCAAAGTGGGCAGAAAACAATCATCTCTCTATTTACTTCTTTTTGTTTGGCTTTCCTGTGTGCTCTCACTTTCAGTGAGAAACTAGTAGGGAAAAGAAACAGGACACATTCTGCCTCATCAACAGTGTTCGGTGTAAATAGGGAAAGCACACTGGATATAATACTGCAGCTTAATTAAAAAGCTTTTACAGAAAACTCTGGAATTCCTATGGAAAGTCGTGACAGTGGCACAGCCAGTTCTCTTAGAAAGCTTTTAACGGAAGGAGATATGCTTCTATAAAATGAAGAAGGTGGTTGTCATTGTTCTGCCTTTGTTGACAGATTGGGGTCTCTCCTCAGTAAAAATGTACAAGACTCCTAGTGTACCACCTCTGTAATTATTGCCAAATCTCACAGGTCTTTCTTTTTTTTTCTTTTTTTTATTTTTTTAAATTAAATTTAATTTTTTTTTCAGAGTTCCAAAATTCATTTTTTATGCACCACACCCAGTGCTCCTATTTATTTATTTGACAGAGAGAGAAAGCGTGTGCACAAGCAGGGGGAGCAGCAGGCAGAGGGAGAGGGAGAAGCAGGCTCCCCGCCAAGCAGTGAGCTGGCCACCTAGCTTGATTCCAGGACCCCGGGATCATGACCTGAGCCCAAGGCAGATAGATGCTTAATCGAATGAGCCACCCAGGTACCCCTCATAGGCCTTTCTTTATCTGTTTTTAATGCTTTATTTTTGTTTGGCAAAACATATGTGAAAACGTATGAAGCCATGTAGCCTGTATTTTTGATCTGGATTCAAATTTCAACTCCTTTCCTTTCTAGTTGTAAAATTTCAGCTACTTGTTTAACCTTCTCAGCTTCGGTTTACTGATCTCTAAAGAAGCGTGACCGGTGTACCTACCTCACAGGGCTACGGTGAGTATTCCATGAAATGAGCTCTTTAAACTACTTACCATGCTGAGATAGAGTTCCTTTGTCAGTGTTATCATTCCTTTTATTTACATCCATCTCGTGGTTATTCTGTGATCTCTCGGGAATGCAGCAGTAGGTCAATGCTGACTCTTCACTTAGACCACAGCTACCCACTGTTGTCATTGACTTCTGGGGACCTGTGTGCTCACTTGTCCAGAAGATGCTAATTGTGACACAGATTCCTAAAACATCAACAAAAGTTTGTTTTGTTTTGTTTACCTTTCAAATTCACTGCTACAAAGGGCTCCAGGAAAAGGGACAGTCATTTGCACTTTGATCCATTATTTCTGAATTCGACTCAAGGATTGTAGGGAAGTGCAAAGACTGAAAAGACAAATATTGGAATCAACTTATATTTCCTTTTGCTTACTACCCTTCCCACTCCCTCGAGCCATCGAGGGAAGGCAGAAAGGAGAGCTGTCTGCGGATCAATCTGACGGGCAGAGGTGTGGTTTCCTAGCTCTTGCTGTGTCCTGGGCAACACATTTCCCGTTCTTCTAGCCAGTCCAGCCAAACGGTGGGTGGGGGGAGGGGAAGAACACACCTCCACATTGGGCAGGAGGCTGTACAGGGGCTGTCTCTGAATCCTGACAAGTTAATCACTGCCAGGGAAAGGACACTTACTGAATTTATGGGACTTTTGTAATTAGTTGAAATTGTTTTACTATGTTCAGTTATTAATTTTATCATATATAAGCCATGATCCTATTACATTTAAGTACTACTGTAAATAGCAGAGCCGTTAATTTTGAACTTGGGTATATTGTTTTATTGCTGAGTCCTCTCTGTTTGCCATATTCAAAGATACTTTTATAATTTATTCAGTTAAATATTTTGTTTATTCGAAATCAAATCTAATAAAAATTTCTGATTTGTTCAATCAAAATATTGATTCAGTGCCTACGTGAACTCAGCAAAAGGAAAGACTCATAACTAGCGAGATGGGCCTCTTTTTGGACTGTGGTATCCATAAGGTGCAGTTCTCCAATAAACACCTGTTATTTTGGTAGAGGAAATGGCATTTTATTAGGTTCATTAAACCATGGGAACACTACTTATTAAAAAATTAACTATGAATTTTATGAAATAATCCATAAGGATAAGTAATATGGAAGGTTCAAATTTACCCACATGTGCCAATTTGGTCCTTTTGTTTTTTGTATTTTGGCAAAAATAAATTAAAGTGATTTGCTAAAATAATAAAAAAAATTGACCTGCCCTTTTATCTTCCCAATAATATTTTTTAATTAAGTGTTCAACAGATACATACATTTTATACTTAAATAAAGTGTCTCACCTTCACCCATTTGGTGTAGCATGACGTTAAGTAGCACCATATTCAAGGTTAGATAGGGCTACTGTCCCATTTTTGTACTCCAGAGTACACTTAGTTTTTGCATGGCTTTGTGTATGAAGCTAAATTCTCTACACCTCATTCATCTCATCTGTCTAAAGGGATCCTACCAAAATAGGATTGTTGTGAAGAGGAGATAGGATAAATGCAGTAAATAATTCAGTACCGAGCTCGGCACATAATGATTAGTCAAAAATATGAACTGTTGTTATTAAATGTGTACTCATTTACTAGTGAGTACATATCAGGAGTGGTTGTTCTCATCTGCATATTCTCATAAAAACCAAAGTTCCACCAGTAGGTAATTTCTTGGGGTAGTCATTAAACACCAATTGCTTTAAAAATGCGCTAAAGGATCATATTGGTGCCATGTGGTTTTGTTCTTGATTTTGAAAGCTGTTTCATTTAAGGGAGAGGAGGATGAGAGAGACGGAGAACAGAAAGATGAGAAAGATGGGAAAAAAGAGAAGCACTTTCTGTTCCTTCTTGGGTACAATGTTAATTTTGGAGAACAGTTTGAAAGACGGGAAACCTTCTTTGCTGTCCTTGTACGTCAACTTTTCATGAAAGTTCACAAAGCAAGCTTTTCAGATCTGTACCATGGACATTCTCTAAAAAAAAAATCTTAAGATTTTTCACAGTAATTCTATTACAGTAGTAGAAACATCAGGGAGCAATAAAATAGAGAAGTAAGAAGGCTTGTTTATTTATTCCTTGCTTGAACTTATTTCTAACCTGAATGTTGCTTTTACATGGCATGTTTTTACATTGGAGACTTTCTGTACTTAAATTTATAAAGTTGTATGCACAATGTATATTTGTGTGTGTTTTATATTTCAAGAGTGTTGCAAGGTCCTAATAAGAAAGGTATCCTGAAGTCATTTTTATCAATAAAGGTTATAATAAAGCTATCTGGAATATACTTAAATGGAGAAAATATATTCGCTAAGGTGGATGTTGAATTATTTTTATAAAAATTTCACGGGGAGTTTTTCCTCTATTAATCTGCTGGCACACAAAGGATAAAAACCAGTGACTTACAAATTGAATGCAGAGAAGAACCCATGCAAAATGAGAATAGAAGTTGCAGACCTGGATAGTAGCCCTATACATAGGGAGTTAGTGCTGTCCTGAAATGTTGTCCAGAGCATGAATTTCTCCACATTGAAACCCTTTATCTTTCGTTCTGTTTACTGGACTGAATGCATTTTGCCAGGGGCTGGGAAAAAGCCATAAAGAAAACAGATCCTGGTTTAGTTCATGATGTCAATTCCCTACTCATCACCCAATCTACTTCCTAATATCCCTCCTCTTCTTCCTTAAATGGACACCCTGGGGGTAATGCCCTTCAAAGAGACAGCAAAGGGTTTCCAGAGAAACTTCTGGAAGAGCCTCCAGCCTAATTAGGATGAAGATAATTTCTTGTCCTGGCCCTGTTTTCTTTCCTATCCTCAACCTAGTTTCCATCTGTGTCTTTCCAGAGATCCCGAGAGACTTTTGTCTCTCCCCTACAGCGAATTCTCCTTTACTTCCTATATTCCCAAGAGTGGGGGTGGGTATAACACTCTTGCAGCTGAAATTTACCTAGGAACTGTTCATTTAGAAACAGAAAGAGCAGCAAGGCTATTCTGCTAGTGGGCATTGAAGCTTAGAGTTTCTGTTCCCTTGAAGATCATTCATTTGGCCCTAGGAAACATTCCACAAATGCAGAGTTGGGATAATGCATGCCTGAAACTACACTCTTGATTTATAAATCCCATAACACAAAATGCTGTACACAAGGTCATGAAGCAAAAATCCTACATGGACACATAAAATACTCTGGCTTTATTTATTTAAAGAATTAACCTTTCTCTCACAGACAGCTGGAATTTCTATCAGTTCTACTTAACTAAGGTATTTTGTATGTAATTGCCACATTGCCCCACTCAAATAAGAGACACTATCAATTCCCTCTGTAGCCTCCAGTTGTTTCTGTCACAAAAATAGGACCCTTGGCTGCTTTTGCTTCATTTTAACAAGTATTTGTTAATTTTTATAATTTGCAGAGTTTAAAGAACAGCAGTTCTGTTTGTGTAAATCACAAGATTTAATTAGAGAAGAGGAATCCAAATGGTGCAAATAAAAGTCTGTGCATAATAAAATATTAATTGCCTTTAAAAATACAATAGCGCTCCAGTATTCTATTACCCTCTGGCGGGAAGTGCTACAAGCAACAGAGCACAGGGCCGCAGCCTGGCTGTGATCATGGCGGCCTTGGAAAGCCTTTGGGGACCCGGAAGGGCTGTGCCAACAACCAACTGCCTTTGTTGCATCATGGATGAGGGTGCCTGAAGTCTCACTCTTGTTGGGGTGTGGGACATGTCCCGTGTCCTCATTGTACAGTCTTCTTATCTTTCTTGCCTCTTCCTGCACATTTCTGAAATCTGGTGCTGGGAAGAATTTAATGTCTTAGGGTTTTGCTAGGTAAGAATTGGTTGGAGGAAAGGAAGTAAAGCGAAAGACACAGAGAGGAGTTATTGTTTCGGTCCTGCCATAGAGGGTTTGCCTCATTCACAGGCCCTGTGACCTTGGGTGCATAGCTTCCCCTCACCAGCCCTCTGAGTCTTCACTGGTACAGTGGAGAAAGGGAAGACCTCAAAGTCCCTTTGGTGTTTGAATCATTCTAGTATTCTAGTGAGTGTCTTCTTTCATGGTGTTTTCAGGGGAAGGTCAATATAGAATAAAAATAAATAATATGTTATCTGACAATAAAATGTACTTTCCAAATAGAGTGTACAATAAATATATGTAAGATCTAAAGTAATACCTTGTAATTTAGCATCACGTTTTATCGTTTCAAAGATTGGTTTCATGTATATTATTTATTTGATTATAGCAATTGTTCTAAAAATCTCATAGGATTAAGTAATATTCTGTGTAAGAGGAACTTGTAAAGTTTAATGCTGAATAAGTATCACTAGTATTATTATTAAAGCCAACAGATTTCGTTTTTTAAGGAAGATTAGCACAGAGAAACGTAAGTTAAAAGCTGAAATCTGTATTAGATTCCTATATTATATCCTAAGTTTATTTTAACTTACACCATCTGAGCAAACTTTAAGCTTATAGGATGGCCAATGGTTCCTTGCAATAAATTCCTTCTCATTTTGCCTTGGTATGTGGGGGGTAAAGGGTAGGGATCTATTCGACCCCACTCTCTGCTTGTTCTCCTCAAAGTGGAGCTGACATACATTCGCAGCCTACACTGAGTCCTAAAACTGATTTGGAGGGTCCAGGCAGAATTCCTCACTTAGGAAAAGACCCGCCTATCAGAAAAACAGAGGAGACTCAAAACAGCGGCGTGCCCTTCTGTCTTCAAGATGAATGAAAGACAAAGATCACTAAGCATTTGGGGGAAAACAAGCAACACAGAAAAGAGAAACAGCAAATAAACAAACAGGAAAATTTGCTTCACAGGCCACAGATAATTCATAGCACCAGAACTTTTAGAGATTCCTTACTTATATTCTCAGAGATCTTGAAGAAGTTATGAAGCTACTAAAAAAGATTAAAAAAACATGAACCAGCTCTTAAGAGATTAAAATATGAAAGCTGAAATTAAAATAAGCTAATAGAAGTAGAAAATATTAATAGACAATATTCACATATCATTGGCCTTGTGCAGGCCCTGTTTTATGCACTTTACACCTATTAAGTTATTTAATCCTCACAACACTGAGATGGGTATACTTTTACAGCTGAGAAACCTTAGTGCTTAAGTAACACATTTTTCCCAGCCAGTAAATGACAGAATTGAGATACAAGCCCAAGTAACAACAACAACAAAAAAAACCTGCTTCCAAAACCTGGCAGTTTAGTGGGCAACTCTATTTCTTGCCAGAAGGTGTTGGGGGGGGGGGATAAGGAAAATTTTCCAGAGGGAGAGAGAAGCAAAAAGTCATTCACAGGTTAGTAAAAACCAGAGAGGTATCAGACTTCTTTTCAATCTTGCTATGAGCCAGAAAGCAATAAGGCACTTACATCCTGCAATCGAATGATTTTCAGTTCAGATTTTATATCAAAACAAGCAATCAACCCCATGTGAGGGCAGAATAAAGGCCTTTGATGACATTCATGAACTGGAAAACTTGATCTCTCCAAAACTTCTCTCAGGAAGTACCTGGAGATGTGCCACATGAAGAAGTAAAACAAAAAAAGAGGGGTATATCTGACACATAGACTCAAGGAAACGTCTGACACAACTCAGGGGAGGAAAAGGAAGAAAGAAAGGAACTCCCGGGAGGCTTTATGCAGCAGTCTATGAAATTAAGTAGTTTCGATAGGAGCAGGAAGTAAGAGGCTCTGGATAGTGATGAACAGGAAAAAAAAGAAAAAAGTAAGAAAACAAAAAGTGGAGTTGTTTCAGAAAAAGCGAAAATACGAAGAAGGTATAAAATGTTATAAAATAAAAATCATTTTAGCAGCCCTTCAAAATAGCAGAAATGGGTTCAATGTGTTTGAAATATACACTAAACTGAAAAGTGGCATAGTTCTTAGAAACAGAAGGAGTGTAAGAAAGGGAATACATTGGGTATTGATCTTCAGAACATTCCCTTTACAATAGCCCAGGGGCGATGGCATTGGGACGCTGATCTGAGAGCACCATTGCCTGAGCCAATTGTGGACAAGATACACACAGCCAGAGTTGTGTCCGTACTGATTCTCAAATTTCGAGTCAATCAGCACTCACGGAAGACCTCCATGTGTTTTCAGTGTAGACTGTAAATATGACCTGCATTGATCCATAGCACAAATGTTATGTGTAGTATCATGTGTTATCATAAAAGTTATCAGGTGTAGTGAAAAACAGCATTGGGAGAAGTGGAGGAAAAATTAGAAGTGTTAAAATACTTACCTGACAAAATGGAGAATCAAGAGACACTTTTCAAAGTCATTGAAACTAGCAATGGGGGTTTTAAAGGTAACTAATAGGGGAATTAAAAATAAAACTGATAATTATCAATCATAAAGAGAAGGAGAGGACAAACGAATTACATCTTCCTGTATAAGAGGAAGTGTATAGACACTTGCTGGTTTGGTGTTTACAGAAGTTAGCACTAAAAGAGCTAAGAAGGGGCGCCTGGGTGGCTCAGTGGGTTAAAGGCTCTGCCTTCGGCTCGTGTCATGATCCCAGCATCCTGGGATCAAGCCCCACGTCGGGCTGTCTGCTCAGCGGGGAGCCTCTTCCACCCCCCTTTATCTCTGCCTGCCTCTCTGCCTACTTGTGATCTCTATCTGTCAAATAAATAAATAAGATCTTTAAGAAAAAATAAAAGAGCTAAGAAGGGTATCTTTAAAGAGTTATAGGGAGTGGAACCACAGGTGGTAAGAGAGGTAATAAGGACATTAATTTTCACCATAAGCTTCTGTACTCTTTGTTACCCTGTGCAGGTGTTATTCTGATAAAAGGAAAGATTTTAAATATTATAGTATTTTTGAGATGATAAGATATGCTAATTCTCATTTTCCAGTTTCCTAAATCTAAGCACTTTTTATGTGTCAATTTGTGATCAGGTGTAAAAATGGAATAGGAAATGTATTTGCATCAATGTAGCCAGAAGGTCCTATTCCTTTGTGAGCTGGCTCCTGGATCCTATGGATAAATTCCCAAGATAACACGAGATGATGGGGCCACTGTCTCTTTATGACGTGAGTCAGTGTGTTGTCAGTATTGCTTTATAAGAATGACACATAATTCCGTGCATAGTACATTAACTAAAAAGGAAGTTTTTAATCTTCCCAACAAGTACCAGATATAAAGAAAAGGCTGAAATTTTCCAGTTGAAGGCATTTACTTCCTTTAATTTTGATGTGTGCTCACATGTGATGTGAAGAGGATGTGGCAAAAGGAATCTTCAGCAAAGAATTAGAAGACACGGAACATGACTGATCACCATGTCGTGTTAGACAAGTCTACCATTTTTGCGATGCAGTTTTCTCATCCACATTAAAAAGGAAGAGAAGAAGAAAAGAAAGCAGGTAGGAGAAGAAGAAGAGTGGGGGATGGGAAGACGCAAGAAAAAGAAGAAAGAAGGAAAGTAGGTAGGTAAGAGGGAAAGAAGAATTTGACTGGATTGGCTCCAAAGTCCTATTATCTTAAGTGAGAAAGATAGTTTATTTTGAACTGAGATGATTGCGTCTGTGCGGAGACGGGAGGGGAACTTAGAAAACTTGGAGCCAGACAGTTTGGGATGTGTATTTCAGTCATGGAGCTTCAGGGAGTAGGAAGTCCCTAAAGGCTTAAGAAGTAGGTGATGGGATTAAATCAGTTACTAATTAGAGTCAAGAGAAACAAAGCAGAGGATGACTGAATGCCTTGGAAATTTATTAATACATCAAAACTGTATTAAGTTACATTCAAAGAACTTTCCTGAAGCGTTAAATGTTCCAAAAGGCATATAAGGTATGAGCCCTAACTTAGACATTTACACCTAGATAAGGAGATAAGGTTCTCTGTAAGATAAACGTACAAGAAATCAACTATATTTGCCAAATATGTTGCAGACAACTTTCATCTGCTGTAATGAGATAAGATTTTACAGGGGCATAAGGAGCTAGAGATGGAGTTTCAGGGAGGAAGAGAAGAGAAGGTCTGTGGTGAGGTAAGAGCAGTTAATGAGGTAGAGATCACTATATTTTATCCTACCTTCAGAACTCCCTGTGAGGTTGACAGAAACTCTATTGAGACTTCATAGAAACTCAGCTTTTCAACCTCTCTCTTTCATTCTCTCTTTCTGTCTCTCTCTGTGCCTCTCAAAGAGTCTTCTTGAAACAGTAGACTTAAGTGGGAAGGGATGAGCCTTAACATGATCTTTCAGGGAAAGCTGAGTCACTTTGTTTACCTGAGAAACAATACTAGATTTTTGTCACTAAAGAGTTTTTTCAATCGGAGGCCTTAACTGTATGGGATCTAGAAGGAGATGGGTTTTCCAAATCCATAACGCTTCTGATCTTTGGCCCTCCATTTTTTTTTTTTTTTCTTATCTCATTCTTAAATAGCTTGTTCAACCCTGCAAGAGGGGCCAACACTCTGGCCCTTTCCAACACCTCTCCCTGACCTACTCATTCAACAGGCAAGGCATGCTATCAAGTTATCAGAGCAATTTTGCCAGATATTTTTTACCGTACAGCCAAAATCTATAGTTTTTCGGTCTCAGCTATCCGTTTCACCGCCACCTGCCCCCTGATTGCTTTTTTTTCTCTGGCAGCTCTGGCTTCTGCTTACCCTTTCTACAATACATTTGGCCACACTGGGAATAGCTCCTTTCCAACCTCCAGGGGGAATCGTATGTAAGTGGTATTTTGGCGTCATTGCTAAATATACTGCACATCCTTTCTACTACACTCCGGTAGTTAGAACTGCCACGTGGTCATTCCTAATTATGGGGAGGTTCTCAAGGGAAAACCAGCTGTGTGCCCAGGAGGAAAGGAAAATCCATTCAAGGGTCCAGGTAGGGGTATCCGGCACAAATGGCGGCAGTGCTGTGATTGGACAGTGCCTGCCACGGATGAAGGGTTTGTGTCACGTGTCTTCCATCTTTGTATTCATCGATGCAATGAGAGACACTGGTTAACCCAATATTCATATAGATGTGTAAATTGTTCTTCTGTTTTAGTTATACAAACAGATTAGTTTCTAAGTAGTCTAATTTTCCTTTTTTCTTAATAACCCTCCTAATAACCCTTTCCAAATAAATTTTGGCTCAACCTGACAGTTTAAAATTTAAAATAGGCACGAAAGCATCTTTTATTAAAAAAAAAAAAAAAAAAAGCCCAGTTTTAGAAGATCCCTCTCTTTAAAATTCGGCTGTCTGTTCTCTAATTCCACAGTGCCCAAATATTTCAGAAGCAATATAATCTTCAGTTTATTTCAAATTTCTAAGCTTTCCCTAGGGCACCTGTCTCTCTATAGGGCATGAATAACTAGGAACTTTGGTCTGATGCTATCCACTTGGTTAAAGTTCACAGAGAGGAGAAATTGCCCACGTAGAAGCTGCAGTTCCAATACTTGTCGCTGAACATAAAATAACTCAGGCCTCCAGGGTTAATGGTAACATTAGAATCACTTGAGGCTCAGGTAAGAAAATTGTAATTAAAAAGGAAATAGAGTTTGAGATATAGCTGAACTTTATTATATAAAAGTACAGCATAGCATTTCCTTCCTAACCTTGGAGCTGAGTCTCTGAAGGTGCTGGAGTTTTTGATACCTAAAAAATGTCTTGATGAGGAAAGGGGAGAAGGAGGGGGAGTTAAGTAGACCACTGGCAGAGTTCTGCCCTGAATTCTACCGAATAATTAAAGCCTGTTTGCTGCCTATTTTAAGTTTCCCTATTTTTGTTTCACCCTTAGCTTGATTTTGCTCACCCCAGTGCCTGGGCAAGGGGGTCTGGCCTCCGTCCCATGGCAGCTGAGCCATCACCCGGCCCGAACCCTACTGAGTTCTTCCCAATCCCCTCATTTAGGAGTTGAGCCAAGTAGGCAGAGTATCCTTAGTTTGGGTTTTCCTTCTGTTTTACGGTCATAACTAAAATTGCATGGCCTAGGAGCTGTGTTTCCCTATCTCTTCCCTGTGACAGACAGAAGTAAACCTAGCACCACCTGATAAAGGTCAGCTTGGAAACACGGCTGCCTTTCGTGCTCCCAGAGTAGGCTGCAGTGCACCCTAAACCTTTCCTGCCTACTAATACAATTTAAAATCCAATTAAAACCCTTTGCCTCCTCTTTAGATCCTGAAGGGCTTAGGGACCCAGCCTTCTCAGAAACAGCCCACTGAAGTCATCTTTCCCTTCCTCTTTCCATCACCACTTGCTCTCAGCAGTTGTTTACTTCTAGGATTAAATTGAAAAGACCTCAACGAAGTCATTTTGGAAACAAAAACCCGAGAGCATAGACCTCTCACTTCCCGTTTATCCACCTGGGTCTTGCTGTAATAATTCACAACGTGGCACGCGAAGCTCCTTCTCTCAACAGGCTCATTGGCTTGGAATCCAAAGTCTGCCGCTGCCTGGTATTTCCCCACTTGTATTCACATGGTTTGAAAGGAGTAGCGCCCGGGAGATCTTGAGTTCCCTCTGTTGCATTACACTTCCATGTTTCTCTGATCTCATAGCTACGCTGAGTGCCTAGCAATAAGACAATTATAATAAACACGGCGCTGTTCTGTCTAGCATGCGTGCAGTCGGGAAAGGTAGGGACCTTTGAATTCATCTGCAATTAGTCCCTTTGACAAGAGGACATTTGTTGTCTCGCACCTGCCACAGGTGCTAAGGTCCTCAGTAGCGACATGCCCTCATGGGCAAACTCCCTCACAGCCCTGCTTTGCATTTCTCTTTGTTGAACTTCCGTCCCACTTGATACCTCAGTTATGCTCCATTCACTAGGCCAGAACCACTTGTTCTTTGTGTTTGTGCACACGTTGTTAAGGGATTAAAACACGGGGAGGAATATTTACCCTTTAGGAAGTAAAGTCTTGGAAGGGTACACTGCTCTGAAGCAGCCCATGACTGTTAATGGTGGTGCGTGGGTTTCTTTCACTCCGATGGCCTGGGAGCTGGAGAATCACAAATGTGGCTCCAACCCTTGACTCAGTATCTATTGTGGCAACTGTCCTCTCTGGGCTATTGTTTGATGGCTGATGTACAGATCAATCCCTCTGCAGAAAATTTACATGTGTAGAAATTTTGCAAGCACTGAGAGGAGTTTCAAGTCCTCTCAGAGAGCCCACAGGGTTCAGTGAAAATAGAATCTAATCAACCTGTAAAAATTGAAATCCCACATCTATTGCACGACTTGATTTGATTTGAGGTAACTTCTTTTTGATCCCCGAGCAATAAAATGAGTTGACTGTCTCTCAGAACTTTATGTGTGTCTGCTTTTCTCAGCCTTTCCTCTTCATTCTTTGCCTTCTTCTTCCAGGCTTCGCTTTCTAAAAGCTTCCTAGCTGCTCTTTGGTCCAGGGATAATCCGTCCTTACTCTGGTGGTAGTGGCTTGTCTGCTGACTAAAAACAAAAGAAAACCAGTCCTCATTGCTTCCCTCCTATTTATGATGGACACTTCTCGGCCCAACCCCCTTTTTTGCATGTGCGTTCCTTGCCTGAGTTTCATAATTCCCCCCAATTCCCAAGGTCTTATGAGGACTTTGTGAAGAACCATTTCTTAATCAATCAAATTTGAATCAGAGCAATTTCAAGATTCTATGTGGTGTTTGGGCAAGAATCGCCTGTGCACACAACACACCAGGCTGGAGGGAAATTTATGTTTAAGTAAATCTTCTACTAAGGGTTTCAGGATAGGGATGCCTGTAATGGGGGGAATCATCAGTGGTCGGCTGGTTAAGGCAAATAATCAAAGCCACGTAGATTCAGTTTTGAGGAGAGTGTTTTGAAGGGAGTTACGCTGTACGGTAAGAGTCGAGACGCACCTATGACGGGACAGAGGGCCCTACCTAGGTTGTGATTTGGATGGGGAAATAACTATTACAGATGTTTGGGGGGATAAATTTTTTTTCTACAATTTTTACTTCAGTTTTTATGCAGAAAACAATGTTTGCATACATTATGTTAATCCAACTTTGCAATACTTTGTAAAAACCTGTTGATTCATGAGTTACATTAGCTTCTGCTTCATGAGACATGTTTTCCCCAATACCTTGTCCTACTTCAGTCCCCAAAGCATATATTTAATTTGGTATATGACACCATGTTCCTTTATAGATTAATACAAACAGTTCTTCATTCAGAGAAATGCTAAGGCTGTCCTTAATGCATTAGTTCATCGTAGGGATAAAAAAAATTTTTTTTGAGTCAGGAATGTATGACTATAACAGAGAACTCATCAGAATTTCATCAGAGTCCAGATACCCAAAACTATTCTAAAACCATTGCATGGGAATATTACAGAACATGGTTTAGAGTCACTTTGCCTAGCCAGTACCTGAAGCAAGGGTGCCTTCTGGCCAAGTGTGAGTAGCGGGTTCAGCTGCAAATGAGGAGTGCCTCTGTGAATTGGTCCTGCTTTTCCATTGTCTACTCCTAGAGTCATCTCCCCCCACCCCATCACACCCTCAGTGCTCTGTGTTGTTCACCTGCTGAGCACTTGCAAGATCCCAACCTGGAATGAGAAAGCTGGAGTTCATGTTGACGCGTGCATTCAACAATAGGGGAGGGATAGGCGTGGGTGATTTGCCCAGCTCTGGAAGCATTTCTGGAGGAGAAAGATTATTGAGGCCAACAGACTTGACCTGTTTGGCCTTCAGTTTCCATCTGCCTTGAAACTCAGGTTCATCCCCCGCCCCCTTTTTTAAATTGCCCTAACCAGTGGTAGGAACCACAACAAGAATAGTCAAAGCTGGTCTGTGTATGTGTGTGGCCGCTGAGTGTATTTAGGTGTTGCGGTGTGCATATGTGTGTGTCTGGCATTACATTAATAAACGAATCCCATTTTAGAACTCTAAAACCTAAGATCACTGGGGCGGCTGAGTGGCTCAGTCATTTAAGTGTCTGTCTTTGGCTCAGGTCATGATTCCAGGATCCTGGGATTGAGCCTCAGGTCCTTGGGCTCCCTGCTCAGTGGGGAGTCTGCTTCTCCTTCTTCCTCTGTCTCTCTCTCTTTGTGCATGCTCTCTCTCTCTCTCAAATAAATAAGTAAAATCTTTGAAAAAAAAAACTAAAAATAAATAAAATCTAATATTACTTGTTTGAGCACTTTTCATTTTTTTCCTGATTCTGTGCTCATATACCCTAGTATACCTCATCTATCCTATAATATGAGGAAAGAAAATAGGAGGCAATTTCCACATTGCTTATCTCTGCTTTAATTACAACATATTGCATGGGAGACATTATTTTCAAATGATTTCCTTTTCTCTCAGTCCTGACTGTTTCTCATCCCACAGCAAATATTTGCTTAAACGGTGTAAGCCATCTGTAGTTTATAAAACACCTTTAAGCTATTGTTTTAAAGTTTCATACCTTTTAATGTTTTCCTATTTATTTCCTGCTGATACCAACATATACCCTGCCAAAACCAATCTTTGGTGGATACTAACATATTCATATCGAACATTTGATCCAGAAAGTTTGCAGATAATAAGCAGAGTGAACATCTGCGAGGGCTAGATAATTTTTAATATTTATGGAGAGTTCACTTCTGTGTTGTAACCCTTATGATGAGTTCAGTTATCCAAGACATTGTACAGTGTGAGTCCTTGCAGTGGATTGCATAGTGGGAGAAGTTTGAGGATTGAGGACTACACTGTTTATTAATTGGGATTTCAACTGTATAAGAGAATATTACTTGTACGAGCACCATGCAAGGTATCTATGGGAAGGAGTTGATCTCACACATTTTAAAATGGTACACGCCAAATGCATTATGGAAAAATGTTTCTATTTTAGAGAGAAATGGCCAAAAATAAAGCAAATTTATTTTTAGTAGTAAGACAATTAATGTTTTGTTTTTGGTTTTATTTATGTATTTACTTATTTTGACTATGAACAAGATGTCTTGATGCTTGGCTAACCCCGTGGAAAAAAGAAAAGTAATGATAACTGTGGAATTAGAACAATATCTCATTAGTGTATTCCACTCTTTGTAAAGTGTTAGTGCCTGGAAACAATTAGTCACAGGTTCAAGATTCATACCAATGCATTTTATGGCCAGGAAACTGGTCCAAGGTTTTGTTTTTTTTTTTAAGAAAGTATTTTAATACATTCTCTACCCCCTCTCTGAGGCAGTTCCCCATAAAATCAGATAAGGTGAACTGGCTACCACAGTAAGATGGTAAAATGATATACGTTGTTCTGATCTGGTAAATAAGTTAGCAATAAAATTTAGATTCAGAGATCTGAAGAGTAGTTTTAGAGATCATGGGGTTTATCCATTTGTTAAACTAAGCCCTGAATAAATTAAAAATAAAATGAAACAATAACAACAACAACAACAACAAAACCCCAAATGGCCCAAATGGGTAGAAATATTAACCTGCAGTGACTCTCCCAGCTTATGAGCTCCTGCTTAGGAATCTCCGTTTGTCTCATGCACATTACTATTGCTGAGAAAGCCTATCCCCAGGTTGTTTAAATGTGTTGGCAAAATCATGGTGTGCCAGAGAGCACTATTTATAGGAAGAGGGGCTTCAAGCTTTTTATCCTCTACTCTCTTCTAGTCTCTTTTTCTGCCTTGCAATTTCCATTCAGATTTTGAAATGAATACTGAAGATAATTTATCTTGGAGTAGAAGGAGCACCCTTCTCCTCTTACCTGGTAACAGCTGGAAAATAATTGAAGAAGGAATCAGAAGATTGGCAGAGCACCATTATTTTGTTTTGTGTTGTTTGAAGCTGCCTGCATATATAAATTTGATCAATTATTAATGACCAGAATGAGGCTATCAATTTCCATTGCAAATTTCACTTTGTGCCCCACAGGAAAAAAAAAATACAGGTTACCTTTTGTTGAATTTGGAGGTAATGATCTTGCTAAAAGTATTAATGAAGTATAGATCTCTCAAAATTCCTCAGCACAGGAGTGTGGTGTGGTCCAAAAAATTCTGCATAACTATACATCTGATAAGCAAATAAGTATCTCATCTCATGGGACTATATAGTTTTCACCGAGATGAAAAGTAATTTAAGAGCTTATGCGCGGGCTTGATATAAACAAGAGGTGCAAAGAATAGATCTGTAGAATAAAGAAATCAGCTGGATGAATAAAAATCAGTATGTTACAATCTGTAATGTGATCAAGTAGTCCAAGGCTATCTGTGGGTCTAAGAAGCAGTGACCTATGTCCCTGCATTGTCAACTGCCACGGAATGCCTGACCCATGCTTGTTATGTAGTAAACTGTTGTTGTAGTAATTAGCTGATCAGTAATCTGTTATTCACTAGGAAGAAGGCTGTTGGGGCACGTGGGTGGCTCAGTCAGTTAAGCAGTTAAGCTTCTGACTTCACCTCAGGTCATGATCCTAGGTCCTGGGATGGAGCACTGCATCAGGCTGCTGGCTCAGTGGGGAGCCTGCTCCTGTCCCTTTCTCTCCCCCTACCTCCAGTCATGCTCCCTTGCTCTCTCTCCTTCTCTCTTGCTCTGCATTCTCTTTCTCTCAAATAAATAAATTAAAAAAAAAAAAAGAGGCTGTTTTTCTCTTCTTTTCTGAATAATCTGTATGCATCAAATAAAATAATTAAAGTGGGTGTAGTTAAGTGATTTGGTGATAAGACCCCTGGTAATTCAAACAAATCAATCAATCTAGAGAAGAAGGTAAGGTGGGTTCTCATCTAGCTGAGAGAAATTGAGTATGGAGGACCATCTTTCAGGTATGTAATGCTTCCCCAAAGCTTGTGTAGTATAAACAAAAGTTTTTTAACTGACTTGTTTTCCTACTCACTTGACTCTTCAAAACTGGTTTAATAATAATTTTGCACACTGCTTTCTATCTATTCAGGACAACACAGGACAGGCTATGATTTCACATATAATGGAAGTCTGCAAAGGTAAAATGCTAAATGTAATTGGGCTATGTACTTGAGCTTTATGCTTCTCTTGAACGAAACACCAGCATCCCTCAAGACTTGCTGATAGATGTTATCTATAAGGTCACTTATGCAAACCTCTGTTAACTCGGGCTGCGAAGACACAAAAGAGTTTATAGAAAAAACATTTCAGGAGTAGTGGCATTATTTCCCTTCTACTATGAGTCTTTACAATTCTAACTCAGATGTTTGAAAAATGCATTCTTCATTTCTTTCTTCATTTAACCTTAATCCAGGGGGTGAAATGCAGACTTCCTCAGTGACGCGTTATGGGGGTACATATTATTGTATCACAACAGTGATCTAGGCAGCGGGGCAGATGACATAAACTTGTCACGATCCATCATCCAGGTCTTCCTTTCCAGGTCTTACCCCCTCACCATGCTGCTGCTATATTATTCTGATGAACGTAACTCCGCAGCCCAGTGGCCCCAGGACATAAGGCTTTCTGAGGTCTAGGCGAATGTTGACATACAGATAAACCACGGATGCAAGCAGTTATCAAATGTTACAGTTTGGAGACGGATCTGATTATGTCGTTTCCCTACTTCCCTGATTCTTTGCGGAGCTATTCCAGTTCCATTCCCTTACTTGGGCTTCTTTAGATTTGTAAAAATTAGTTGAATTCAATAAATTTTTGATGAATGTCTTCTGTGGGTCAAGCACTAAACTTTGAGAATGGATAATGGACGTTTCTGCCCATGGCGAATTTACCATCTATTATCCTTTAAAAAACATCGAATTAACAGGTGTGCTTTTTGCTTCCCTCACTCCGAGGCCTACTGCCAACTGCTGATTATCAGCACACTTGCACGACCCTTACCCAGCTTTGAGGAAAGTGAAACACCCCTCATAGACTTATCTCTATCACAAGTGAGAAAATAACTTGCCACGCCCAAGATGTTTATTTGTGGAGGAAAGAATATTCCTATGGATCTAATTTACAAACAAGTGTTTCAGGATCATGACTTAAATCACCTTACCTTCCACCTTCACTTGGGTTCTTTATCTGGCCCATAGGCATTTGGGTTTGTGATTATATATCCGTTGTTTACTGGCTACTTCTAACTTTTGCCGACAGTCCTGCCACAGATGGTTTATAATCTTTGATAACTTCTTTCTTTACCTTTTGTCTACTTTTTTCTTTCCTGTCTCTTCTGTTTTTTTTCTTTCAACTATTTTGGTTTTTTTTTGAAAGGGCTGAATTTTCAAAGATCCCATTAAGCAATAAGAGTATTTCTTTTCTTGGCAGGCAAATTAATGATAGCATCTTCACTATAATCCCTTTGATTCTGTAATTGTCATTTGTTTACAACATATTTGTCAGTAGTGATTGGGTTGCGAGGCTAAGTACTATAAAAAAATAATCCTTTTGTCTTGTTCATTTGTTTGAACTCTTCCATTCAAGCAAAGATCATATCATGAAGTGAGACGGTGACATTTTATATTCCACCCAATGAAATAGTCATAGGTGTAACTATTCCATATACGAAAGTGAATATTTTTGTAAATGAAATAGCTTACGCTTTTAGTTTATCATTTTTGTCCAAGCACGTTTGATCTTCTTCTAGATCTCCATATTATAAAGATCCCAAGACAGCTGTTGTCCTGAGTCTTTACAGAGGCTATCTGACCCCTCCACATAGGAGAAACTAGAAAGGACTGCTTATAGACACATTCAGAACATCTATTTAATCAGTGACAAGAAAACATACAATTAGCTTTAAAGGGAAGCCGCAACGCAACAGCACACTTCAGAGGACAAAGCCCTCATGACATTTTCTGTCCTTGGCTGAATGCAAACTTAAACATCCCCACTTACACCAAAATAGCTGTCTATAAAATGCCATCTGTGAAGCTGGATGTTTTGGGGGCGGGGGAGGTGGAGAGAAATAATGCAAGGTAAACCGACATGGGGCGGACATCAGCAAAAGCGGGTACATTCAGAAACGCAAACCTCATCCGCGAGTCCTGTGGTACAAACAGCAGTGATGTTAAAAATTGCCCAAAGAAAACATAGAGACATCTTTCTATAAACACAGAACAAAAGTGTCTTCAACTAAATGTATTTCTGTAGTGTCTGAAAAGGCAAAGCTGTTTAGTATTACTGTAATTATCACAAGCACAATTTTCCTGGGAGTGAGAAGGTTGTTTTGTTTTCTTATGTTATTGTGAAGTGCACATTAGTGAGTAACGGCAGTCCCTTTAGGTAAACACCAATCTCATCTTGTGTGTGTAAACATAGATTTAGGCATTTTAAAAAGTTCGTTTATTATCCAGTTAAATAGGGAGTTTGCTGTTTCTCTTAGAACAGAGGGAAGAGAAGTATGCATTCAGAGTATGAATCAGGAGTATTGGGAGGTTTGGGATAAATAAAATGGGTAGCAGGGAAATACTCCTTTTGTAGGATCTATGTAGTGTGAACTTCTGAAAAATATCCCAGTTCTGAATTGGACTAGAAGTGCCACGGTTCTCTCTTTACTCTCACAAAACAAAAACACACAACAACAACAAAAACAAACAAACAAACAGAAAAACATGCTAAATTTGAACTCTGCTTTATGATTTTTATTCCTTACACATGAAAAAAAAAGAACAACACTGATATTGCATTAGCAGTGGCACTCAACCCTGGAAGAGGTACATACTTAGAATCAATTCATTTAACTTATTTATATTCAAAAGTAATGAATACCGAAGTTCATTACAATTATCCTGAATCAAAAGGTCATGCCCTGCAATACTAGGGCTTCATCTTGTGGGAATAAGATCAGAAGAAGGCAAAGACAGGGAGAGCTCTTTATGCCAGAATATGGTATATGAACCCAAAAGGAAAAAAATGAAGAAAGGAAGGGAATTGTTAGTGTTGTTTTTTTTTTTTATGTTAAAAAAATGTTTTAAAAGATTTTAGCAATGAGACCAGGGGTGTAAAAGAATTGAAATATGGTGCTGAAGTCATGGAAGACAAACTTTTAGATGAAAAGAATCTAGAGTCGAAAATAAAAATAAAATTCTCACTTTCTGTCCTTGGCATGCCTTTGAAATTCAGAGCACTATTCTGGTAGACAAGAATATTAACAATTGGAATGCAAACTGAATTGGTATAATAAGAAATATCAAAACTCTCATTTTAGTAATCAGAGTCTGAGTCACAGAGGACAGCCCTGCTTGAAGCCCATTAACACATCATAATAACAACCACCTGATGTAATGAAAACAAATGAATTCCAAAGAAATAGAAAATATAAGATTGGGTCATTATCGCACCAGCTAATGAGGAACAGACTTTACCTGTTGTCTTGGCTCCCAAGGAAATTTTTCAGTCCACTGAGGGCATTTTACACCAGGAAATATTTCATTCTGTTTTGGAATTTCTCCTTGGAACATGTTACAGAACCATCTTCTTGCCTTCAGCCTTCTTGTTTTAGTTTAGCTAAGCTGAAATCCCTGTCTGTTGCTCATTACTTTATCTGTAATTTTGCAGAAAATGAGGAGGTGAGAGAGCTGGGACAGAAAGGGGGAGTGATTGAAATATTAGTGTTCGAACTCAAAATGCCCTGGTGATCCCCGGACAAAGCCAATGCTGAAAGGGTCCTTCTCACTTTTATTTGTCATATTCCAATGCTTGATTTACAGTTTAGTCATTGCTTCTGACAACCATTCCTGGTACGGTGAAAGGGATGAGCACCAGCTTTGGAATTTATGTGACTTTTGGTAACTCGGGATTCTAATCCATAATATGTGTTGAATAGTAATAATTCATGCACTAATTCCCTATCTGTTATGGGGATGAAATTGTGTGTCTTCCTATACATTTCTGCCCAGCTACCAACACCCTAGGTATCTTAGAGCAGTTCACACATGAACCGCATCAAAGGCCTCCTGCCTTCTCTCCTTACTTCCTTCTTTTCTCAATCCAGCCCACCCTTCACACTATGCTGGAGACATCTTCCTCATATTGCAAATTTAGAGCTTGTTTTTGTTATTTATTTATTTATTTTTCTTTTTTTTCTCTTCTGATCCATTACCCAACCATTTCTCAGCTAAGGGAAAATTCTCGCATGGATTACATGTCTCTATTGTTTTTTAGACTGAATATAGGCAAACTCAGCTACAAGTAATGAATACTTCTCATCTGATTGTAATTCCACTCTTTCTTCAGTAGATTTAATTCTGTTTTAGCGTCTGCAGTGCCTAGGTTAATACCTCAAGCCTAGTAGATGCTTAAAAGTTAGGATAATAAATTAATAAAAGTCATATAGAAATTCTAAAATGCTATATGAATGTTAGCTGTCTTTTTTTTTTTTTAAGATTTTATTTATTTATTTGACAGACAGAGATCACAAGTAGACAGAGAGGCAGGCAGAGAGAGAGAGGAAAGCAGGTTCCCTGCTGAGCAGAGAGTCCGATATGGGGCTCTATCCCAGGACCCTGGGATCATGACCTGAGCCGAAGGAAGAGGCTTTAACCCACTGAGCCAACCAGGTGCCCCTAAATGTTAGCTGTCTTGCTGTTGTTATCCAATGCTGACACCCTGGAATGTTGCAAGCACATACTTCTGAATAGATATGGATTCGAATTTGAATTCCCCCACTTGTTAAGTTTATGTCCTTGGACAAGTTATGGAACCTCTCTCAAACTTGGTTTTCTGAGCTATAAAATGGTGACAGTAGTACCTACTTAACAAGGTGATAATGCCCACAACCTCATAAGAATGCTGTCAGAACTTGCTGTGTAGTACCTAGTGTTGTATCTGGCTCACAGTAGATACTTAATCCAACTTCTTGTCTAACTAGTTTAGTCTATGGACAAATCTGGGGGGACCATGAAATTTTTTTTCACATGGCTTGCTAAATTTATGTCATGCATTCCATTGTATGGCTATATTCTGAACGAACCTTAGCTGTAAACAAATTATATATGAAGGCAATAGCACAGTGAGATTTAAAGCTATATAACAGAGTTGCCAACCTGCTCAAAACATGCCCCATTGGCTTGCCATGATGTCAAAAAAAAAAAAAAAAAAAAAGGAAGAAAGAAAGAAAAATCCCACAGTTGCCTGCCTACAAGTCTTTTTGTTTTGCAAATACACTCAGGAATGTAAATTATTAAACTGTTATTGATATGTTAATGTTAAGAAATAATGCAAAATAATCTCAGAGCTGGAAGATAACCCTAAATATAGGTGGAACATATAATCTCCTTTGCTTAAGATAGTTCCAGTTTGTGCCTATTTTTTTTTAGCACAACTGTTAATGGTACTCCTTTTCACTCTGGTCTGGGTTTGAAAGATAAATTTATGGTCACCCTAACTAAAGCTATTTGTCCGATCTCTATCTTATGCTTGAGATCTTTCTGCTATGTCCCTTTCATGTGGCTATCAGTTGGTTTAAACTATTTTTCCAACGAGGAACTTACTACCTCTTGAGGCAGCCAAATATGCTGTGGTTTGGTTCTGATAGATCTTCCTTAAAATACACCAAATTAGGTCTAGTTTTTTGTTTCCACCCACTGGTTCTCACTATGCCTTAGGGTTATACAGAACAACTGTAATGCTTCTCCCACATGACAGCCCTTCAAATATTTGAAGACAGCAATCATGTCCTGCCTGAGGGTGTTCATTTCTTGGTTATGCGTCCTCACTGCTTAGTTCGATTTTTGCCCATATAACTTAACAAAGAATTTTATAACTATTCTGATTGTTCTCTCAATGCATTACAGTTTATCTTTATCCCTATCTAACTGAATTGCCCAGAACACAACAAAATACAATTGTGGATTGACTGACATCAAGAAAAACAAGACTGGAACCACTGTCTTCGGGTACTTTGCTTCTAGTAACAAAACCAAAAATTTAGTAGTTGTTCTGCTCACCACCTTAAACTATTTTGTTTTGTTTTTCCCAGAACTTATTTTCTAAAAACAAAGGCATGTTTCCCTCATTCCAGTGTTTGTACCATTGCATTTTCATATTCAGACTGCAGCATGAAGAGCAACCTCCAAAGAAACAGAGCGTAGAGCAAACACAATTGCTTAGGAGAGAATATTGTCACTTCAGGTTGTTATCCAGGAAGGGAAGGTCTGGATGTTGTCTTCAAGGACTGGAGTGTAGTAGAAGAACCAAAGCCAAGAGAGTACAGGATTCTTGATGTGGGAGACATTATTAACACAGTAATACTTCTGATATATTCCCTTTCCAGGGCTAATGGAAGATTAAATTTCACAACTCCCTATGCCATTAAGCAGGGTCAAATGATTAGTGATGGTCAATGCGTTTTGACAACAGTGATGAATATCGGGTATAAGTTGGTGGACCAAAGTGGAGGTATATAACTTTCCATGCTTCCTTATGGTGCCAAGGATAATTCTGAAGCTACATTTTGAAGAGAAGTATTAGAATATTAACATAGCCTGAACACTTAACTACCACTTGGGGAGAGCTTCCATGGAGTATCATCAATTTTTACAGTTTCTAAGGCCTGTACTGACAGTGTACTTCACAGGGGAGTCTGAGTCTATAAACATTGAAGAACCAGTTGAGAAATGATTCTTCACTTCCATTTAATAATCACTTACTATAGGATAAGCACCATGCTGAGCACTAGATTTTCTCAATCTGTCTTTCCAATGGTCCCATGAGTTAGTATGGGCTTTAATGTACAGATGAAGAATAGAGATGAAGTTATTTCTCAAGGTGTTAGATGGTTAGTTTTTGTTTATTTGTTTAAGATTTTATTTATTTGAGAGAGAACACAAATGTGGGGAGGGCAGATGGAGGAGCAGACTGCCCGCTGAGTATGGAGCCTGCCACAGGGCTCCTTCCCAAGGACCCCAAGATCATGATCTGAACCAAAGTCAGTTGCTTAACTGACTGAGTCACCCAGGTGCCCTGTTTGTTAGTTTTTTTAACATGGATTTTTATGGCTTCAAGTCTGTGTTCTTGCTACTTTACTAGGCTTCTTTTACTATGCATATCTAGGTATTTAATTTTGGTGTACCTGTTGTCAAGTGAAAAATTACTATTCTAAGTTTAAAAGAAAATATTTTAATAATTCATTCAACTATTCAGCCTTTCTTTCAATAAGATTTTATTGAGCAAAGATATTCAACCAAGTGCCGGTATTAGTTATTAAAACGATTAAGAGAGGCCTCTGGCCTCCCAATTCTCTCCTTACTCCCTTTTTCTTGCTTTTTATTATGAGAGAATTCTTCCCTATTCTTAAAATTTCCTTCCAGTGAAAAAAGTTCAATTGGTGTAAGTCTGGGTCTCTAATGTTTTACTTGCTATGCCTCTGGGGAGGGGGAATGATGTTGCTTATTAGCCAATTTAGGAAAAATAGCTAAAAGTTCAGACTAATTCCACCTTTCTTCTTTCGAGGGGATCTGACTTCTGTGAGCTCAGTTTCTTCTCTGCTGTTCTTTCCTGAGTTTCTCTTCTGTGAAAATTTCCCTTCTTTGAAAAAGGAAGGCCTGCTCCAGCCCAATGTTGCCTGTGCCAGAGTTAGCAAATCACTCTAATTTTGGGGATCAGTGACCAAGTCCATTTGGCATTCACATTAGTCAAATTTCACCAACATAATGTCTACCAATACTAAAAGTGGTATATTTGCCTTTCTATTAGTTTCCTGTTAATGTGTAACAAATCACTACAAACACAGAGATGGAAAACACACTCATTCTCTCATGGTTTTTGTAAGTGAGACGTCTGCTTAGGATCTCACCAAAATCCAAATGTTGGCCTGTGTCATGGTTGTCATCTGTGCTTGGAGTGCTCATTCCTGCTAACTACTTGTAGGGAAAATTTATTTCCTTGCTGCTGTAGGACTGAGGGCCCTGTTTCCTTGCTGGCTTTCTACTGGGTGCTGCTCTCAGCTCATATAGGCCATCTGCACTCCTTGACATATGACCTCCTCTATCTTCAAGCCAGGAATGGCAAATCAAATCCTTCTACTTTGAATGTCTGACTTCTGTGACCAGCCAGAACTTTTTGCTTTCACAGGGCTCATTTTATTATGTCAGGCCTCCTAGATAATCTTCCTATTTTAAGGTCAGCTGTGCCATATTACAAAACCTAGTCATGGGAGTAAAATCCATCATATTCACAGTCCCAGAAATTATGCAGTACATGTACACTATGGGAGGAGAGTACAGGAGATCTTACCGGCCATCTTAGAATTCTGCCCACTAGAGCCTCCATCTTGATTTTTCATTTTATCTGTCCAATTGTCAAGAAGTGATAGAAGAGGGATAGAAATGTTTATCAGAGACCTTTCAATGTTTTCAATAGTTTCTTCCTTCCTTTATCTCAGGGGTGTGTGTGTGCGCGATCTTTTTGACTATAGAAAACAATAGATAAAAGAAACTGGGAACACATATATAAAATATGCATACACACATGCACAGACACAGACACACACACACACACACACACACACACACACACACACACACTGCTTTCTATCTCGTATTCTAGTTTCTAGGAGAGAAAATCCTAAAGGTTAATGAGTACTAAAGCAAGGGGTAGGAGTGGAGAGAAGTAGGAGGAGAATCACAGAGCAATTTTTTTTTTTTTCCCCAGATTGTCAGCCTTCTCCTTCCTTTCTTTTTGGCATTAGAATCAAGTGATCATCCAAGAAGCATTAGCTAGTGTATCTGGCTCTTCCTGTAAGACTGTGGAGACTCAGTTCACTCTTGCTTATTAGATTCCTTACCATAATGTTTACTGTGACTCTTTTCACTCAGAATCTGCCTTCAAGAAATTGTTCAGAGTTTTCTATGAATTAAATTCCTGAGATTTAAGGAACTTGCGAATGAATCCTTTCATATTATCTCTATATTTATTATATTGAAAGTTCCTGACTTAAAAGAAAGTACACTAAGTTATATACAAGCTTATGACTTTAGACCTGGAGGGTTAGTTAAGGAAAGAACATGATTTATTTCACTGACAGGATCCATAATAGATGGCTAAAACTCCTCAAGAACAAGCCTCCTAGAATATCTAGGATCTTCTTAGTAAAGTCTCATTTTGCATATAGAAAAAGTTGCAAAATACCTGTGACTAGCCAGAAGTAAGACAGGACCATGATGAATCAAAACATATTTTGTTTGGTAATGGCTTTTCTGTTCACTGGAAGAAAGCAGCATTTTAATAATTGAATTGAATATGAATATCAAGTTGTTATATAAGATGCTTACAATGAAGTTTAAATAAGAATGGAATCATCTTTGCTTATGACATGCAAACTATCCATTCACCTAAAGTTGTATGACCAACGAGGTACTATCTAAAGATATTCACATCTATTTAAGGTTGGTGTTGCTGGTTGGAGAGCAATTTGATAGTCAACATGATTTTTGTCTAAAAATATTCATATAAGAAAAATTGAATGATACTGGGAGATCAACTGGAAATATACCAATGGAACTCATAACAATTTCAGACACCTCCAGCTTCAGGGCTAGTGAAGCAGCAGCACCCATGACAACTGAACTGCCTACCCATGCCAGTGGTGAGTTGTTGACAAATCACCTTCCAGGACGAGTGGCATATTTGATAACTAGAGAGCATGCAGCCATAAAATCAAAGCAAAGATTGAGGGCCTTTTCTTCCAGAGTTGTTGAAAGAAATGGAGACTTGCTCTCTTTTTCGTGGACTCTAGGCTAATGTTTAGGGATCGCAGTGATTTCAGCCAACAGAATCTCGTCAAAATTCCTGGATTGCTTCTTCATGGCTATGACTCCTCATGCTGTGTAATGCTGGTCATGCTGCAGTACAGAGCATGACATGCTTCCCACTGACAATGGGGTATTAGAGCACTGGCTTCACTCCAGTATTAACACGATCATTTCTGGGACCACAGGGAAATTGTACTACCTTTTTATGCTGAATGAAGTGTCTTAAATAGGCATTTAATTTATTCATCGTAACGGTTGTTTTTGTTGAATAAATACCAACTGCTTATTAAAAACCTATTTATTGAAGATGAGCAGCTATATCATAGACACATATCAAATTTATGATTACTAAATCTCAGTTAATATGCTTTGAATATTCTATTGGTCTTTAACATACTGTACCAAGTTGACTGTATTTATCCTAACCCTTCAAAGAAAAATAGCTGCTATTGAATAAATATGGATTTTTTTCCCCCTCTCAGGCTTATTTACACAATGTTAAAAACTATGCAATAGTTACCTACTCTACCTTATTCTTAGCAGTTAAATTTTCAATAAATGTGTTTTTAATATTCAATTGATTTATAATCAACAGGGATTAAGTATCTTGTTAAAACCAAATTAAAAGTGTGAGATATTTATGACATTCGTTGTAATATGTTACCCAAAATTCCTCTTAATCTCTTTGTAGCTTTCCTGGGAAGAAGGTAAAATTCTGTTACCATAAAAAGGATTATTTAATTTGTTCCAGAACAAAAGCATATGAAAGAGCTAAACTCTCTGGTCAGTGATTCAGTTGCCAAATGGGTAGCTAGAATCTTCACCCAAGAAACAGCAAATGAGACAGTTTTGTATTTTTCAAATGTTCCATATTCTCATTCAAGAAGCTGACAGCAATTCTCCATGCCTTCAGTGTACTGATAAATAATTGAATTGGGTTGTTTCCAAGATGCAACACTGGTTTATTATCATTATTATTATTTTGCACTATTGGTTAGGATATGAAGATAGACTCTCTATACTAAGTTTGATAGGGATTTTCATGCAACAGCTGACATTTCTAGGCCTTACATCCTGAGAAGAGGCTGCCCAAGATGTGGCCTTCTTACGACTTCTTGTGGGCTACACACTGAGACATCTATAATTTGAATTGTTTCCAACTGATTTCTTGCATTTACTGATTAATAAAAATGCTAGGTATGTATTTCTGTTTCTTCTTCTTTTCTTTTTAAATCTACCTTGCTGGCTTCCTTTTGAGAACAGAGTTGTAAGAACAAGCAACACAATTTATAAACATTAGATATAGAGGTTGCAGCTGTTGGAATCCATGTTGTCTGTTTTCGGAGTGTTTTAAGATCTCAAGAAATGAACTTTCAATTCAAGATTGGCATTTTGAAGTAGAAAGTGGAATTCAATTACTAACAGGAAACAGGATATTTAGGGGAAGAATAATCAAGTTAGTATACTGTCCTATCTAACTGCCATAATAACTCCAGTGAAGGTAACTACCTCCCACTGGGCATTAGGATATTTTTATGAGGTCGTTCAACAATACAGATATTATACATACTGCTCCAAATGCTTCCAATACAATTTGTTTTATTACTGTGAGATTTGATTGGAATCATCTTTTGTAAAAGTCAGGAAAAGCTCATTATGATATTTTTCTTTATTCTTCTGACTCTCTTGATCTTATCTTCTCTAGACAACAGCCAGGCATGTAGTTAGCATTGTCTAGGGACTTGAGCTTTTTCCTGGCAAACCATTTCACAAAGGTCAACAGAGCAAGAGATTAGCCCCGGACTGGTTAGATAGAAGCTAACCTAGGCACTTCAAAGGAACCAACAACCTTTTTTGCTCTTTGTGAATTCAGTTATAATCAATGGGATGTAAAGATTACATTCATTTCTGCTTCCAGTCACACACCCCTTTTTCTTTGCATTAGTATTGATTTAGCTACGAGCCTATTTAACCATTAAAGGCATTACTTTATTCCCAAACCCTGCATTTAAAGGCATCTAGAGTGTCCTTTTAAGAACTAAGAGAGCAGATCGGTCTACCTCTCTTTTAAGTTATACTGGATTGGATTTCTGTTGGGAAAACCACCATCAAGTAGCTATTTATGCACATGGGGGAATTATCTGATAGTGATTTTGACAAGCAGGATAGCTGTTTCAATTCTGTGATAATAATTGTAACATAAATAATAATATAGTTGTTAATTATATGAACCAGTTCTTGTCATAAGCCCTTAAGGTAATTTAAGTCATTTAATCCTCAGAATAAAGCAGTTATATCCCATTTTATTAATAAGAAAATTGGAACTTAGACCAATTAAGTAGCTTGTGCAAAGTCACACCACTCTTCAGTATTGACCCTGATATTAGAATCTAAATCTGTGTGAAGCAAAAGCTAATGTTTTCCCCATTATTTATGCTATTACCAATACTTTAAAATACTTCTCAGTTTTCAGAAGATTTGGTTGACTTCATATGATAATAAAAGTTGTTGAAGACCACTTTTCTGCTTTTACGCTCATTATTTTATAATAATTTAGCCTTTGTCCAGCTTCCTTGAAGCACTGATGAGCTAGATTACCTACCTAATTGTATTCACCTCCAGTTATATTTAATATGGCAGAAATCCATGTGAGATAGCATTTACTACATTGTGTGAGACCACAATTATTTGTTTCTCCATTATTATGTTTGTTTTTGTTTGTTTCCCCAGTGCTTAAATGCTCACCTGAAATAACACAAAAATTTGCTCAATGTTTACAGAAAGAAGGAAGGAAGGGACGGAGGAAAGAGGGAGGGAAAGAGGTGGGTAGGAAGGGAGGGAGGGAGGAAAGAACAGGATTAGAAGAGGACAGAGGAAAGAGGCAAAAGAAGCAAAAGAATATGGGAGATAATATTGCACCCTGGAGTGTGCTTTAGCTCTTGAATGCCATTCTTTGAATATGTGAATTGACTGTGTCTACTTGGCTTTATGACTGTGTGTAAAAAAAAAAAAGGTGAAAACAGATTTTAAAATAAAAATAAGTTACTGTCTCATGCCAAATATGTCTTTGATATTGCCAGAGAAACACATTAAGAGCTAATTTCTTTTAATTGAATATTTATTCCCTACTTGGCACAAATCCATCTACTAATAGGTCCGATAATTGCATGGATGCCTGTGTTAAATTTACATGAATAGCTCCATTGTTGGAAAACAAATTGACCAAGTATCTACCAGACTCTGTCTTATCCAATACTTCATGGTAATTTTGAAGAGATACCATAAGAAATTGAAGCAATGAAATACTCCTATATTAACAACAAGATTTTTGTATCAAATACAAATAAATGAAGAACACAAACTAGGTTAAGAGGTCTTTTTATGTTTTGGGCAAATTAGAAGTTCTGAAGCAAAGAGCTGGGTAATACAGAGGGCAATAATTTACTTGAAAAGTACACATATCACTCAAAGTTTGACAAGTCATCTATGAGAATTGATAATCTTTTTCTTCTTTTCTCTGAGCCAGATGGCCCCTCCTTAATTAATATAAACGCATGGTTCCAAAGAGTTCATTGCCGTCTCCCCGCGGCCCAGCCGCGCCACAAATGATTCTTACTTCTGGGAGAATATATTGTCTTCCTGCTATCACCAGAATTTTCTGAACAACCTCCTTTGCAACTCTGTCTCCTTCTTTTTCTTAGTCTAATTATCTTTCAAAAATAATCAGAATTGTAATTTAAATATTACAGTACATAATTAACCACACTGGTTGACAGAGAATGAGAAACTGTGGCTTTAGGCAAGCATCAAAATTAATATGTACAATTGGGAATACATCTTGTAGCGTAGAAATGTCATCTGGTTAGTATGCAGCGAGGAGCCGAGCTGAGCAGCCCGGGCCCCCTCTGACCATGCCACTTCCGTGGGTAAGCTTGACGAAATCCCAGGTACGCTCAGCCTGTTCTTGCTTTCTTCCAGTGCTTTGTTTCTCCTGTTTTTCAAGGTGAAATTTAACTGCAGCTCCCCAGTGACCACCTCTTTCATCCTCTTAGAAGTCTCTGGTTCCTTTCAAGTGTCGGCATTTGTAGGTATATATCGCCATTATTGTTTTTGATTTAGCCTCATGGCCAGTTGTAAAGAGTTTTTGGTCTAATTCTCTCTAGAGAGAGTCTAGATGATCTAGAGAGGTGACTTAGCTGGGAACCCTGGGCTTTCAGAACCTGGAGAGGAGGAGAGGGGGACGAGGGGATGCGAATACGTGGTTAATTGGGTCTCTGGGCTTCACGGCCCAGAATCACCTTAGAGCAGCCCAGTTGTGGAGCTGAAGCTATACTTGTTGACTCTCAGAGATCAAGGAGATGAGTGCCCCAGGCACAGCCAAGGGGTTATTTCTGGGTTTTGCCCCAAACTGGACATACGGAAATTTCTGTGATGTTGGTTTTTAGTACCACCCAGCTGGAGGATATGTACCAGGGCTATGCCAAAATGATGCTTCCAAATTTGTTGTCACCATTTGTCCTCTGAAATGAGCGCTAAAGGAAAAAATATACCATTACTTCTTCATCTGTTAAGAGAGCAAAAAGCAATGGCAGGCTGCAGCCCAGTTTACCAAACGAGGCAAAGGGAATCGGCTGAACTAAAAGTTGAAAAAAAGAGAAAAATAAAACAAGGAAAAAAATAGAAAACTAGTGATAATTTGACAGTCAAGCAAAGCCTTTTGGTTGGCTTCATGGTGAACTTTGTGAACTTTAGAATAACCTTTTGCTCCCACTTGCAGCTTCCCTGCTGATACAGCGTGCTTACTCTCCTGCTCTCTATCCTTTTTGGTTGTTGTTGTTATTTTGTTATTCCCTTGGGTTCCATTGTTGTTGTTGGATTTTTTTTTTTTTTTTTTCTCTCTCTTCTCAAGAAAGGGCATAACGTAATGGACCCATTCACCATTTTTTTTTAATTGGGTCCATTGCTTCTGCCATGAAAGGAGAGCTGAATGCTGGCATTTTTTTTTGGAATCCTGTGCACCTTTATTAAGAGTGATAGAAAGATAATGTCTCTGGCAACTATGTTCTAAGGTCTTCCCCTTAATGACCTTAGAAAGTAAATTAGAAAACATGGCTATAGTCAGTGTTTCTTGATTAGGTCCATTTTTCTTGCCCAGAGAGTGTAAATGCTAGCCGGCATTGTTCAATTAGATGCCAACTTCTTCCTTAGCAATTGAATATTTTTATGTAGATTTCACTTTAAACTGCATAGGAATGTGGATGACTGCGTCTGACTGTGCCCAAGTTTGATAACAAGCTAAGCTGACAATGGAAACAACCATTTGCTACATTTGCCTTTGATTGCAAGTGGCACTAAATATCTCTTTTCTTCCAATATTTTCTCAAAATTAAGATTTATTTGTTTAGTACTCATTTATCCTTGTTTTTTTAAACAGATGCAATTATAATAGATGACTATTTTTCCAGTATTTAGCAACCAATTTTACAGACAATTAAATTATGCTAATAAGAAGATTAATCAACTTTTAATGTGAAACTATATTGTTGATTTCATTGTATACGTATTTTATGCTACTATCAAATATGCCAACTAGAAGTTTGTGTATATTAAAATACCTATACCCGCTTGCACCCATGGCTATTAAACAATTAACCCACTTTTCATGGGTAATCAACCCACAATAATTTGGTTTGGGTGTTCATTACCCAGATTAATTCAAATAAAAAAGACACAGTGAGGCAGAAATTGGATAAGTGGATACTCTCTAATCCCAACTGTCTTAATTTTCCATGGGGATGTCTGAATTGGATTTTGACAAAATACCTCTCTTTATCACAACCCCCCTAATCAAATACAATGTGATATTTCTCTATTTCTTAAAATAAATTATTCTTCCATGAATGTGTTGAGTTACTTGTCTTCAGAATTCTGAAGGACTGGGGTTATAGCCCCTCCAAATAATAACGGTGCACAGTTAAAAATTATTTCTATTTACATATATATAATATACAGAGCAATAAATTCAAAGCACATATTGGAGGCATCTTAAAGTTATAATTAATTAATTTTAGATTCTTGACAAAATTATGAATTCTAGCAGTGATGTTTGGTTTTTCCAATTTTCTTTATAGCTCCCAGCTACTGTCAGTTAATCAGTGGCCAACAGAACTAAATGGAAATATGTGTCATCTCAGGGTATTAGGTCCATTTTATAATTTAACTCCTCTCAAAAGGTCAACACATCTGCATCGTCTGATAATAATAAATATGTAGGAAGATTGAGTATTTACATATATTTGGATCTATCTATATGTACATTTATAATTAAAAATAACCTAAATAGCCAACACTAAGAGAATTTAAATAAATTTCAGTATGTCTGTGTAATGCAAGCACTCATTTAAAGTAATGTTTATGAAAACTATTTAACAACATGGACAATGCTTGTACGTTATGCCAGCGGTTCTCAACCCTGGCTGCACTTTACAATCAACCAGGGAACACTTAAAAAAATAAATATAACTAATCCCACCTCTGGGGATTCTGATTTAATTGGTCTTGAGTGCGATCTGAGCATGAGTGTACTTTAAAATGTCAGCAGATTGTTATTTTCCATAACAACCAAGATGCCAAGATGTACATATAGTATAATTAAACTATGTTAAAAATCTCCCAAATCTTGTTGAGAGTGAGAAGGAGATTAAAAAAAAAAATGATTTCAAATAATATGTTGTTGGGTTTGAGTGATATGACTTTGGATAATACTTATTTTTCATCTTGATATATTTAAATACTTTGTATATTTTTGATAAGCTTATATTCATTTTAAAAATAAAATTAAAGGCACACAGTATTCAAAATACATATTTTAGAAAGCAAAATCTGAGATGTGTACTTAGGACAAATTCATGGGCAATATACTGGCATAAAGATTTATTAGATGTTATAATCTTCCTTCCACATATACACAAAGACAAACCCAATCTCTTGTATTTAGACCATGAATTCACACATGGAAATGTTATGTTATGCTTTGAAGCACTGAGCTTTTCCAATTCATGTGTCTTCTGGTCAGAATATAGGAACCCACATATAAGTGAACACGACATGAATAAGTAGAAAAACACAGGTGGGTCAGCAAGTAAATGATTTTCAATTCCCAACCGTTCTACCTGGAATAAATGTCACAGAACAAGACACAGGAAGCAATCCCAGAAAAAATGTTTCTGAGAAACATGAGGAGAGTCTCGGGACAGCAAACAAACTAAATCCTTTCTCCCCCACCTTAAATTAGAAATGTTTATAAAGCCTTTCCTATAGTAGTAATATAATACAGATGCATAAATATTTGGTACATGCCATTAATATTATGTTCTGTAACCACAGTTGAGTCTTCTGGGTTTTGTATAATCATTTTAAAAATAAAGCTTTTATGTTATTATAATGGTTAGTTTTATGTGTCAGCTTGCCTGGATCATGGTGTGCCCAGACATTTGGTCAAATATTATCCCGGGTGTGTTTGTGAGGATGTTTCTGGATGAGATTAACATCTGATTGGTAGACTGAGTAAAAAGATTGCCCTCCCAGCCTAAGTCTCCAATAATCAAAGACCTAAATGGATCAAAAAGCCTGAGTAAGAGTAAACTCCTCCTGTCTGCCTGCTTTGAGGTGAAATATTGGTCTTTTTGGGCCTCAGGACTTGGGTGTGTAACCTATCAGCTTTTGGGCTTGAACTTAGACCATGAACTCTCCTGGTTCTCAGGCCTTCAGATTCTGACTGAAACTACACAGCAGTTCTCTTGGATGTCCAGCTTGCAGACTGCAGATCTGAGGACTTCTCACTTCCATAATTATGTGAGCCAATTCCTTATAATAAATTATTCGTTGGTTCTCCTATTAGTTCTGTTTCTGTGGAGAACTATAGACTAATAACTAATACACTTATTATGTCTATGTGAAAATCATTTACCACCTAACTGTACAGTGTAATTAGACTTCAGTTTAGTCCTCTGGTTTAAATATTACTAACCTTAGAGATCCTTAAAGAGACTATTTAAAATATTCAAACTTGTAACATTTTGGCCAGGTTTGGTACATAGCTGTGATTCTCATGAATTTGTTTTGCAGCATTCATGAGCTAGACTCACTGATTTGGAATCCAGTATCTCCAAGTTTTAGATATCCTTACTTGTTTTCATGCAATAAATTCTCCAAGAATTTCCATAAGTTTCTTAAGAGTGATGTTTTTGTTGTAAGATGTTTTTGTTTGCTTGTTTTAAAAGAAAAATGCCTTTTCTGTACCCAGCCTCTTGAAATATATTTTTTTCTGAATACAAAATGCTAGGTTGAACTTTTCATCTTCCTGGGACAGTGAAGACATTCCCCTATTGCCTTTGGCTACCTAAATTGCTACTTTTGTAATTCTGCCGTCTAATTGCTTTTCCTTTATTTTGATCTCAGAGAGCTTTTAGATATTTGGGGGTAGAGGGCAAGAGCTATTCTACAGTTTTACTCCAATGAGTGTAAGTCTGAATTTGCTTTTTATTTGTACTACTTGGAATTCATTGGGATTCTCGAAATTTAGAACTAATTTCTTCATTCTGAATAATTCTCATTTGTTAACATTTTTCCTTTAAAAAAAACCCAACTTTTTGAACATTGCCTCTCCTATGTCTTCTTTCTCCTTTCACTCTGAATTTGGCTACCAATATATCATGCCTTCAGACTCTCTTCTTTTTGTTACTTCTTATAATACCAATTTGCATGTTTTCCATTAACTTGATTCAGTCAACAGCATTCTCAGTGATTGATTGATTGATTGATTTCCCAACTACCTTTCCTGGTCACCAATTCTCTAGCCAACTCAGATTTTTAACTTCAGTGATTATATATTTCACTTCCAGTAGTTTGTTTGTTTGTTTGTTTTTGCACCTTGAACATTTTCAATAGTTTCTTATTCCTTGCTCATCTTAGGAGCCCATTATTCATTTCTTTGAATGTTTTCTGTATATACTTTATATTTTGTTTTCGATGACTCCAGTATCTAAAGGCCTTGAGGATGTAAATCTGATACTAATTGTTTCTGGTCTCAGTATTTTTCTCACTCATGGTGGCTCATTTCCTTGTGTATTTGATTTTTTTTTTTCCTATTGTGAACCTATATTTACCAGGACTTAATTTGTGTATATCCCAAGAAGCCTAATTTGAGAATTTGAGAATCTTCTTTTCTGAGTGGAATTGTGTTTGTCTCTTTTTTTTTGTTTCTTTATTTCTCTCTCTCTTTCTTTTCTTTCTTTCTTTTCTTTTTTTTTTTTTTTTTTTTTTAGTTTCAGGTATAGAATTTAGTGTGTGTTTCCATTGGGCATTTACAACCTACTTTAAATCAGTTTCTTCTCTTGGAGTTTCTCTGACTGTCATCTTTCTCTGGTTCCCATAATAAATAGACTTACCTGAGGTGAGCCTATAATCATCTAATTCTCAGAGTAGGCTATTAGGGCTGTTATGGTTACTTTCCCACCTGTTTCTGTGGCAGACAGACTGGCCTCTTCTTGGGTTTTCCTTGCAACAGATAGGATGATCACATTTTGGAGACCAAAGTCCCATCTGCTTTTTCCCGGGTATTGCTTGCTCTTTGACACCCACCCCTACGTCCTGGGATCCATTTTTGCCCTGAGGTAGCCGAACTTCAGTATTTATTTATTCCTCTGGCTTTAGAATTCTGCTCCATGATTTTTTAGTCCCTGAGCAATTTCTTTTCTTATTTTGAAATTAGTACATTTAAAGTAAATTTGTAATAATGTACTAGTAACTAAGTGTTTTGCAGATGGAGGGTTTTTCAAATGATCTATGTACTGGAATTGTACCATATGGAACCATTAGTAGTATCTCTACACATGAGTGGTCTTAGAATAAGTCTAATTCTCCTTTGCAAAATAAAACCTCTCATGTATTTGAAAATAGCTATTGAGATGGATCCCTTGTTTCTTATTTTTTTAGTTAGTTAAACTTCCTTCTGACTACTACACTGTTTCCCATTGGACATTGTTTCAGGTCCACTCAACATATTGACCTATTGCCTCAGAGTGCATTTCAGTTGGTTCTATGAACAAAGAATGGAAAAAACACTACTGTGGGGGAAAGCACAGAGCAGAACCTCACCATCACCTTCTTCAGACACATTAATATAGTGTAAAGGTAAATTTGTCTCTTTTGTACAGAAACAGAACAATTCTCTTGTGCTTGTGGTCTCTTAAATCCATATGTCCTTTTTAGAGTTTTGCTAAGCCATACTTCCCAATCTCATACTTGTGGAGGGGTTTTTACTAAGATGAACACCAGAAATTGATATTTACATTTATTAATTTTCATCTTCTTAGGTTAAACTCATTATCTTGGCCTCATGGGTTCTCTTAGGATCCTAAGGTCTAACTTATCTGTGATCTTTCCTGGCTTTGAGGAGATATAGTTAGTCAATATTTTCTATTCCTCACAAGTTTCCCTCACTTAAATTTCACAAATATATATCAACATATTTTTTATTGCAAATTTTAAGCTGCTACCACCACAGATATTTCTAAAGCCTGTGTGTGTGTTTCATCTTGGCTATGGAATAATAAAGATAAAGTTGTTAAGCCAAGGTAGAGATTTAGGTCTCAGAATATAAAAGTATAAGAAATAAGATATGCATATAAATGTAAACACTGCAGGCTGGATTAAAATGCAAATTCACTTTAAATTTTATAACTGCACACAAATATGTGCTAGGTTGGGTGGTTAAAAATTTATTTAATTACTTCTCACATACATTTAAAATGTCTTTGAAAAATATGACACAACACTGAGGATAGGATTTGCAGAAAATTCACTTCATCTCTAACAACCTTTGTCAAAACATTCTTTTCCCTCATTACCTTAATTAATTTGGTCACTAATTTTAGCACATGAATTGTAGAAGAAAATTTAAACCAAAACACAATTCATTTTAATTGCATATATTAAAATAACTTTAAAAGAAGAGAGAATCTTACTCATTCCCCAATTCCACCACTATTTGTTATCTGCTCTATTTGCGACACTATTCTAAGTGTTGAAGATAAAACAGCCAAATCCTTGTCCTCATGGGGCTGAATCGAAGACAGATTTAAAAAAAAGAAAAACAAATAATCACATAATTGAATAAGAAATAAAATTTAAAAATGAACATTCAATATGTCAGATTAAGAAAGTACTGTGAGGAAAGAATCATAGTGAATAGGTAATGTCTTTTAGGGATAGGGACTATGATTCTAAATTGGCTGGTCAGGAAAGGCTTTAGTGAAAAAAATGACATTTGAGCAGAGCCATAATGTACACTTTATATGGGGAAACACAAAATATAAAAGCCTTAAGGCAGGGCAATATATGGAGTGCTCCAGGGCATCTGAAATATAGTTAAGGGGAAGATTTTAACAGCATGAAGTTGAAATGGAAAAAGTGGAAAATGGCCAATTCTGGCTATCTGATGAAGGTAAAACAAAAGGAATTCATTGTCAGATTGGATTTACCATATGAATAAAGAGGAATCTGCTGGGAATGGCCAGCAATCCCTCTATGGAAGGATGAAAGACTACTCAAAACTTCGCTGTGAAAGAGAGGAGAAGGCAAGGGGGTCAACACTCAGAGAGGAACACTTTGTTCTGCTTTGCTCTCGCTTTTATTGGTCTTTCAGGATAATCACAAATCCTTATCACTGTTTCTCAAGCATGTGATGATGTGTGACAAGAGGTCTTACAGAAACTGGCAGGATCTGTTTATGAGAAATATATGATATGCTAATCTGAGGTTCTACTAAATACAGCCTAAGGGACAATGCCCAGGTCTCTTAGATCACAGGGCAGCTGTTGGGGTTAAAGAAGCTTTGGGAAGGCAACTCCCCGAGGCATTCCAAAGGCCTAGGCCCTTCTCCAAAACCTTCCCTGCCCTCAGCAACCTCTGTGTTACATTCTAGTAAGCCAGGTATTATAGCTGATTTCATGCTATACATGAACCCCAACAAGGATCAATGATGAAACCAAAGTTTTTCATCTGAGCAACAGTAATTATGGAGTGACTGATCACTCACTGGGATAGGAAAGACCAGAAGGCAATCATGCTTGCTAGAGAATGATCAAGGGTTTATTTTAGACGTGCTGAGTTTGACATGCCTGTTAATCATCAAGCAGAGACATCTAGTGGGAAGAATATCTAAGTTGGAAGTTCAAGTGACCCAGTTTTCTATTGCTGCCTAACAAACTACCCAAAACTTAGTGGCTGAAAACAATGATTTATTATTATTTCTCACAATTCTGTGGGTTGACTGGGCCCAGTGGAATGGCTCTTATTTTGGGTTTGTCATGTGGTTGCAGTCAAACAGGGGCTGGGATTGGAGCCCTTTGAAGATCTGAATTAGCGTAGGAAGAACCCATTCACATAGGGCATTGTTGATGCTAGCTGTTAGCGAGTAGCTCAGTCAGGACTATTTACAGAGCATCTACCCACAGTCTTTAATTGTGGCTTTACCTTGCATTATGGCTGGATTCCAAGAAAGAGATCCATTCCAGGATCAAGCACTTTAAGAGCCCAAATGCAAGCTGAAGGACTTTTTATGACCTAGCCTTAGAGGTCATATGACCTCACTTCTGCTGTATTCTACTAGTCAAGAGTAAGTCATAGGGGCAGCCCCAATCCAAGGAGAGGGAAATATACAAGAATGAGAATACCAGTAGATGCAGGCCATTTTAAGAGGTTAGCTACTACAGTTGGATATATAGATTTAGGCATCAAAGGTCATATAGATTGCATTCAAAGCAATGAGATTTGACTAAGGGAGTAAGGAGAGAGAAAAGAAGAGGATCCCAACTGAGCTCTATAGTATTCTAAGATTTAGAGGATGGGGAAAAAGAGAGAAAGGAAAAAAAAAGAAGACAAGAAAGGATAGAGACATGGCAGAAAATTCCCGAGAGTGTAGTGACCTGGATGCCAAAAGAGCAGAGGGAGCTGCTATTTATGGAATATTCTGATGATCGTTCAGTATGAGAAATGAGAATTGGCCACTCCAACATAAAAGTCATCGGTATAGTTTCAGTGGAATCATGAGGACAAAAGCCTGATTACAGTGTTTTCATGAGATACATTGATGAGAAAAGCTGGAAGTAGCCAGTATAGATAGCTTTTATGAACAGGCTTATAATACAAATGAGACAAGTGAAGCATGTGGTAAGGGACCATAAAGTCAAAAGGTGATTTTTTTTTTTTTAAAGCCAAGAATGTGTTTATATGCTGACAGGAATGATCCAATGTAAAGGGAAAAACTGAGAATCTAAATTGGCCAAGGAGAATTGTTGGCTCTCTGTCCTTAAGTAGGTGAGAGGATACTAATGGAAGGACTGATGCCTGATTTGCAGTGTGGTAAATTCATCCATAACAGTAAGAGGGAAGGCACAAAATGTGGATACTGATGCAGATTAGCAGATAGCTGAGGTAGTAGAATATTTAGAAATCCTCTTCTGTTTGCTGGTATTTTTTCAGTGAATTAGCCAGTGAGGTCATCAACAGAGCAACAGGATACAGAAGGGGGTGTTAGAGTTTGAGAGGGAAATAGGAAAGAGGTATTGAGGAATATGGGAAAGTATGTATGGATAGTACACTAAAGGAATGCAGGATGACAAGGCTGTAGTGAGCTCTCACAGGAGGAGAGTGCTTGTGTCTTTAAAATAACATCAGTCCTATAATTTGATGTGTAGGGGTAGAGATTAGAGAGACAGACAGAAAGAGAGACAGAGAGAGACTCTCTCAGCCACACCTGAAGGTGGGTATTCTCTCTTTAAGCAAAATAAATGGACAAACTTTTGGTCTCATATCAGAGGAAGGGAAAACTATGCTTACTACTAATAGCTGGATAGAGTAAACTTTATGATGAATCAAAAATACAGTCTAAATATTTTGTTACTATTATAACCTGTATTCTTAAAAACCTCACAAGAGGTTTTGGACAAAGAACAACTGGAAATTATATACATATATATTTTTTTAAGTAAAATTATTATGGTTAAAACTTTCAGTTTTTGCCTCAAACTATGAAATCTTAGATCCATGAATGGACTGCTAACTTTCTCTATATTTAATGACTTATACGTAAGGACAATTGCTTCAGAAGTATGCATGCTTAGAGATATAAACTGGATAAAATTTTTTTTTTTTTTTTTTTTGGCTGAAAGGGACGTCTGGCGGAAAGAGGCTGGTGGCACCGAGTATCTAGAAGGGAACGGGATTGGAAGGACTGGCGTGGACCGGGTTCTGGCCTTTACTGGACCGCGGCTGCCTCCGGTAGCCCGGGCTTTCTGACGAGCTGACTTAAGAGGCACGGACTGCTGGCAGGACAGTCGCAGCCTGCCACTGTCCCCAAACAGATGGTCTGGGAAAGCTCCTCGGGTTTCTGTCACAGGCCACGATGAGCTAGACAGGTGTGGATCCAGGATCAGTGATGAGCTGATGGGAGAGGCGGAGGAAGAGCTGTGTTGGAGGACTGTCTTCTAGCCACTGTGCTTGCGCTCCGGCTTTCCAGCTGGTTTCCCTTGGCTCCACCCGGTCAGGAAGTGCCTTGTCCCTGCCGTGCACAGTCCCGGGAGGGCACAGCGCGGGACACAGCGTGGGGCAGGGAAGGGGCCGTCTGGACGGGACTCGGGGCCGGGCGGGGATCTGGGGCTGCAGATGAGGTGGGAAGGGGAGAGGCCGAGGAGGGACCACGCCGGCGCCCGAGAGGGTCCAGAGCTGGGGGCTGGGGGTGGCAGGATTATATAATTGAAAATATTTTTTAAGTACCTTATTGGAAGTAGTGGGAGAAGGTTCAAAAAGTTCTCAGAGCTTAAAAACATGGCAGTAAGGGAATATTATACTGCAAATACACATAGCCACAGCATCCTGATAATGGGGTTCTTAATTTTTACTTTATTTATTTCATTTGAATGGTTAGTGTCTGTTACAATTTTTGGAGAGGAAGAAAAATTGAAAAAATTTACCACTTATGTTAAATACAATAATATCTTTTTAGTGTTGAAAATTTGGAAAACACATACATTTTTAAAAGTTTTTTATTTAAAAAAATTTAAAATTTATTTCTCTGAGACAGAGATGATGCATGAGTGGGGGGGAGGGGCAGAGGGAGAAGGAGAAGCAGACTCCCCACTGAGCAAGAAGCCAGATGCAATGCCATACTCCATCTAGGACCCTGAGATCATGACTTGAGCTGAAGGCAGTTGCTAAATTCTGAGCCACCCAGGCACCCCTCTTCTGTATTTTCTGAATGAGGAAAACTTGTTTGTTCAGGTGTATGGGATCCCTTTGTCCATCTGCACTTATTAATTATAATTGTCAATACACACACACACACATATGCACACATAATGCTCTCTCTATATGTACGTGTGTGTATATGTATATATGAGGTCAGCAAATATATATATATATATATATATTTGCTGATCTCATATCACCAATGGATATATTGCCTTTGCTACCTACTTTATATTAAGTACAATTTCGTATATTCTTAGATGTTTTTGAAAACATGGGATCATTAAATTTTGTCTAATGGAGACAATGTAATTTACCTATCCAAGCCCTTATTTTTAGAAATTTGAGTTCATTCTAATTAGTATTATAAGTAACACTATGAACATCGTTGTACATAAATATTTGAGTATATTCCTGATGATTTTTTAGAATGCAGTTTTATGAATATTTTATGCTACTGATACACAATAGAAATTGTTTTAAGTTAAAGAATGCCAATATATGCTTAAGAATATGTTACTTTTATATTACCACCAACTTATTTCTATTATTATCATATATTATCTAGCATGCTATTTAAGTATTTTCTAACTTCTTGGAGGGTGAATGGCATGTAACTTTTTCAGATTTACATTCTGAACAGCTAATTTGATATTTATCATCATTAGGCAATGTTGTCAATATTATTTTTATTTTAAATAAGTTATATGGTCATGTCCTTTATAAGTGATTTAACTCATTACTTTGTTAAGAGTTGTCTATTTATTAATAATATTAGCAATTTACTCTTTGCTTCATTATGTTTAATTTTTAGTTTTCTTTTTGCATATATCTACACTGTGGACAAATACATCAGCTTTTTCCTGTCCATTGATTATATGTTTAGAACGTTCTTCCATTATAATAGTAGCAAAACAATGAATTTACATAGATTTACTATCTCTTATTTGATTTAAAATATAACTACTTAGTTCATCTGTAGTTTATTTTGATCTAAGAGAGGAAATTAGGGTTTAACTTCTCTTTCATCTTTTTCTTCTCTTTCTCCTCCTCCTTCTTCTTATTATTATTGTTATCCTTACCATGGATAGGTAGCATGTAAGATGACCCAAATGATCCTTATTATCTTCCGTGCATAAACAATCTTGTGGAAGCTCTCCTCTTAATTAACTTGCTTCTAACATTGTAGAATACTACCATTTGAGAGATGTCACTACCATGATTAGATTACCAAAGATTCTGACTACCTTCCTAGCACAATCTCTTCCGTGATAGCTTTGATGAAACCAGTCAGGATGTTGGGGAGGACCACATGGTAAGGAATGGAGGATGTCCTCAGGCCATGAGCCAGCAGGGAACAGAATCCTGCCAACAATGACATGAGCTTGGTAGTGAAGACTTCTCCATTTGAACCTCCAGATAAGATCACAGGGCTGGCCACAACTTGATTGCAGCCTTGTAAGAGACCTTGAAGCAGAGTATCTAGCTAAGCTTCTGACCCTCAGAAGTCATCAAGTAATAAGTGTTTGCTGTTAAGATACATATTTTGTAAATATCTTGTTATGCAATAATAATAATCTACTTACATTATTAATATTTTGTTAATTAATTACCTGTTAACACAGTATCATTTATTGAATAGTTTTCTTTCTCTAAATAACTGCAATATAATAAGTTCTTTTATGTTTGTTTCTGGCTGCCTATTAATATTCTGGTCCACTGACACATTTGTTGGTTCTTACTTAATATAGTAAATATGTTATTTTAACCTTATAGTGTTTTTATATTGGATGGGAAAGTCTTCATTCTTCTGTTTATTAATATTCCCTTCATAAATTATGTTAGGAATACCATTCTTATCAATAATACTACAATTTTTTTTGGCTAAACTTTAGAAACATTTTATGTTCACTTATTAAAAAGATCACACCAATTGTGATTAAGATTGCACCAAATATACAATTTAATTTGGTAAATATTAACATCTCTATAATTCTTAAGACTTCCATTTATACCTATGTTTTTCTCAGAAAAGATTTTCATTTTCTTTATGTACATTTCAAAGGTTTCAATGCCATTTTATCACTTACTTATTAAAAAATATTTATATAGAACATCTACTCTGTGCCAGACACTCTGTCTCAAAGACATATATGATTGTGATCAAAGCAAAATTGTACCCACCTTGATAAAGTATATATATAGTGTGAGAGAGATAATTATCAAGAAGACAAAGTAAAAAGGTAACAGAAAGGAGACTCCTAAACCAATGTAGGGTTAGGTATTGTTGAAGTGTTCTTTGAAAACAGTTATTTTTGAGGCATGAATTAAAAAAATGATAGGAGTTATTTGGGGGGAAGATAGTGGATTTGCTGCATGGAGAGTCTTCCAGTCAAAGTAGAGTTAAATATAAAAGTCAAGACTGATAACGGCATGTAAGCAAACTATTGTAGAGGGGCCAGGGTTCTAATCTCAAAGCTATATCATTGCTATTTTGAATGTAATAGTTTCTTTTAATGTTTTCTGATTGATGTTTCTTGATATATAGCATTTTTTTTTTCTATTTTGTCTCTGAAACTCTATTGAAGGAGTTATTTTTAAACGTATTTTTTTATTGAGTCAAATCTTGCCCTCTCTCAGGCCATATATATCTTAATAAAAATAATTTTAGATTACATTTTCAAAAGGCATTGTTATTTATAGAATGATTATTTTACAGTGGTGAGTTAATTTAGTGGAAACAGAAAAAAATTATCTTTTACAATTTCAAAACACATTTAAGTCATATATTCACTACTTAATAGCCGAATACAAACAGATCAACTTGAATTCACTTAAATTTAGTTATTAGACAAAGTAATATAGAAACCAAATTTTCATTTTTTAAAAAAATAGTACCTTTATTGTCAGTAAATGGAGTTATAAGATTTATGGATTCTTTTCATTTCTTTGTCTTTCCTTGTCTAACTGTGGTAAACTATAACATAATTATATAAATTATATATAAATTATATAAAAATTATATAAATATAATTTATATAACATAAAATTTGCCATTTTAGCCATTTTAAGTGTAGAATTCAGTAGCATTATTTACATTCACCATGTTATGAAACCATTACCACTATTTCCAAAATTTTTTTGTCACCCCAATGTATCTGTAATCAATAAGCATAATCCTATTCCTTCCTCCCTCCAGCACCTGGTAACTTCCAATGTATCATATGCCTTTATGAGTTTATTTATTCTAGATATTTCATGTAAATGAATTATAAAATATTTGTCCTTTTGAGGATTAGTTATTCAATTTAATGTTTTCAAGGTTCACCTATGTTGTAGCATATATCAAAACTTCATTTCCTTTCATGGCTGAATTATATTCTATTTGAATGTGTATACTGTATTTGGTTTGTCAATTCATCTTTTTTTGAGTATTTGGGTTGTTTCTACCTTTGGTTTTCATGAATAATGCTGTAATGAATGTTTGCATACATATATCTGTTTGAATCCATGTTTTCAATTCTTCTGAGTATACATAGGAACAGAATGACTGAGTCACATTGTGATTCTATATTTAGTCTTTTGAGGAATCACTAAACTATTTCCATGGTAACTATTTTATATTCCCATAAGCATTGTTTAGGAGTTCTGATTTCTCCACATCTTTACCAACACTCCTTTTCTGATTTTTTTTTTTATGATAGCCTTCCTAGTAGTTTAGAAGTGATATCTCATTGTGGTTTTGATTTGTATTCCTCTATGTATCCTATATTTTCTTCTAAGAGCTTTATAGTTTCAACTTTTATATGTAGGTTGTTGACTTATTCTGAGTTAATTTTTCTCTCTCTTTTTTTTTAAAGATTTTATTTATTTGACAGATGGAGATCACAAGTAGGCAGAGAGGGAGGCAGAGAGAGAGAGGAGGAAGCAGGCTTCTGCTGAGCAGAGAGCCTGATGTGGGGCTCCATCCCAGGACCCTGGGATCATGACCTGAGCCGAAGGCAGAGGCTTAACCCACCCTGCCACCCAGGCGCCCCATTCTGAGTTAATTTTTGTCTATGGTACAAGGTAGGGCTCCAACTTCATTCTTTTGCATACTGAATATTTCATAGGTTCATCTCCTTTAAAACTCAAAATAATCCCATAGCATAAATACTACCATATTTATTTTTCTCCAGGTGTGGAAACTCAGATTTAGAAATGAGATAATTTATTTAAGGTAAAACTTGTGTACAGCACTGTCCAAAGTTCATGATCTTAACATTTATTCAACATAGGCTCACAATGTTTTATTATCTGTTTATACTTTTTCTTTACCAGGATTTCACTCATGAGTTGCTGGATAAAAATTAAAATTCACATCATTCATTTTATGTCCCCAGCTCATACCACAGGGATGCCAGAATGAATTGCAAACCTATTATTTCTGTGGTAGGTATTGTCAACTTTGACCGCCTTGGAAGAAAGTGCTACAAAATCAGTAAAATCATATTATATGGTATCTATATAGTTGTTAAGGACTCTGAAGGAAAATACAGTTGATAATTTTTTGTCCCTACATAGAGCATCTGAGCAAGGTCTTCTGTTCAGTCAAGCTAAGACTAGTCTAGCAACATATACTCAGTTTCCTTGTCAGTGACTGTGTCTAGGAAATGCAAGCTAATTTGGGTATCTTCAACCAAGTAAAATTGAAAGAAAAGTCTTAAGAATATATCAGATAGGGTATTTCAAAATCAGGGGCAAACTATGTTTGAAGAATTTAGTATTTTAGATTATCTGCACCACTGTCTTTTTTCTATTATTGACTTATTGATACCTAATTTTACATTAAATAACTGATCTTTAACATCAAAAATGAACTATCTCAGAGAACTACTTGATAGTTGCACAGGAAAGGAGAGTAGAGGGATGAGTAAAGTGAATAAAGGGGAGTGGGAGGTACAAGCTTCCAGTTATGGAATAAATACACAGGGATAAACAGTTCAGCATAGGGAATAGCATTGTATGGTGATAGATGCTAGCATAACTTCCAGAGTTATCAAATCAATATGTTGTACACCTGAAACTAATGTGACTACACTTCGATTTTAAAAGTACAATACTCTATGTTAACTAACAAGAATTTATTGAAAAACTTGAAACATAAAAAAGAACAAAAAAAGTAGGTAAAATAACAAAACTTCAAAGATACAGACTCTTTTAGAGATCTTTTTCTCTAGTGTTAATTATAAATCATTAGTCTCATGTCCTTGAACTCTGATTTAGAGATGCTTTCCTAATCAGGCAAATCCCATTGTAAACCATAGTACAGCAAGTACTTAAGTTTCTCTCAGGTCCCAGAACTCTAGCTGTCTTATATGACAATAGTTCTTAAAGGCCTATCTGCAAGCCAGCTGTTATAGAATCTCTAAACATGATACATACATATACACACATGTATTTATATGAAAAGCCAAATATATGCGTAATGAATCTTGAGTTAGAGGGAGGCCTGAGGACCTTTCAAAAATTATTTTTCACAGTAATTCATAAACAAGATTTAAAAATAATTATTTCAAAAGATTCAAAAGCTTTTGAGTAAAAAACAAGTGTCCTCTGAACTTTACCTCAGAAGTAAGAATCTACCTCCCAGCTTTAAGTTTTAAGACAGTCTTAATGAAAGAGTATGAATCCTTGGTCATTGTTCAATCTTGATGTAATAAAAATATCAGATTTGTTATCTCTAGCCAATTGAATTGCATTGAACAAGTCCATCTTGACGTTTTAAAATATTTCATTCCATATTTTAAGGAAGAAATGAGTTTATTTTTTTAAATGAATTTTAAGTGGTATATAGACACTCATCTTTGAAGTCTTGATCTAGTTTTATGTCTTCAAATAGCTGTAAATACTTTGGGACTAAATTGTAGAACACAGACCACTATAGTTCTCATGGAATAGTTAAACGCTAATGGTTATATTATCATTAATGTATACAAGGTACCATTTACACTAATGTCATATGTCACCATAGATATTCATTAATAAACTATCTTTGGACAAATTTTTAAATTAGTGGGTGTTGGTTCAACACATAGATATTACTTTGAAAAATAACCCATTCATCAATAATTTTTCTAAAGATTTATTTATTTATTTATTTTAGAGAGAGAGCAAGTGTGCATACCAGTGTAAGCAGGGAGGGGATAGAGTGGAAGAGAGGGCCAAATAAACACTGCGGAGTGGGGAGTCTGATAGAGGACTCCACCTCACAACCCTAAGATCATGACCTCAGCCAAAATCGAGAGTCCTATACTTAAACAACTGATCCACCCAGGTGCTCCTGTTCACCAGTAATTTTATGTTAATATTCCAACTATGAACTATTTCAGAATGTTAGCTAATTCAAATATATAAACTTTATATTAAAGTGTTAAGGTTACATCTAATATACATGATATATATAACATATATATATAAACTTAATATAAAAACAGTATGTAGGTTTTCTTTTTTAAAATATAAAATATATAATTTTATATAAATATGTTACATTTTAAATTTTATTTCAAAAAAGGTTAAAACAATTTTTTGAAAATAAAAAAATTGAATATAGTCACTTTGACCAGTATTGGGTTTGAAATATCATATTAAGAATTTTGAATTTAACTGTTGAAAATATTTCCATAGATAGGATCAGGTAGCATAAACATTTTTGAAGATAAGCATAATAAATAAATATTTCAGTAACTACTATAAAATATAAAAATGCCATCTGATTCACAGATTCAACATTTATATAATGGCCTATGGCTAGAGTAGGTAAAATGCAAATAAGGGAAAGGGAAATAGGCTGATTAAGTTTTTGTTTACTGGGTTAATTCTTTTGGGAAGTTTTAGATTTCCAGCAAAATTGAGAGGGAAATATAGAGATTTCCATATACTTTTTGCCTATACACATGCATAGCCTCCCCTATTATCAACATCAGACACTAGAATGATATATATATATGTATACATATATACACTGTCACACTGTAATCACCCAACATGCATAGTTTAATATAGGTTTCACTCTTGGTGTTATATATTTATGGATTTGGACAAATATATATAAATATATATCATCATTTTAATATACAGAGTATTTTCCCTGCTCTAAAGATCCCCAGTATTCTGTACTCTGCCTATTCACCTAGCACCTCTCCTTCCTACTCCCCACCCACACCACTGATCTTTGAACTGTCCACAGTTTTGCTCTCTCCAGAATGTCATGTAGTTAGAATCACACAGTACGTACTCTTTTCAGATTGACTTCTTTCACTAGTAATATGCATTTAAGTATTCTCCATGTCTTTTCATGGCTTGATAGCTCATTTCTTTTTAGCACTGAATAACATTCCATTGTCTGGATGTACCAGTTTGTACATTACCTACTGAAGGACATCTTAGTTGCTTCCAAGTTTTGACAATTATGAATAAAGGTGCTACTAACATTCATGTGCAGGTTTTTGTGTGGACATAAGTTTCAGCTCTTTGGGGTAAATACCAAGGAGCATGACTGCCGGATTGCATAATAAGAATATGATTGGTTTTGTAAAAAAAACCATCAAACTATCTTGGAAACTGACTATACCATTTTCTACTCCCACCAGCAATGTATGAGAATTCCTGTTGCTCTGTATCTTCATCAGCATTTCATATTGTCATGTTCTGGATTTTGGTTATTTTAATAGATATGTGGTACTATCTTATTGTTGTTTTAATTTGTATGTCTTTGATGACTTGTGATGAGGAACTTCTTTTCATATGTGTATTTGTCATCTGTATATTTTCTTTGGTTAAGTGTCTGTTAAGGTCTTTGGTCCTTTTTTAATTGGGTTGCTTCTTTTCTACTTTTTTTTTTTTTTTTAGATTTATTCATTTATTTCAGGGAGCAGAACGAGGCAGACTCCCTATTGAGTGGGAAGCCCAAGCGGGGCTCAGTCTCACAACACTGAGATCATAACCTGAGCCAAAATCAAGATTCCAGCAATTAATTGACGGAGCCACCCAGGTGCCCTCAGGTTTGAATACTTATTGTTGAGTTTAAGACTACTTTTTATATTTCATTTATATACAGGTAGATATACATAGTATGTATAAGCATACAGAAGCAGATCCATTTCTATTATTATTTTGAAGTATCTGTTAGATCAATGAAGAATAAGAAAAAATAAAAGTTATTATTTTACCCTCACTTATTCTGCCTTCAATACCCTTCATTTCTTTATGTAGACCTGAGGTTCTCACCTATATTCTCTTCCTTCTTTCTAAAAAACTTCTGTTTACATTTCTTGCAAGGCTAGTCTCCTGGCAACAAATTTCCTCAATTTTGTCTGAGAAAGTTTTTATTTCTCCTTCAGCTTGAAGAATAATTTTGCAGAGTGCAGAATTTTAGGTTGTTGTTTTTTTTTCCTCTAAACATTTTAAATATTTCATTGAACTCTTTTCTTGTTTGCATGGCTTTCTGAAGTCTGATATAATTCTTATCTTTGTTCCTCTATTGATAAAGTGTTTTTCCCCCCTTTTCTGGCTTTTTTTTTTTTTTTAATCTCTGATTTTCTATAATTTGAAATCATAGGCCAGTTTTTTTTTCCTATTTATCCTGCTTGGTGTTCTCTGACCCTTTTGGATATGTGGTTTGGTTTTTGACATTAATTTATGGAAATTATCAATCATTACTCATTCAATTTTTCCCCCTGTTTCTTTCTCTCTTTCTTCCCCTTTGGTATTCCAATTTTACCTTTTGTAGTTGTCCCAAAGTCCTTAGATATTCTATTTTTTTTTCCTTTTTTTCCAGTTTTGTTCTCTTTGTTTTTGGGTTTTGAGCATTCTGTTATATCTTCAAATTCAGAGGCTTTTCCCTCAGTAGCGTTCTGTCTACTAAGCCCATCAAAGGCATTCTTTATTACTGTTTTGTTTTTCTTAATATCTAGAAACTTTTTTTGTTTCTTTCTTAGGATCTCCATTTTTCTGATTACATTGCCTATCTGTTCTTTCATGCCATCTACTTTATTCATTATAGCATATTATAGTAGTTGTTTTAAGTTTTCAGTCTCTTAAATCTAATATCCTTGCCATATCTGCTTCTAATATTCGGTCTGCCTATTTAGATTTTGTCATTTTATCTTTTGGTATGCCTTGTACATTTATTTTTTTAAAGATTTTATTTATTTATTTATTTGAGAGACAGAGAGAAAGCACGAGCTCAGGAGTAGGGGCTACTGCAGAGGGACAGGGAGAAACAGGCCCCCAACTGAGCAGAGAGTCAGACATGGGACTGGATCCCAGGATCCCCAGATCATAACCTGAGCTGAAGGTAGACACAACCTACTGAGCCACCCAGGTGTCCCTTACCTTATTATTTTTTTCATAATAGCTGGCCATGGTGTTTTGGGTCAAAGGAACTGCTGTAAAGAGGTCCTTGGTACTATGGTGATAAGGGTTGGAGGGACCGGAAGCATTCCATAGTCCAGTGATTAGGTCTCAGTCTTTAAATGAGCCTGTGCCTCTGAATTGTGACCTTCACAAATGTTTCTGTTTTTTTCTCCCACCTAAGAGGGGACGGTCTTACTGGAGCCAGTTGGAATCAGCTATTTTATTTCCCCAACTTGGTTAGGCTCTGATAATACCTAGCAGATTAGGTTCTGGTTAACTAGTTTCCCCTGAGGGCAGGCCTGTTTAAATAGAACATGGTGTTCTGGTGTATTTCAAAATGGTTCTTTATCTTCACTGTGCCAGATGTTTCAGGAATTTTTCTCTGATATTTAACTGTGGGAACATGGCCAAGCTCCTGGAGATAAATCACAATAGGACACTCTTCTGTGACTGGGTCTTTCTGGAGTTTTTAACTCCCACAGTTGTTTGCACTGGGCCTTCGGCAACATATCACTTGAGATACGTAGCTGTTCAGATTTCATGACCGCTGTGCTGGTTTCTATGGAACCTTCCATTCCCTTCTCAGATAGGCTGTGACCTCCTGTATTCACCTGTTTCTTCAATCTTGGGGACAGTGGCTTGCCCTGGGTCCTCCCCTTTCTTAGAAATTCAAGAAGAGTTGGTTTTTCAGGTTTTTCTTGCTGTTAGGACGTAGTAGTGATTTCTGAGCTCCTTGCATGTGAAACAGGAAATTGGTTTTAAAAGTTATATTTTTAAGAGATGCTAAATGTCTAAAACTCAGAACATATGCTTACAACAATGATGAAGTCCTCTATGACTATATTCTATTTTAGTGGTTCTTGTAAGGATACACTGAAATATCAGTTTCATTAAAATTGCTGTTTTTATCATTTGTTAATGCATTTATTAATTTACTTATTTATTCGCCAGAGTATAAGTATATATCATCAATGAAACCAGTGATTTGTATTCTGAGCTGGTGTGTAATGTGGTTTAGAATTTTAACAGGTGAATAAAATAGTTTTAAATGCTGGTAAAATAGTACAAAACAAATTTGTAGATTTTTTTAATATTCTAGAAAATATGGATTTCTGAGGCAATTTTTTTTTTTAGAGATTTTATCTATTTACTTACTTTTAGAGAGGTGGGGAGCTGGAGGGAAAGAGTGGAAGAGGGAGGGAGAATTGAACCTCAACCTGACACGGGACTCAATCTCACAACAGGAGATCATGACCTGAGCTGAAACCAAGACTTGGTCACTGAACAAACTGAGCTGTCCAGGCGCCTCCTTTTCCTGAGGCAATTTTACCCATTTTTGTGGGGAAATTGTACTGGGGCTTTGAATTGATACTGGTATCTTTCTTATGCTGCTGTTCAGCAAAGGGAGATGTCCTTAAAGCTGATGTTGGTGTTTTGTTTTGTTTTCTTGTCTGATAATATGTTTATAACCATAGTTGAAGATTAAAAAAAAAAAACAAAAAAACAAAACAAAACCCAAAAATGTGCATAGTCTTGGTTCAATATAAAGTTTAGCAAACTTATGAAATGGTGGGATAAAAATTAAAAGAAAAGAAAAAAAAGATGCATTCCTACAGTTACACTTATCAACTGGTGTAATTTACTGTAGTCCTATATGACATGGTAGTCACATATTTTCATAATATCCAGCTTTAATCAAAAAGTTTATGTCTTGGAGCACTGAGGTAGCTCAGTTGGTTAAGTGTCTGCCTTTGGCTCAGGTTATGATCCTGGAGTCCTGAGATCCAGCCCATCATCCAGACTCCTGGTCAGTGGAGAGTGTCTGCTTTTCTCTCTGCCCTTACATTGCTGGTGCTCTCTTAATCCCATTCCTGCTTGCTGGCTCTTGCTCTCTCAAATAAATAAATAAAATCTTAAAAAAAAGTCTATTTCTCAAAATTTTGAGAATCATTAAATTTAATATACTATTGCTATTAAAAATATTTGCTTTTTTTCACTCTTTTTGTATTTCTTTTGTTCTGAATGGGGGAAAAATAACCATTTTTTAAAATATTTTATTTATTTATTTGATGGAGAGAGACACAGCAAGAGAGGGAATATAAGCAGGGGGAATGGGAGAGGGAGAAACAGGCTTCCCACTGAACAGGGAGCCCCATAGGGGGCTCTGTCCCAAGACTCTGGGATTGTCACCCAAGCCGAAGGCAGACGCTTAACGACTAAGCCACCCAGGAGAGCCACTCCTTTCAGGTTGATCATAATACAACTTGAAACAGCATGGGATGACTACTTAAAATTACTAAAATAATCAGTGAAATCAGTTTATTTAGAAAAGTAATATTTTTTAAAAAAAATTTAAAGATTTTATTTATTTATTTATTTGAGAGAAAGAGAGAGTGAGCAAGAGGGAGAGAGAATTTGAAGACTCTGTGCTGACTGCAGAGCCAGGCCTGGGGCTTGATCCCATGATGGCAAGATCATGACCTGAGCAGAAACAAAGAGTCAGACACTTAACTGACTGAGCCACCCAGGCATCCCTAGAAATGTAATATTATTGAATTATTGAAGCATCATAGCTTTTCTTTTTTGTGCCTTTAAATAGTTATTCTTTTAGGAAAAACTTCTAGAACGTTGGAGCTTATGACTAGGTTCATACATATACTTTATAGGTGTTATAAAAATTTAGATAAGAAATGATAAATACAACTCTTTTTTCTTTTTTAATATAAAATCGTCAATATCAAGGTTGGTGTATACTTATATTCTAAGTAGTTAAATGAGATTTATGCTTATACATGCATACACACATACTAATTACAAATCATTTTACTCATTTTTAATGTAGAAGGCTGATGAATGGAAATGGAAACGATCAAGCAAAAAGGTAGAGATAAAGTGAAGTATAAGCATGTTCATTGTTGGGTCTATAAGTATGATGCAAATGCAAGCTCTTGCCCTGGGCCACCCATGGATTTAAAACTCAATAGGAAAAGAAAAGAGGGATGTTATCATGATTAAGAAGTGAGCAATAGAAGAATGAGAAAAAGAAAATTATTTTCAAAAGAAAATTATTTCAATGAATAGGAGACTCTTTCTTTCATTAGGAAGTTTAAACCCAAGACAGGATAAATGTGTCTACTAATATTTTAGTATGAGAAAGACACACACTTTGTATCTTAGGTTGGATTTTCTAGAAATTGAGCCTGCTGAAAACAGAGATTTTAGGTTTCTGAATTTACTGAAATAGTGATCTTTAAGGAAAGAGTGTAGTGGGGGTGGCTGGCTGGCTCAGTCTGCTGAGCTGCCTACTCTTCACTTTGGCTCCGGTCATGATCTCAGAGTCCTGGGATGAGTCCAGTGTTTTAGTCTGCGCTCAGTGGGGAGTCTGCTTCAAGATTCTTTCTCTCCTCTGTCCCTTCCCCACCTCTAATAGATAAATAAATCTAAACAACAACTACAACAACAACAAAAAGTGTGGGGGAGTGAAGGAAGAACAATGAAGAAGAGGGAAAAAAAAACTGACAAAAATATGGTCTCAATTAAATGTTTTTGCTAGCCCCATCCAAGGGCTGTTTTGGAATACACATTACATTGTGAAAGTATTCTGCTTGCAACTACGGGAAGGAGCTTTGTAGCGGGATATCATCAGCCTAGCCTCCCAAGAGGAAAAGTGAGAGTTGGCTCTGTCTCCCAAGGGAAAGGTTTCAGAGTAGGTTGTGTGTATAAACTCCTTTTTTCCCCAGTATCCAACAGGAGTTAAGAGTACCAGCTGGTAAAGGGGACTTGGGTGAAACACACCATAATGCTAAGTAAAGGCACAAAATAATGTGAGTAGAGGAGTCAAATTTCAGCCGGGAGACTTATCAGACTTTAGGAGATAAAGTCTTGGTTTCCTTACATAACTAGAGCTTGTAACTGAGGTCCACCCATTTCTGTTACTCTGAAGAATTACTTGTGGAAGATACCAGACTTCCTTTGGCAGTGATTTTAAAACTGTATCCAATAAAATAAATTCAAATAACTTACTTCCGGTTTTTATAGGCATATTAGTAGTGAAGGTTGCAGGTTATCTTGAAGAAATATGAAACATGAAACAAGGATATTTTATGGTCTGAACCTTTATAGTTTCTGTCATTTTTTACTACTGCACTTTTATGCAGCTTTGAGTTTATGTGTGGTTTGTTGTTATGGGGGATGTAGTTTTCTATTTTGTATTTCTGGAGCTCGTGTTTTAAAAGTCTTATTTAGGAATGTCTGTTCTTTTTTTTTCCTTTTGTTTACATTGTGGTCTTGTGATTTAATGACAATAGAGGGAGCTATATTGTATTGGAGTTTGTAAAATTCATATGGTTAAGAGAATTAACTATGTGGGCATTGGGGGAGTCACAATCCACCTAACAATTATACTCAGGGACTCAAGTAGACATGGAATTTGAATCAACCTGAGTCTGTAATGTGTTCATTGTCTGCTGGATTGCAGAGTATGAATATTTTTGAACATAATACAATTTTACCTGCAATGTTATATACTTATGCTTGCATTAAATTCAGTCTTCTTGAATATCCATATTCATTTTCAATAGCATACATTAAAAAGTACAAAATGAGAATCTAATGTATAACATGGTGAATGTAGTTGATAACACTGTATTGTATAATTGAAATTTGCTAAGAGAGTAGAACTTAAATGTTCTCACAAGAAAAAAAAAACAGGTAAATATGTGAGATGGATGTGTTAATTAACTCAATGGGGGGAATCCTTTTAAAAGGAAAAAATATATATAAAGTAATCAGGGAAAAATCTATATTTCTAACGCTTTCAGGAGAAAGTTAGCCACCCACCTATCTGGGAATTTCTTAAATGATACCTAATAATGGACTATTCCCAGAATGGCTTATTGTGTTGACCATATTATCAGTATTGGGGAGAATTCCCTCTATATATTTTCTTTCTTTTTTCCTTCCTTCCTTCCTTCCTTCCTACACAGAGAGAGAGCACAAACAAGGGGAGAGGCAGGCAGGAGAATAGGCTCCCCGCTGAGCGAGGAGCCCAAAGCTGGACTCAATCCCAGGACCCTGGGATCACAACTTGAGCCAAAGACAGAAGCTTAACCAACTGAGCCACCCAGGTGCCCCACTTTTTCTTTTTCTTTTTCTTTTCTTTTCTTTTTTCTTTTCTTTTCTTTTTTTCCTTCCTTTCCTTTCCTTTCCTTTCCTTTCCTTTCCTTTCCTTTCCTTTCCTTTCCTTTCCTTTCCTTTCCTTTCCTTTCCTTTCCTTTCCTTT